>NC_044039.1:18627252-18965590 GCF_901765095.1 Microcaecilia unicolor
GTTCTTCCCAGGGGAGGATTCCTCGGTGGTAAGGATTTTTCCTAGGGATGAGCTTCCGGAGCTCATTGATCAAGTGATGTCTACGCTTAGGTTTGAGGCTCCTGAGCCGGTAGTAGCGGAGGTTAAGCAGATAGACCCTTTGGTTAAGGGTATTCGTAAGGCTTCTCGTTCTTTCCCTATGAATCAGGATCTGAGGGATATGATCTTACAGGAGTGGTCCTCTCCAGATTCAGCCTGTCGGGTGGTTAAAGCAATGGCGAGGCTTTATCCTATTCCCCAAGAGGATAGGGATTCTTTTAAATCGCCTACAGTGGATGCGGTGGTGACGGCGGTCACCAAAGCTACTGCCATCCCGGTTGATGGGGGGACTGCTCTCAGAGACCCGCAGGATAGGAAGTTGGAGTCGTTTGTTCGGCGCAGTTTTGATCTCTCGGCCTTGTCTCTGCAAGCCGCTCTATGTGGAGGTCTAGTGGCTCGGGCGTGTTTCCGTTGGGCTGAAAAGCTTCTGGATGGTCCCGCGCTGGACAGGGCTGCCGTGGTGCAGGAGTTAGCCAAGTTGGAGATGGGATCTTCCTTTCTGGCAGATGCTAGTTATGATTTGTTGAGGGCTTCGGCGAAGAATATGGCTTTGGTGGTTGGAGCTCGTCGGGCCCTGTGGCTTCGTGGATGGACTGCGGATGCGGCTTCTAAATCCAAGTTGTGTTCGCTTCCCTTTAAAGGGTCCATGCTTTTTGGAGAAGAGTTGGATAAATTGGTGCGTGGTCTTGGGGAGGCTAAGATTCCGCGGTTGCCGGAATTGCGACCTAGAGGAGGGGGTCGCGGTATGTCAGGGCGTGCTCGTTTGAAGGATGCCCGGCGCTATAGGCCAGGTAGGTTTAGTGCGCCGTTTAGAGGCAGATATTTTCAGCGTACTCAGCCCTTTCGTGGGGGTCGTCGAGGAGGACGTGAGGTCTCGGGGGGAGCTCTGTCCTCCGGTCGTGCTTCGCAATGAAGGTTTGCGGGTCCAGCCTCTGGTGCGAGTAGGTGCTCGGTTGAGTCAGTTTTATCAGAGGTGGGCCCATATCACGACAGACCAGTGGGTCCTCGAAGTGGTGCGAGACGGGTACGCCTTGGAGTTCGAAGAGTTTCTGCCAGATTTCTTTGTGGCCTCCCCATGCCGCTCTCGGCTCAAGGCCAGGGCAATTCGGCAGACTCTCCAGCGGTTGATAGATTTAGGGGCTGTAGTTCCGGTGCCGGTTGCAGAGAGAGGGACCGGTTGTTATTCGATTTATTTTGTGGTTCCCAAAAAGGAGGATTCCTTCCGGCCTATTTTAGATCTAAAACGAGTCAACGGGGCGTTGAAGGTTCCCTCGTTTCGCATGGAAACGTTGCGGTCGGTCATAGTAGCGGTTCAGTCGGGAGAATTTCTCACTTCTCTGGATCTGACGGAAGCTTATCTGCATATTCCCATTCGGAAGGCGCATCACCGGTTTCTTCGCTTTGCGGTTCTAGGACATCACTTTCAGTTTTGTGCTCTGCCGTTCGGTCTGGCTACGGCGCCGCGTACTTTTTCCAAGGTTATGGTGGTAGTGGCGGCGGCTTTGAGGCAGTAAGGAGTATTGGTTCACCCATATCTCGACGATTGGCTGATTCGAGCCAAATCCTATCAGGAGAGTGTGGAAGCAACAGCGAAGGTAGTATCTGTTTTGGAGTCGCTCGGCTGGGTGGTGAACAGTGTCAAGAGTCATCTGGTTCCGTCCCAATCCCTAGAATATCTGGGGGTTCGTTTCGATACGGTGCGGGGCCTGGTGTTTCTGCCGCCCGTTCGGATTGCCAAGATTCAGGGGCTGATCCGTCAGTTTTCTGCCAAACGGTCTCCGTCAGCTCACGGGTATCTTCAGATTTTGGGGCTGATGGCGGCATCGATAGAGGTGGTGCCGTGGGCCAGAGCTCACATGAGGCAGTTGCAGTCAGCGCTGTTGGATCGTTGGTCGCCGCAGTCTCAGAGTTTGGAGGTCAGACTATTCTTGCCGGAGGCGGTGCGATTCAGTCTGCGGTGGTGGCTTCATACTCCGAATCTGGAGAGAGGGATGCCCTTGGATTCTCCGGATTGGATTGTGGTGACCACAGATGCCAGTCTGGCAGGCTGGGGAGCACATTGTCTGGGTCAGGTGGCACAGGGGCTCTGGTCACCGGACGAGGCCCTTTGGTCAATCAATCGGCTCGAGACTCGGGCGGTCCGGTTGGCGTTGCAGGCCCTGCAGCATCTTCTCGCCGGGAAGGCAGTTCGAGTTCTGTCCGACAACGCCACGGCGGTAGCTTACGTAAACCATCAGGGGGGCACAAAGAGTCGCGATGTGGCCGAGGAGACGGCAGAGTTGATGCAGTGGGCGGAGCTTCATCTGCAGAGTCTCTCCGCAGGTCATGTGGCCGGAGTGGACAATCTCCAGGCGGACTTTCTGAGCAGGCACACTCTGGATCCAGGAGAGTGGTCGCTGCATCGTCCGCTGTTTCATCGGCTGGTGCTGGAGTGGGGACTGCCGGTGGTAGATCTTATGGCAACAGCCAGCAATGCTCAAGTGCCCAGGTTCTTCAGTCGGAGGCGGGACCCTCGGTCCGAGGGGATCGATGCTCTGGTGCTTCCGTGGCCACCGCGTCAACTGTTGTACGTGTTCCCTCCTTGGCCTCTAGTGGGGCGCGTAGTTCAAAGAATAGAGCGATACGTCGGCACGGTGATACTCGTGGCTCCGTATTGGCCACGTCGTCCGTGGTTCGGCGATCTAGTGCGGTTGGCGATCAAGGGTCCCCTGAGGTTGGACGGGTCGGTGGTGTTGTTGCAGGGCCCTATCGTAATGCCCGACCCGGTTCCATTCTCGCTTACGGCCTGGCTCTTGAAAGGGACAGGTTGAAGAAGAAAGGGTTTTCAGCTAGAGTAATTGAGACTATGTTGCAGTCTCGTAAACAGTCCACGTCCTTTGCTTATGTGCGAGTGTGGCGGATTTTTGAGAACTGGTGTAGGGATCGTTCTTATTCGCCTTGGAACTCGTCTCTTCCGCAGGTGTTAGAGTTTTTGCAGGATGGGGTGGACAGAGGTCTAGCTCTTTCTTCTTTGAAGGTGCAGATTGCGGCCTTGGCTTGTTTCCGGGGTAGGATCCGGGGGGTTTCCTTGGCATCTGCTCCCGATGTGGTTCGGTTTTTGCGAGCGGTGAAGTTGATCCGTCCTCCTCTTCGTCCGGTAGTTCCGCCGTGGGATTTGAACTTGGTCTTGGAGGTTTTGGTGGGACCGCCCTTTGAGCCTTTGGTTACAAGTACTTGGAAGGATTTGTCTTTGAAGACAGTGTTCTTGGTGGCTATTACGTCGGCTCGGCGAGTTTCGGAGTTGCAGGCTTTGTCTTGTCGGGCGCCCTTTCTGACCTTTTCTAAGGAGAAGGTGTCGTTGAGGCCGGTCCCATCTTTTTTGCCTAAGGTGGTCTCTTCCTTTCATGTGAATCAGGACATTTCTTTACCGGTTCTGGGAGATAGGCTCGGAGATTCTTCTCAGCGCCGTTTGGCTAAGCTGGATGTTCGTCGAGTTTTGCGGTCTTATTTAGTCAGGACGCGAGAGTTTCGGTCTTCGGATAGATTGTTTGTGTTGTTTGGAGGACCTAAGAAGGGAGCTGCGGCTTCTAAGGTAACAATTTCCAGATGGTTGAAAGAAGCAGTTTCTTCTGCGTATTTGCTCAAGGGACGTAGAGTGCCAGAGTTACTAAAGGCACACTCGACCAGGGGAGTAGCTTCTTCCTGGGCAGAGAGTGGTTTAGTGCCGCCGCAGGATATTTGCAGGGCGGCGGTCTGGTCCTCGCTGCATTCATTTGTGAAGCATTATAGAATTGATGTGCAGGCCAGGCAGGATGCCAGTTTTGGGGAGGCAGTGTTGACTTCTGGGGTGCAAAGTTCCCGCCCTTAGATGTTTACTGCTTTGGTACTGCCCAAGCGTCTTGACCGGTCTGGAGGGTCGCTGAGGAAGGTGAAATTAGATCTTACCTGCTAATTTTCTTTCCTCTAGACCCTCCAGACCGGTCAAGAACCCTCCCGCTGTGTATATTTCTGGTGCTTTGTCCTAGTGTGCTTGAGAGATGATTGATATGGACATTTCTATGTTGCTATTGCTGATAGGACTCTAAATTGGGAGCTTTGGATTTCTGAAGTTCCATTGTTTTCCTCTGGGTTTCAGAGAAGGACCGCAACGCTGTGGCGTTCGGTTATTGGAAGCACGTTACCAAGAATTGTTTCTGAGTACAGGGTTCTTTGACCTTTCGGGGTTATAGTTTAGGTTTTTTCATTGGTTGCGTTTTGCTTTGTTAAGGATTTACTGGCTGCTTGGGGGTTGGCTGCTGGCTTATACTTGGTTCAGTTTTTGTGTTCTCAGTCTCCCTCTGCTGGTAGGCGTGCATAACCCAAGCGTCTTGACCGGTCTGGAGGGTCTAGAGGAAAGAAAATTAGCAGGTAAGATCTAATTTCACCTTCTCTGTGTTCATCCACGTCTTTTTGAATTCCATCACCATTTTTGGCTTTGCCACCTCCCTCAGGAGGGCATTCCAAGCAACGACCATCCTCTCCATAAAAAAAGAATTTTCTGAAATTATTCCTAAGTCTACCACCCTGCAACCTCAATTTGTGTCCTCTAGTTTTACCGTTTCCCCTACTCTGGAAAAGGTTTGTTTCTATATTTATACCTTTGAAGTATTTAAACGTCTATCATTTCTCTCCTGTCTTTCCTCTAGGTATACATATTCAGGCCTTCCAGTCTCTTCTGATATGTCTTTCGGCGCAAGCCCTATGCTATTCTTGTCACCTTACTCTGGACTGCTTAAAGTCTTTTTATATCCTTAGCAAGGTGTAGCCTCTTAAGGTGAACAGTACTCTAAAGTGCGGCCTTGCCAACAACTTGTACAGAGGCATCAACGCCTTCTTCTGCTGGTTATCCCTCTCTCTATGCAGCCTAGCAACCTTCTGACTACAACCTGCCTTGTCACACTGTTGTGTTGCCTTCAGATCCTGAGACACTGTCACCCCAAGGTCCCCCTCTCCCTGTCTGTGCATATCAGTCTCTCACCTCTAGGTCACAGGGCTCCCTTGGATTTCTATTCTCCAAATGCATCACTCTGCACTTCCTTGTATTAAATTTTAACTGCCAAACTATTAGACCATTCTAACTTTTGCAGATCCCTTTTTCATGCTTTCCACACCCTCCCGGGTGTCCACTCAACATAAAGATGTAGGTGACGCCTTTATGCTGGACTAATTTAATGTGTCGTTGACCAGTTTTCAAGAGTTATCATAGGGTAAGTGGGGAAATAATGCAATTAATACAAATGCATCTAGATTTTAAGATGTGTGCATATGTTAGTACAGCTAAGTGAAAGGAGCAGGAGGATAGACAGAAGTGATGAGACAATGACATTTTACAGTTCAAAGGCCCTATGTTGTTGATGTGAGAGAGCCAATGTCTCTGTTGAGTCCTTTGTGTCGGTCTCAGAGTGTTTGAACATTCTAACTTAGAAAGTTTTCCATTCCTGCATGCTCTTGAAGTTTCCTTTAAGTGGTTTTCCTTTGAGAAATGTTCACCTACTGGGCTATCATCCTGTTTTATTCTATAATAGTTGGTCTCTGAAAATTGGTACATGTCCTCAATTTTTGGACTTTTTTTGCATTCCTCTTCATGTTTTTTTGAATTTGATCATATATAATACATTAATAGAGAAGCATGAAGCCTTTTATTATGAATGTCGTTCCCATGTGGGTAGCTGTAAGATCCTGTAATATGTGCTGGCATAACTTGCATCATGGTGCCCCACAAGGTTTGCTTATTTTTATCATCTTTACATTTAACTTTGTATGTTAAGTTAGATAAGCAAGGCTTAGAATCAGGGGAATTGTAATTTTTAAAAAAATGTTGCAGACAAGAAAGAAACCCAAATAGACTAGTTCTTTATTATAATTAATACAGTTACAGTACCAATCACATTATTGTGTACAGAAACGCAGGTATTTGCATTCACTTGGAGTCACACAGGATTCTGCAGATAAGAGACCTGGAACTTTTCTCAGATAATTGGTCAGATCGCATGTGCATGTTGGACAGTCTGGAAATTTTTTCTCAAAAATTGGTCTAGACCTGTTTCAATCACAGCTAAGTCCAAAAATGTGTCCTAAATGACCACTGGAGGGATTAAGGCATGACCCCTTCCCACCCCCTAAAAATGTGAAAGAAACAGTACATACCAAGCGCTCTGACAGCTTCAGATGTTGTGGCCAGTCCTATTAGAGCAGCAAGCAGGTCCCAGAGTAGCTTAGTAATTGGTGCAGTGGACTGTAGAGAAGGGGACCCAGGCCCATATCCCACTCTAACTGGTACACTTGTAGGAGGAAGTGTTGGCCCTCCAAACACCACCAAAAACCTACTTTACCTACATATAGGTGACACCTGCAGGCATAAGTGCTATTGTAGCGGTGTACAGTTGACTACACTGGGTTTTTGGTGGGTTTTGCAGGTCTGATCATACAATATAAGGGGGTAACGGTGAGACATGTACCTGGGACCTTTTATATGAGGTCCACTTCAGTGCCCCCTGTGGCGCTCCACTGCTGTGTTGGGTTGTTTGTGTGGCCAGTCTACTAAGCATGCTGGCCCCCCCATACATCCCAGTAGTTTGTTTCTGTGTGTTTTTCTCTTGGACTCTCTACCCCACCTCCCCCACCCCCTGCCAGAAAATGTCCTAAAACATATATGCACTGAACACAAAGACATCTAGCAGATGACTTTTTTCAAAACAAAAAGTTGGGACGTTGTTCTGTTTGACAATGGTCACATTCGGTACTGGATTTTATCGGATTTAGATGTCGTATTGAAAATTCCCTTCTTAATATTTCTAGTATTCTTCAGAACGGCCACTAACTGCATCAGCTATTTCTGGTCTCCGTGAGACCAGGGGGGAAAGAGTTAAGTAGTGGTGACTCCACAGCAACCACCAAAGAAGAGTCAAACTTGTTAGTTGCTTGATGATAACATGAAGAGTCATCAATAGAACATTAAGATTAAACATCTGCACTTTTCACGCCGAGGGTCCGATTATGAAAAGATGTGTGTTTAGTCTGCATTAAGAGTGTTTTTCTTTTCCCCAGAATGAAACCCAGTTGAGCTCTGTTCTGATCTATTATTTTCTTGTCTTTTTTCTCACCTCATCTCGCAGTAGGTTGAAAAAATTGTCCTGGATCTGCCTGGTGGTGGTGCTGTTTACGCATGGCTTAAAAACACTGCACAGAAACTGGGAGTGGGAGTCTGAGTACACTCTGTTCATGTCGGCACTGAAGGTACAGTATCACCTGTCAAGTCATTGGGAAGTAAGAACACACATGAAATTTAAGAGCAACCTACTTATTATCAGCTTATACATGTATAAAACTAATAGTTGAAAATACAGCTAGTGTCTGAGTACTCACTTTTGCTTTTCTGTTTCTTGCCATTTAATAAATAATAAACAGTGATTTTACTGCTTAGCAGAAGGCGGTGTTTCAGCCTTGCAGCAATTTGTATTATCTGGACTCCCATATTGAGAGAGATCAGTTATGTGGCTTTACACACTTTTGTGGACATCCTTGAGCTTTTTAGCATTTTCTTCAAAACAAAAATATTTTTAAGCTGGCTGGTTTAAATATCCTGACAGTGTGAGCCTATGTCTGAAAAGAAGGTCAATCTTGCATTTTTTTTTTTTTTTAATATGCATTGGGCATGTGGTTTTTTATTCGCTATAAATGGCTGCCTCCAAGTGGGTCTGTACTTCCTGAATTTATTTTAGTTCTGAAGTCATTTTATAGATCTTTATCCTCAACAGTTTTAAAAAGCATTTTATATATTTTTTTCTCTATTATGTGTTACAATCTTGTAGCTTTTTACCATGCAAACCACGTTCTTCCATCATAGGACAAATTTTATAGATACTGTCTTCAGTACTATTAGCAGGATCAGTTCCCTGCTCCCATCCATCTTCAAAGCCTAATTGCCTCCGGCAAGCGGGAGCAGCTCCACTTGGTTTGATTCATGCCAAATCACTTTCAAAATGAAATTTAACACCATCCATGACTGAACAAACATCAGCAACTCCATTTTAACCAAAGCAAGTTGTATTCCAGAAGAGCTGTGAGTTTTGTAAACAGTTTAGTCCTATCCCCATGTTCAATGCCTTAATTTCAAATTTAAAATCTTTTTGTAAATGGTGTTTCATTGGCGAAGAACCACGAGATCACTATGACTTGAATTATTGAACACTGGGAAACAGAGCTATTTTTAATGTTTTTTTTTAAACAGTTTTCTTTCATTTTTAAGGAAAACACAACTGAAGAATATTGTTCATTTATAAACATCGGAAGAATGATTTCAGACTAGATGTTTTTCTTAAATGAGCCTTTTGATTAGAAGAAAGTAAATAAGACTACATAATATTACATGATAATAATGAGAAGAGAAACAATTTGGGCCCAGATGGGCATAACAAGAATGAAAGAATTACCAGTCATTAAAGGAGACATTTAGAAAGTGGGTAGAAAGGACACAGTGCAGGTGCTTTGAGTTTCTTGTGTGGCTAGCTGGTGTTATATTTTGTTGGGTTTTGTTATTCAGTTGTAATTTATGGATGGATTTTTTTTATGTATGTTTTTGTTGGACTTCAGTGTTTATCTTTGTGTACTTTATAATCTGTTTTACGTGTTTTATAAACGGCCTTGAATTTATGACAAGAGGTCTATGATTTAGGAAAAAGTTCCATAATGCACTGATTCTCAGCCCTAGTCTGTGGCATGCACCCAATCAAGATAGCCACAGCGAATATGCCTGAGATGATAATCATTGTGGATTTGTTGATAACTGGATGGCCATGTGGGTCACAAGGTCTAGGTGCCACTGACTTGTTGGTTTTCCATCAAAAGTGATAAAGTAATCCTGCTGAAATCAATCATACTATCTAAATTGCTGTTATTTCTTGACTGTTATATTCTGTTACAGGCAGACCTGCTTGTTCTCATTCTTTGACATAAAAATTTGTTATATTATGCAGTGAATATTTATCTCCCATTCTTGAGGTTTGCGAACAGGTCTGGTTTTCAGGGTACATACAATGAATATATTTGACATTTTGATCTGAGAAGTTTGGTTCGTTTGCATATTTTGGTTACCCTAAAACGCAGAGTCTGTTGTGCCATCAAAAGACCACTGTGAATACGCTTGTCTTTCATACTTCACACAGCTGAAATGGAGTCAAGCAGGGGACTCAAACTCCAGTACATGAGAGAGCAAACCAGTCAGGCTTTCAAGGTATCCATAATGAATGTGTGGTGGAGAACGCATACCCACTGCCTCCATTATATGAAGATTTCTCTCCTGCATATTAGGGGTATCCTGAAAAAGCAACTGGTTTGTGGGTCTTGTGGATCAGAGTTTGAACACACTGGTGGGGAGCTTGTGTGGGGTTTTTTTTTTTTTTTGTCTTTTACAGTAATCACATCACTTCCCCTGTTTCTGGAAATCAACTCCTGCGTCCTCAGTTCAGCTGGTTTACTATGTTCATACTTCATATTGATGCAGTGCCTGTAAGGGATCTGATGAGTATCAGCACGCTATCTACTCGGTTAATGTAGAGTATAAATAACTTGGGAGTCTGATTGTGTCTCAGCCTTTTGGCTGAGATTCAAGCCCAGGGTCTACACTATAAGCTGTCCTTGGCCCTTTAGCTGAGATTGAAAACCTGTCCAACATGGAGGTTTAATATCATGCAACCCATCTTCCCTCCCTCCTAACTCTGCTGGGGACATAATGGTATTAAGACCATTACCAAATTAGGGCACTTGCACTTCTGTAAGAAATTTTATTCAGTTTACTTAACATTCTGAAATGTGGAAGTTGTTACATAGAAAGGGCTTTCAAATACATACTTACAAGGACTGAAATTAAAATCCCTCAGGAGCAATTTATTTTAAACTTCTGTTTTTAAAGCAACGTTACTGTTACCAGAATGTCAAGTTGACTGTGTTTTGGCTAAAGTTGTCCTGTGATTCCATTTCAAGTTTTGTTCAAAATTAGATTTTTGTCTTCATATTTACTTGGGATATTTGGAGTAGAAAGGGCTGTTTTGTTATAACTGCCTTCATCCTGAATCTCTTGTGTGCTACTTGCTAGTAGTGATACCAGCTTACATTTCTGGTTTAGAAGCATTTCCTTTAATTCTTTGGGTCAACAGAAAGTTGGATCTAGGTAGAGCACTAAACATGCTTATGTTAGATTTCAGCAAGTAAGTTCTGCATAAGTGGATTATATATAAACTGAGCACCCATGATAATGGATCCTAAAGTTACTCACTGGTTTAGAAACTGGTTGAGTGGAAGGCAGCAGCGTAGTGGTAAATGGAATTCACTCTGTGAAAAAGGGTATTACCAGTGATGTGCCACAGGGATTGGTTCTTGGTCTAGTTTTTTGTTTTGTTTTTACATTTTTATAAGTGATATTGCAGAAGTGCAGTCTGGTAAGGTTTGCCTCCTTGTGGACGGTACCTAAGTGTACAGTAGGGGTGAACACCTTGGATGAAGTGGATTATAGGATGGAGGGATAATAGTGAAGCTTAGAGAATTTGGCAGCTATGGCTTAATGCTAAAAAAAATGCAGGACAAATTCATTTGGGATTCAAAAAGCGAAGGGAGTGGTACAGTATGGGGATGAAGTTTTTGTTTGCATAAGGAGCAAAACCTGGGGGTGATCATATCTGAGGATCTTAAGGTGGCCAGACAGAAAAGATGGCCGTGAAATGGGGAGGAGGGAGGGGGGGTGGTTAGGGGGTTAATTTTATGTTTATTGAAGGGGGGGGGGCGGAATGATTGTAACCAATGTCGTTACAGTTTATGCCTCATTTTCTGTACATCTTACCAATGTATGATTGTTGAATAAAAAAAAATCTTTAAATTAAAAAAAAAAAAGATGGCCGTGAAAGCTAGAAGGATGCTTGGATGCATAGGGTGAGAAACAGTCAGCAGGAAAAAAGGAGGTAATAATACCTCTAAGTGTCTGATGAGACCTCATTTAGAGTACTGTGCACAATTCTGAAAACCGCACCTTCAAAAAGATATAAGCAGATGGAGTTGGTCTACAGGGCAACTCCTAAAACAGTCAGTGGTGTTGATCATAAAGCATATGGGACACACTTAAAAATCTCAATATGTATACTTTAGAAGAAAGTCAGGAAAGGGGAGATGCACAGGAGGTGGGCCTCTTTCGCTTGAAGTAAGCTCTAGAACAAGGGGGCATAGGAAAAGGTGAAAATCCTGTACAGAAAGAGCCATAGATGAATGGAACAGCTTCCGAGTGGAGGTGGTTGAGAATAAGGGCTGTGTCTAAATTCAAGAAAGCATGGGACAAGCACGGAGGAGGAAGGGATTAGTGAAGATCATCTCAGTTTACTTCAAAAGTGCTAGTAGTGACCAACCAAGAGGAAACCAATAAAATCTTTAAAACTTATTCCATCTTAGAAATTAAATGGGGAGGATATGGAATTCTAATTTTTTTCTTTTGCCATCTGAGTACATGCTGTAGATTCCTGTTAATAGGGTCACCAAAACTGAGACTATAACCAGAATTTGCTTAGCTTATTTGGGACACTATACTGTTTAATAGGGCCAGTAACCGCCACATAGAGGCACATTTTCAAAGCACTTTGGGAAGCTAAGTGCTTTGAAAATGAGCTTGTTAGTGTGCTTTTATTTTTTTTTCTCCTCTTCGTGCTCCAGATGTCATAAATACATAACATGGAACCCAAGGAGCTGTCCTCGGTTGTTTCATGACAATTCTTTACTGACTGAGGCCTTTAGTCATGCTACACACTGACGTTTCCCAGCCACTAAACAAGAAGGCTGGCAAGCTACTAGGTGCATGCCTGTGTAAACAGACATTGCCTGTGGCTTAGTTGCATTTGTGCTGTGCACTGTTAAACCTGTACAGTTGGCTAAATGTTCTGCACTGGGATCAAGCATGCTGGAAATGGAGCCTCTGGGGCTGTGTGAAGCTGAGCCTGTAACAGTAGGCATGCCTCTGTCAGGCAGTGCTACCAGCACTCTGACTTTTAACTCTTCACATGCAGCTTCTTATAGTTGGGATGACCACTTTAATGGAGCAAAGTATTCTTGTCCTGACGTGTCCCAATTACCATAACTGGCTAGCCCTGCTGCTTCGTAATGTAACTGAACGCTGAGAAAAGTTTTAACAGTTTGCTCTTCATATTTAGGTAAACAAGAACAATGCCAAGCTTTGGAATAATGTTGGTCACGCTTTAGAGAATGAAAAGAGTTACGAAAGAGCCTTGAAATTCTTTTTGCAAGCTACTCACGTGCAGCCAGGTAAGGGGTGCATTAGTGATTTGCTGATTACTGCTTTGTATCTGTTATTTTCTAAGGCTGCCTTGAATAAGTACTCATCATTTGTCACCTATTTTGCATACACTTGATGAAGGTTAAACACATGTATATTGTTGGTCCAGTTAAAAAGTACTTATCTACAACATGATGTTAATTTCTTAAAAAAAAAAAAAAAGAAAAATTCTATTAGAGCAAGCTAGACTCTCCACATTGCAGGTATACTGCGTTACGGTTGCAGAGGAAAAGACTTCAGAGCTCCGCTTTCGCTTTTGATATGATCAGTGTGAAAGCTTCGCAATCCAGAATTCACGTCTTGAAAACAGACGACTCGTAGAAATCTGACGGGGCACGATACAAGGGTGCTCGCAGAAAACGGGGGGTAACGCTCCTAAAGAAGCACTGGCGAAACGGGGGCTTGCTGTAGCGCGTTCCCAACAGTCTACGCTAGTAAAGAGATAAGTACCGTGTGTTTTGTGTCTTAAGTTTGATGAAAGATAAATTACAACAAAAGAGATTTAATAAGATAAAATTTGAAAATAAAATAAAAAGGAAACGAAGCCCCAGAGGGTTTTGACTCATGAAGCAGCTCACCAGAAGTTCACACTTCAGAAATCTGTTTTCAGGCCGTGAATTGTGGATTGCGAAGCTTTCACACTGATCATATCAAAAGCGGAGCTCTGAAGTCTTTTCCTCTGCAACCATAACGCAGTATATCTGCAATGAGGAGAGTCTAGCTTGCTCTAATAGTACTTTGAATTATATTCTTCAGAAGCACCAAGTGAAAAGTAAAAAAAACAGACAAAAACTCCTAACTACAGTAGACTTAGTAAGAACAACTTATTACTGATTATCAGTCTCTAATCCTTTCAAGTTCTCAGGTTCTTGTTTGGGTCAAAAGGGCCCAAAGCAAACAGTGAGAGAGAGAGGAATATCCCCCCCAGATTTCATCTTCAGTGGAAAAGATTCAGCTGAACTCACTGAAGAATCATACACCTACTCTTCCTGACGGGCAAGGGTTCTCGGCCCAGTCCTTGAGACGCACCTAGCCTGTCAGGTTTCAGGATATTCTCAGTGAGTTACATTTGCACACAGTGGAGGTAGCGCATGCAAGTTTCTCATGCATATTCATTGTGGGTATTCTGAAAAGGAAGGATGTGCGGAGAGGCTGAGATCATACTCCACATACCCTGGCTTAGGAGTGAGGTTCATTATGTCACGGTATGCGCAAAAATAACCCATTTGGAAACATTGCCCCCAAGTCACAGAAAACAGCTACTGTGATGTCAACTGAGTGCAGCAGGTTGTTAAAGTATTATCCTGACCAAGAGACTGGATATTCAGGCAAAATGTACACTAGTAGTGACGACTATTGTGATTGATACCAGTTTGTGCTAGTATTCTATAACAGAATCTGTGCACCCAGAACTGGCACGAACCGCACTGCATTTTAGTGCCCAAATTTGGGTGTCAGTTTATAAAATTGCCACCATAACATTTTTGCAAATATTTATCTTTATCCTCAATATAGCAAATCAAAACATTGATGAATACATAGTTGTGATTGTGACAACAGTAGCCAAATCATGGAAGATATCGTTGAAGGCTGCCCACTTCAGTCTTTTCCAGGGGACACAGCCAGCTTTCACAAGTTCACACAAAATGGCGTAGCTTGGCTCCAGAATGTGGAGGTTATGTTGCTTCCATTCTCATACAAGAGTTCATCTGTGTATGTAACTGTACAGATGAAAACTTTCATTGTAAGATGATTTTTATAGCAGTCTCATACCTTTGACAAAGAATTGTGCAATGTTGGAAAACTGGATGTTTCCATCAGACAACCAAAAGAGGAGAGTCAGCACAGATTTTCTGGCAATAAGACTGTTGGAGCTCACAGCTAAGGAAAATGATCCTTTTTTTTTATTAAATTCCCTCTTAAATCCATATTTAAAACTGACAGTCCTCTTAATTAGATCTGTTGTAATCACAAGAATTACAGTTGTTCCATGTCAGATGCAGAACTGAAACGTTAGTTCATCAAACTTGTTGGTGAGAAGCAACTGCTTACAATTCCTGGGAATGCTGGACTGTTCACTTTTATTCCTTAGCTTCTAGCACAATGGTTGTCCTTAGGTGCCCTATCCTTCAACTCACAATATATGGTAACAGTTACTGGGTTTTACGTTGCAGTAGTCTGGTGCTTAATGGGCTATATGCTTCCAGTTATACTCTGCTGTAAAAGTGTGGTTCATTTCTCCTGTTATTTTTTTTTTTCTATCGTGCAATGCACGTAACATTTAGGAGCCTACACTATGCTATGCATTAAGTGCCTGTGTTCAAAGAAAAAACAGATCCCATAAATTAAAAGTCCCAACTTTGTTCCTAAATTAAGCACCTACTTCAGTAGAAAGGTCATCTAAATTTAGCACCCTAAATTTAGACCTCCAATACGTTTATCTAGATTTAGGACCTTGAGAGCCTCTTCTACAAAGCCACGCTATCGATTCTCAGTGCAGCAAATGAGAGGAACCCATTTGATTCCTGTGGGCTTCCTCTCATTTGTTGCGCGGGAATCGCTATCGGGGCTTTGTAAAAGAAGCCCTAAGTTAGGTGCCTAGTGCTAAGCTTCTTCTCCTTAGGTCCGTCTCTATAATTGCCTACTTTTTAGACTCCAGTGTTTAGGGTCTTAAAAGGATTCTAAATTTAGGGATTCTTCTCAAGTACATTTTAAAGGGACCAAATTAGGCTCCTATATCCCTTTTGAAAATTGGTCTGTGAACTCTAGTTGCACACACTACTTTGTATGTGTTTACTGTTGACTAAAGTCTAAAATTTAGCACCTGTGTTGAACCAGGAGTTAATTTTTTTTTTGAATGCCTGCTGAGCCAGTGACATAGCCATGGGGTGGGCCCAGGTATGCAGGAGGCCACCTACTTTGGGCTTAGGCCACCCAACAGTAGCGTACCTTTGCTTGTGGCTGGCAGGGATCCCCAAACCCTGCCAGCTATAGATTGCTCACGGTGGCCAGAACTCCTATCAAGCTTGGCAGTCTGTGGCAATGTCTCTTGGCCTCTGCCAGCACAACGGGCATGCTCAGTTTACCCTCATGCATAAAAACTAAGCATGTGAAGGTTGCGGGAGTCAGTGGTGACTCGAGGAAACTGCCGCCAACTGCCAAGTTTTGTAGAAGTTCTGGCTGCTGAAGGAGGAAGTCTTCATCTGGCGAGGCTTGTGATCCCTGTCAGCAAAGGGAATTTATATTTTCATTTGGGGGTATTGAGGGGATGAGATGGGAGTGAAGAGAAAATTTTGTGGTGGTCTGGCTGTGGACTAAGCTTACCAGAAAGCATTAACAGTGCAGGTGAAGGTCCTGCACAGGACATGACATTATAAAAGATCACCCACGGGTCCTTGCACCATTACATGCCATTCTGCATTTTGTTTTGGAAAAGACACCAACACAAACATAAAGTTATTCTATAGATACAAAAGGAATTACAAAAAAAATTCATGACAGTTGGTTTCTTCACAATGCATGAGGTACAATGATTTTTCTAATAAAGGACATGCTACAGGGTCCTATGAAATGACATGATTATGATAGTCATTGTTAATACTTCCTTGTGAGTGGAGGAGTAGCCTAGTGGTTAGTGCAGCAGACTTTGATCCTGGGGAACTGAGTTCAATTCCCACTGCAGCTCCTTGAGACTCTGGGCAAGTCACTTAACCCTCCATTGCCCCAGGTACAAAATAAGTACCTGAATATATGTAAACCACTTTGAATGTAGTTGAAGAAACCTACGAAAGGCGGTATATCAAGTCCCATTTCCCCTTCCCTTCCCTTCCTGTGATCAGTTCACATACAATTGCAGATGTTTTGCGGTACACCTTCCTTCGAGCTTTGACCCCCCCCCCCCCCCCCCCAAAATGTTCTTCTGCTGTTGACACCTCAGCCAGGGCTCCTAGTGCACCCACATCCCAGCCCTCCTCTCAGATTGTGTTTTTCTTGCTGTTAACAGCATCAGCTAGAGCCATAGCTGCAAACCTGATTCTCTCCCATATATCATCAGCTTGTCTGCACAAGGTACTAATTAAGCTAAGGCCTTCTGTAGCCACAGTGGTACAAGAAGTTCACAGCATCAGAAGAGTTTCTGCTGCATATGTCCTGCCTGTTGCACATCATTTACTGATATCCAAATTTGTTTTGCCGCCAGGCAGAGGAGTATGTAGTGCAGGACTGAAGGGGTATAGCAAAAAAAGTGGCTGCATTTGTATCCAGTGGTTTTGCAGTTGTAAGCATGTGTTATAGTTGCACAGATAAGCAGGCAAAGGCATTTTTATACCTAACGCTGTTGCTTCATTATATGGGTTGTCTGGCCATCTGTTTAAAACAGGTGTCATGCTCTGTAGCTCTTAATAGTAATGGTTCTCCAAAGTCTAGTTATTGCAGTGAGATGGGAATAGGAAATTGCATGATTCACTCTGTTCCAGCAGATTTGGGACTTCATTTTCTGGTCTGTTTTTATTCCATTGTGTCAACAGTGCTGCTTCCGATAAATGTACAATATACATTTTTCTTCCCTTTTGTACCTTTTAGATACTAGTGCCCTAGACACAGGGACACATGCAGCAGACATTTTGCATTTATTAAAATTGGCCTCAAGAGTTGTGTTCTCTCTGTATGTTCATGTACTTTGTCCTGTGATTCACTGGAACACTTTCCAAACTGCCTAGTAGATGAGAATCTTTACCCCCACTTTTAAGGGCTTATTCACATGTTTCCTGTCGAGTAGCAGCTTCATATTGTAGCATTTATTTGCTGTGTTATGGTACTGGGTTTGGTATTAATATATTCTGGTATTAATTTTTTAAATAAAATTTTAAAATTTTTTAAATTAAACTCAATGCCTCACAATGTAACCATAATCGAGCTGTAACAAATTGTACTTCCATCAATACAATTTATTGTAAGCCACACTGAGCCCACATATAGGTGGGAAAATGTGGGATACAAATGCAATAAAATAAATAAATTTTGGATTTTTCTTGTCCTGCATCCATACATTCCCATACAAGATGGGTCAGCCTGCCAGAAATTCTGCCATTGGTCGTAAAGCATGCACTTTGAAATATGTTTGTTGCTGTTTTGGTAGCTAGCTGGGCTAAGCATGGAATCTAATGAATCTTGGTCTCATGATATTCAAAGCTCCTTTAGATGTGAAAATACTGACATTTAAAATCATTTTTGCTGTAAGCATTCTCATTCATTTGAAATGTTTCAGTCCACTTTTTCTGATTGGCTTTTTTATTTATAGTAAGGGTCTTTTAATGCCTTACAGAAGTGTTTACATCTTTGTGAATTTTTCAAATTCTGCTGTCTTAAAAAAAAAAAAAAAATATATATATATATATATAATTCAAGACAAGCTGTACAACGTAGCATAACTCTACACATTCAAAGTAAAAGAACAAATATATAAATATTCAAAGGTAACTAAGAAGGCAAAAAATTTGATTGTGTAAATTAGTGATTTCCTTGGATCAGGACCCCAAATGGTCCCATGTCTATGAAGGGGACACAGAAGCAGGTCTACTCCCCTTTCCCTCTAGACTGGTGGTTTTCAACCCAGGGATCACCTGGCCAATCAGATTTTCAGAATATCCACAATGAATATGCATTGAGGTAGATCTGCATGCAGTGTCTTCTAAGGCCAATGATTACAAAGTTTCTGATAAAGCTCTTGTACATTGCCCTTGGCTGAAGATTGTCATTGTGGTAACCAGATCAAGTATGTTGGAGCCATATAAAATAGAGAGGAATAATTGCAAATTAAGGTTGAGCAGGAAGAAACTGCCAGGTCCAAAAAAGGGCACACAGCAACTGAACATCCCTAATGTTTTCCGATGTCTTTTCAGTGTAAATGAAGTAACTAGTACTTTGGGTCTATTTTAATCCAGATTTTTTTTTCTCATAGACAAGAGAAGTCTTAATCATGTCCTTAATAGCAAAATGTACACTTGTTTAGGATTTCACCTAAGCACAAATGTTTAAAATGTTTTGTTCAAATATGATATTAGTTAAGCTAACTTAAATATCTCTCTTCACTGAAGATGATATTGGTGCCCATATGAATGTAGGAAGAACCTATAAAAATTTAGATCGAGCCAAAGAAGCTGAAGATTCGTACATGATTGCTAAATCATTAATGCCACAGGTAAGAATTTTATGGGATTGCTTTAAATCAGTCTTAAAGCTTTTTTGAGTTAATTTTCAGGGGGAAAAAAATCAAAACACCTGCAATGCGTACCAAAAGATGTTTGTAAACTTATTTTGCGTTAGTATGGTATAATCTGCCTTAGAGCAGATATTGTAGAAGGTATCTCTTTGTCTACTAAGGAGAAACTTTTGCTAGAGGTTTTAGGAAAAGGACGGCAAGGTAAGAACAGTTCTCCTGCAGACTGACTACAGTATACAGCACATCTGAACACACATTTAACCTTGCCATTAAAAGAAAAAAAAATGGTAATAAAGCACATTTGGCAAACACTAATTCAGAGTGCTTGTGGCTGTCTTGGACCTGGATAAGACTGGAATCTTACTAGATTCTACTGACTTTATATCGGATGAACGTAGACATGGTGAGGGCAATTCCATAATGTAGATGCTAACGTGTGCATTATGCGAGTAAATATTTAGAACACTAGCATTTTCACACGTGTGCTCATCTGCACATGTAAATGCAAACATGCTACTGAAGCGCTGTTCTGCAGATACTCGTTTAACCTGCATAGCATGCATTTGCAAGGGGGTGTACACAGGAGCGGAGCATGACAGGGTATAGTTGGGACTCCCACTTAATGCATTTAACTTACAGAATGCTGCAAGTTTTGTGGGTAGCTGCAGCACTTATGCCGTGATGCTCAGAAGCAAACACAGGCGCTAGAGGCCATTAGCGCCAAACTAGCACCCGCATTAGTGAGCACAGAATGCTCAGGCTGTAGCGCAGGAAACAATGAGCACGCTAAAGATTAGCACAGATAGCATGCTAATGTAGTCAAATGGATGTTAATGAGGTAATTTCCTATTCCCTCCCAATGCTGAGAGAAGAGCGCACGAAATAAAAGCTGCCCTTTCTGCTGAAAAACAACACCAGCTCAGAGCAGCCGTTAGGGTGTTTGAAGAGAGGGGTTGGGGGGATGGGGTGGTTGGGGAGGTGAGGGGGAGGGAGCCCTTGCTAGCCTTTGGAAAAGGCCTTGTCCCACGAATTCTTCAAATATTCTGTCTTAACATGTTTTCTGCCACCTTCAAGGTTGCCATAACATGGATAGCATAGTGAGTAGCCCTATTTCCAGAAGCACCCCCAGCTAATGTTTGTCCTTCAATCTTTATATGTACAACTAAGTAGAATTTACATCTGTAAAATGAAGAAAAATACATTATGTGTAACAGAGTATAGTAACTGTAGTGCTTTTAAATGTAAAATATTTCAATTTTGAAAGAACTGAATTACTAGCAGTTCAGTTAGTGAAACAATGGGATAAGGTGGAAAAATGATAGGGTGATAAGGGGGTGCATAAACAATAGAAAAAGGGCAGCATAGGAGGAGGGCATTTTTCCCCTGCATTTTGGGACAGTTCTAAGGCAGTTCTCAACCCAGTTCTTGGGGCACCCTAGCCAGTCAGGTTTTCAGGGTACCCACAACAAATATGCACAAGAGGGAAATTTTCATACCAACGAAGACTATCTTGCACATCTTCATTATGGATACCTGAAAAGCTGATTGGCTGGGTGTGCCCTGAGAACTGATTTGAGAACCACTGATCTAAGGCCAGAAGATGCTTCTTTGCACAAAGGGTAGTGGATTCATGGAATATGATGGCGGTAGAAACCATCCGCTCGATATTCAGCCTGCGGTGTTAAGCAGTGCCTGAGCTGATCACAGGCATGGGCTGAACTGACCCTGGAAGTTCAGTACCTGGGCATGCGCAGCTCTCAACGTTGAATATCTGGATCTCAGCAGTCACCCGGAAGTTAGACGATGGCTGTTAAGCTGTGATATACAACGAAGATGAGACAAGGATATGGTCTTAAGGGTTTGACAAATGCGGTTTTACTCAAGAGAAAATAAAGCTTACAGCAATGAAAGTTACGTTTATGATTTGAACGTGATAATGGAAGTACACCACTGAGGTACCGAAGGAGAAGTTTTGTAAGGTGACGTGAGGAGTCAGCGCAGTGTGGATAAAAGGAGGACAGTGATAACATTCTTTTATAGAACACGCATAAAATAATTTTGTTGCACATCATTTTCAAGTGCAATATAAGAAGCTCGTCGGCACGAAAAGGACTATTTATAACATCTGAATTCAATATATAACGTATCTATTTGTAACAACAAGTGTCGCATATTTGTATAGTGACAAGAAATGTTATCGTGAAGAGTTAGCGATACATCTCCTTAGAGGGAAAAGTGATTGTGAATAAGCAACAGTATGAATGAAGGAAGGATATGATTTAGTATATATGGATGGAATGTATTAGAATTAGAAGGACCTGATATAATTTAGTAGTTGATTTTATATACAAGATTTTGATATGAATAAAGAATTTTACAGTAAAGAAAATGGTTGAAATATTTGTAACTTTCTAGTTAAGATGGACCTGTTTAACTTCTGTCTTATCCAGGTCATTCCAGGAAGAAAGTATGCAGCACGGGTGGCCCCTAACCATCTAAATGTTTATATAAACCTTGCCAACTTGATCCGTGCAAATGAGTCGCGTCTCGAAGAAGCAGATCAGTTATATCGGCAAGCGATAAGCATGAGGCCGGATTTCAAACAAGCTTACATTAGCAGGTACTGTAATTATATGAACTTATGAAATCATAGGATGCCACACTGCATACAAAAGCATCTCGTTTTCTTCCTGGAATGAAAAGTTGAACAGTTCACACTTCTATTAATATAACTTTTAGCCTCTCTGAAATTTAGCTATGCTATGATTATCAATTACAGCATAAACTGTGGTGTCCATAAAATGGAAACTGAGTAAGACCAGGTTTCTAAGGTCTTTGTCCCGAAAATGGCAAGTAGCATGCGTTATATCACATCGTATTGTTTCGATGGATTTATCTTATTGGGCAAACTGGATTGACCGTATTAGTCTTTATCTGCTGTCATCTACTGTGTTACCATGTTAGTACAGGCAACAGTATTACATGACGAGCAGTCGCACCACAATAGAGGCAAGTATGATTTCAACTGGTGATTAAAGAATGGTCTCAAATTCCTCTGAACAAAATGTTGATTTCCTCAGCGACCCCCCAGACCGGTCAAGATGCGTGGGTTATGTACTCCTACCAGCAGAGGGAGACTGAGAAAACACTGAGCTTTGAACACTGACTATATAACCTGTGCAGTACATACAGTAGCCATTATTTTCTCAGTCTCAGCAGAGGTAGAAGGGACAACCTGTGCAGTCTTCAATAGTCTGGTGAGGTAGTTTTGATTTTAGGGATTAAGGATTTTTGGGTTTCTTCCAAAGATTTCTATCCTTTGAGCACCCTGTACGTGGTTTGCCAAAAAAAAAAAAAAAAAAGTGCTTCAGGGCCCTGGGTCCGGTGGGGCCCAGTAGTTCCCCCTGGGGCGTCACACCTGCTTGTCGGGTCCCTCCCCCTGTGCTGCTCTCCAGTACTGTGTTACTGGCAGCTTTTTGCCTCGGCTGCTTTTTGTGTACTGTAGCCTTGAGAGCCTTACAATTTTCAGCTGCCAGAATTGTCTTCTGTATCTTTAAGGGAGATACATTTAATTATTTGGTGCGGAACGAACGGGAGTTCATTTCCGTCCTAGGAGCGAGAGAGCAGTGCTTTTGGGGCTTTCCTGACCTTGGTGTCAGTACGGGGTAGCGCTGCCTTTACCTTTGAAGTTATGGCAGGCAAACTAGACCTAACAGTTTACAGTTTCATTTTACCAGATTAATGAGGCCATAGTCATTTTAATAGAATTTGATAGCTTGAGTTATTACAGTCATGATGATTTTCAATGTAAGAAAAATAAAATATATCCAGTAAATGCTCTACAAATCCAGAAACGCAAAAACTGTAAATTTTTGCTAACACTGGACTTTCTTCAACTTAATCTACAAAGGGAAAGCAGGCTTATGAAATAGCTATGTATTTGTCCCCATCTATGTGGGTGGGTGGGTGTGTATATGTGTTTTTTCTGATCCAAGCAAATGTTTGACGTGTGCGTGTGTGTATTTTGCAAAGTAGGTGTCTTTAGTTATATATGGGATGTCTGTTTTAAAATAGCTGTTATATAAATATTTTAAATAATCACTGGTCACAGCAGCCATATTGAAGGAGCTGCTGCTAGAGGCAGGAATGCGTGACATACTTCTGCCTCCATCGCCTCCTACTGGACCACCAATGATGGGGTAGGCCTGGGGTGGGTGGAGCCTCGAGCTAGTGGGGGTGGGGCCTATGGAGCCCTTAGGAATTGGGTGTTCTGGGGAGTGGTGGTGGTAATGGCATAGGATAGGGACAGGGGGACGACCAGGAAGAAGAGGGGCTTCCTTGAGGGGGCAGGGTCTCACTGCAGAGGGTTTTTTTTTCTTAAGCGGGTGCCGGCCTGATATTCAGTGCCGGCACCCACATAAGTATCTTATGCATGCCCTGGCTGAATACCAGCATGGACCCATATAAGCTCAAGCGGCCAGGGCAGTGTCAGTTACTACTACTACTTAGCCCCAGATATATATTGCCAGTGCTCGGATATGGCCCGGCACTAAATATCTGGGGCTAATCTAACCGGCAACATTTGGCATTTAAAAAACAAAACAAAACTGACCGTTTCTGGCTTAATATCCGCTGGTTTCTTTATAAAGAGGATTTAGAAGGAAATTCTTGGGTGGTAGTGAGATGTTATCTTTGTATGTTTTTTTTTATCAGAGGAGAATTGCTTTTAAAAATGAACAAACCCCTAAAAGCTAAGGAGGCTTACCTGCGGGCCCTGGAGTTGGATGAACTGAATGCAGATCTTTGGTACAATTTGGCAATTGTTTATATTGAATTAAAGGATCCAACAGAAGCCCTGAAGAACTTCAACCGAGCTTTAGAACTAAATCCTAATCATAAGCTGGCGTTATTCAACTCTGCCTTGTTAATGCAAGAATCAGGTAGGTTTATTTTATCAAGGTGGTGGTTGACTTTTGAGCATCTTGTAGTCGCTTGAGAAAAAGCTAGCCATGTTTTCATTAGTCTGATGTTTCAAGCACTTCAATAATAGGTTTAAAATAAAGTGTTGTCTTCCTTAGTTCCTAAACTGGGATAGGGTTTAGATTGTAAGGTTAACTCTCAGATATCCATGGTTCTCACCTCAACCTATTTTAGACATTATATGCTTGGTCACACGCTAGTCTGTGTTTTCATGATACATGTTCAGTGACTTACTTTCATGATTTTGAGTTATTCATACAAGTTGCACATAGACCAATGCACGGCCTGTTGGAGGAGGGGCCTCCATTCGGAAAAAAATATTTATTTTTTTAAATAAATATGACGTTCAGATACAGTAGTTTCCATTAATTATAAACAAGTTTGCACACTTCTACATATATAAATTTGTTTAGCTCACACGTCTTTTCATTGGTAGCTCAAGGTAAGTTGCGTTCAGGTACAATCCAAGTTTATTCCTAAGAAGATGGAGGATCTTTTTGCATTCAAGACCGGCTACAAAATTAGTAAGCGGTCTTGAATGCAAAAATGATAGGGACAGGCTTATGAAACTCAACATGTATACGCTGGAAGAGAGGACAAAGAGGAGACATGATAGAAACGTTTAAATATCTCAAGGGCATTTATGTACAGGAAGAGAGCCTTTTTCAAATGAAGGAGAGCTCTGGGGCATATGACAAAGTTAAAAGGGAATAGGCTTAGGAGTAACCTAAGGAAGTATTATTTCACAGAAAGGGTGGTGGAGGCATGGAATGGCCTCCTGTTGGAGGTGGTGGAGTCGAGGACTGTTCCAGAATTTAAAAAGTCATGGGATAAGCATGTGGGATCGCTTAGGAACAGGCTTCCCTGCCCCCGCTGCTGGAAAGCCTCCCCCTAACTTAGTACTTTAAACTCCATCATGCTTTACTGTAGAGATAGTGTTAGGTAGACGTGCTGTGTTTTATGTCTCACACACCCCACTTGGCATTACACCCTGAAAGTTCCACTTTGGTCTTAACAGAGCACAAAACTTTCTTCCACAAATGTGCAATGTTCATCAATGTGTCTTCACAAATAGTGTGCAGCATATCACATGGCATTTATTCAACAGTGGCTTCCTTTTTTCCACTGTCCTATACAGGCCATGTTCATGGAATAATCTTGAAATTGTTGAACCATTAATGTTTTCCCCTGTCACAGCCAGAGACCTCTCTGGTTATTTTAAACTAATCATGGCTCTCACAGTGACCAGCCTTGCAATTTCTATGAGTAGTGGCTTTGGAGAAGCAGTCTGACTGAAGTGGTGTCTTGATGCCATACTTAATAGATCTGATAGTGCCCCAAGGAATATACAGACACATTGAAGTTGTTGCCTTCCCCAGAACTATGCCTTTGAATAACTTTATCCCAGACCTTTTTAGGTAGCCATTTTCATCTTGTTAAAACTTTGCTTCACATTCACTTCATACAACAGAAATACAGTGGTGTAAAATCTGCTTTAGCGCACCAGTATAGAAGATGGCCCAGTGACCCATGAACTGCAGGAGGGAGCAGAACACAATGCAAGGTTCTTTGCAATTAGATAAGATATAGAATTAAGGCAGAGAGAAAAAATACATTTTATTACTCCTCATCGCTGAGACTTTGCTTTAAATGCCTACTGAGTCTTCAGACCTTAAAGTTAGGAGGGGAGGATTTTGTTATAAATAAGGTGGAATAGTATTCCAGAGGGAGGGAGGTCACCAATAGTCACCCTCAAATTTCTAACTGCATTGTAGGAAGGAGGCACACAAAAAGAAGCCTGAGTAGAGGGTAGTTGAGAAATAAGACAATCTGCTAGCTATAACAGTTGATCATAACTTAATGCTCAGTATTTGAGAATAAGAATCTTACTCTAAAATAATATGAAACTGGGAACCAATGTTGGAAAAAAATACATAAAAAGAGAATGGGCAAATGTCAAAATCTTGCTTCTTCTATTGACTTGTCCACCATACTCTTCATTGGTTGGAGACATTTAAGTGCTCATTTTCAAAGCACGAGAGGTACAAAGTTGCACAGTATCCTGTGTAATTTTGTAAGTCTATGCACTTTCAAAATGGACCTCTCTTTGTAAAAGGTATTGCAGTTGTCACTATGCAGTTAGAAGGGTGTAGAGTAACAATTTGAAGTTGTAACCAATCGGCCGCACTTTAATTGTTCTAATCCTACAGTACCACTAGAGGATCTCACTAACGCATCATTTTGAGGCCTCAAAAGAAAGGAATTAAACTTAAAAAAACCAATGTACAGACAGAATCAGGAAGCAATAGAGGCACTCCCTGAGTAGAAGGGGTGAGAGTAGGAAGAATTGACATCGATTAAACCAGATTGACTCACACTTGGCAGTATTTAGTTCAAAATTATGATTTCTGATGACTCACACTTGGCAGTATTTAATTCAAAATTATGATTTCTGAGCCAGTCAACAATTGCTGGATATTTGAAGCGGGGGAGTCGGAGAAACTAAACAAATTCTCTGTAACCTTGGAGGATGTAATGGGGTCAGTTCAGCAAGCTGAAGAGTAGTAAATCACCGGGACCTGATGGTATTCATCCCAGAGTATTAATAGAACTAAAAAATGAACTTGCGGAGCTACTGTTAGAAATATGCAATCTGTCCCTAAAATCGAGTGTAATACCGGAAGACTGGAGGGTAGCCAATGTTACTCCGATTTTTAAGAAAGGTTCCAGAGGAGATCCGGGAAATTATAGACCGGTGAGTCTGACGTCGGTGCCGGGCAAGATGGTGGAGGCTATTATTAAGAATAAAATTGCAGAGCATATACAAAAACATGGACTGATGAGACAAAGTCAGCACGGATTTAGTGAAGGGAAGTCTTGCCTCACCAATCTAATGCATTTTTTTGAGGGGGTAAGCAAACATGTGGACAATGGGGAGCCGGTTGATATTGTATATCTGGATTTTCAGAAGGCGTTTGACAAAGTGCCGCACGAAAGACTCCTGAAGAAATTGCAGAGTCATGGAATCGGAGGTAGGGTATTATTATGGATTAAGAACTGGTTGAAAGATAGGAAGCAGAGAGTAGGATTGCGTGGCCAGTATTCTCAGTGGAGGAGGGTAGTTAGTGGGGTCCCGCAGGGGTCTGTGCTGGGTCCGTTGCTTTTAATGTATTTATAAATGACCTAGAGATGGGAATAACTAGTGAGGTAATTAAATTCGCCGATGACACAAAATTATTCAGGGTCGTCAAGTCGCAGGAGGAATGTGAACGATTACAGGAGGACCTTGCGAGACTGGGAGAATGGGCGTGCAAGTGGCAGATGAAGTTCAATGTTGACAAGTGCAAAGTGATGCATGTGGGTAAGAGGAACCCGAATTATAGCTACGTCTTGCAAGGTTCCGCGTTAGGAGTTACGGATCAAGAAAGGGATCTGGGTGTCGTCGTCGATGATACGCTGAAACCTTCTGCTCAGTGTGCTGCTGCGGCTAGGAAAGCGAATAGAATGTTGGGTGTTATTAAGAAGGGTATGGAGTCCAGGTGTGCGGATGTTATAATGCCGTTGTATCGCTCCATGGTGCGACCGCACCTGGAGTATTGTGTTCAGTACTGGTCTCCGTATCTCAAAAAAGATATAGTAGAATTGGAAAAGGTACAGCGAAGGGCGACGAAAATGATAGTGGGGATGGGACGACTTTCCTATGAAGAGAGGCTGAGAAGGCTAGGGCTTTTCAGCTTGGAGAAGAGACGGCTGAGGGGAGATATGATAGAAGTGTATAAAATAATGAGTGGAATGGATCGGGTGGATGTGAAGCGACTGTTCACGCTATCCAAAAATACTAGGACTAGAGGGCATGAGTTGAAGCTACAGTGTGGTAAATTTAAAACGAATCGGAGAAAATTTTTCTTCACCCAACGTGTAATTAGACTCTGGAATTCATTGCCGGAGAACGTGGTACGGGCGGTTAGCTTGACGGAGTTTAAAAAGGGGTTAGATAGATTCCTAAAGGACAAGTCCATAGACCGCTATTAAATGGACTGGAAAAATTCCTCATTTTTAGGTATAACTTGTCTGGAATGTTTTTACGTTTGGGGAGCGTGCCAGGTGCCCTTGACCTGGATTGGCCACTGTCGGTGACAGGATGCTGGGCTAGATGGACCTTTGGTCTTTCCCAGTATGGCACTACTTATGTACTTATGTACTTATGCTTTCAAACAAGCATCCATAAAAGAAATACCTAACCAGAGAGGATCAATAGCAACTAAAATCTGTTCTTTATAGACCTGAGTAAACATTGCCTGACAGTCTTTAGTTTAGTGCTTTGTTTGGTTGCATTCAAACCTGTCCATGTTTACCCAAGCACACCTGACGTGCGCCTCATAGCAAGTCAGAAAAATCATGTTAGAACATGCTTCAACAACCTTAGAATGACAATTTCTACATGCTATCTCATACACCAGTGGTTCCCAAACTTTCTTGGGTCACTGCACCCCTAGGCTACACATTCCTCTAAAGTCTGTCCCCCCCCCCCCCCATCGTTGTTGCTGCTGCTGCTGCCGCCGCCGATGATAATGAGTCCTACCTTCCATCCAACTTCTGCCCACCTTCTCCTTTCAGCTTCTGCTTGCTTTCTGTCCCCTCTTCCATCCAGCCTAAATCCCCTGTTTCTCCCCACAATCCGTCATCTGGCGCCTCTATACCCCCCTCACACACACACACACACACACCCCTGCCACTGCTGCTTCTCTAGACCAGCGGCAAAGCAAGCTTAAAATCTCCCTCCCCTCCATACCTTAATAGGGAACTCACCTTCTTTTTCCAGGTTGCAGGGTGATTAGTTATGCTGTGGCTCCAGCTCTTAGTAGCAATCTAATGCAGCGGTTCCCAAACTGTGTGCCATGGTTAGACTGCTACTGAGAGCTGGAGCCACAGCATAACAAACCACCCAGCAACCCGGAACAAGAAGGTTAGTTCCCTATTAAAGTGGAGGGAAGGGGCACTTTTAAGAGGAACACCAGGGACAAGCTTATTTTGCCACGGCTGCTGCTCATCTAGAGAAGCGATCTATCGACATCAAGTGCTGTTGCTAAGTTTATGCTCTTGATAAAGCAAGAGACCTGCGAAACAGGGTCCTGTCGTTATCGGAGTTGCTAGTATGGTGCCATAGTGCACCGGTGTAACCTGATGAGCTCCAGTCTTAGAAGACGTCAGATAAAGTTTGGAGCCCTCAAGTTAAGTCAATTTTGTGCATTATTTGCTGCTTTATTGCAATAGTTTACTTTTTGAGCAGTAGTACACTTAATGTTTTTCATGCCTGCTTATCAATATTTTTATCAATTAATGAAAGACAATTTGTTACGCAGGCTTTGTTGCTTGAACAATATAAGGTACTACTGGTTGGCTGGAGGTGATCTATGATTATAAATCTTTGTAGACCTGTGAATCACGTTACAAGATAGTACACACAGATGTCTATAATGTTATGAGATACCCTCATCAGTCAACATCCTAATGTTACATTAAATTTGTTTTGTCCGGTTAATGTTGTGTATTTTTACAATCTCTCTTTTTTTGGACAAACTGTGCCATTGTTTTTGCATTTTTGCATCTAGAGAAGCAGCAGCTTGGGAGGTGGTGGGAGGGAGGTTCAGAAAATATGCCGTGGCACTCTGGGGAACTGCTGTTGTACACACTGAATAAAGTTGCAATCCAAATTTGGGGGCAAAAAAGGATAATTTTGGTACATTGTTAGCATGAGAAACCAGAATTTTAACTACTGTTAACCCACACTTTGCATAGATTTCAAAATTAATTTTTAAGATAGGTTAGCAACCTTTACGAAGAGCTTTATCCAAGATGATGTACAAAAGGTTATAGCTTGACATAGACAACTTAAATTGTATTAACAGACTAACAGCAGTAAAATGACCAAATGTTAGTGTAAAACACTTAAAACAATGTGTTAATTGTGTGGGGGGCAGGGGTTCATGAGAAAAACAAAAGTTTAAAATATGCAAACTCAGTCCTGAAGAAAATTTGTTTCCTATGAAGTTTGATCTTCCTATTCTGCTTCTCTAGTGTTGATTTAATTTAGGATTTATGGCCTACTCTCAAGAACTGGCTAATTTGTCTAAATATAGATGAATTATTACAAGAAGTTTGGCTTCATTCCTCAAGCTGTTTGCTTTCTAGCTTTAATTTTTCCTTCCACACTAGATTTTTTTTCATTATTGGTATCTTTTGCTGAGGGAGTAGATTTGGAAGATTCGCTTGACCTAGACTATCATTGGCATCTCTGCTCGTGGAGAACTCCCTTCCTGAATTGAGGAGTAGCCTAATGGTTAGAGCACCAGGCTGAAAACCAGGAAATAATGACAGCCTAAATATTTTATATCAAAGCCATTTTTAATCCCAATAACAAATCTAATAACAAAAAAACCAAAACCCAAGACAGCACTTTCAACATATAATATACTAGCCGTTAAGCCCGTAAAAACGGGCAAGTATTGCAGCCCTCCTCTCTCCCCTGGCCTCACCCTCTCCACCGATCCTCCCCCCCATATCCAGCGATCTTCCTCTTTCCCTTGGCCTCCCCCCTCCCCCCATGTCCAGCAACCCTCCTCTGTGCCCTGCTCTCACCCCAAGTCCAGCAACCATGGCCTGCCCCCTGCCCCTATTCCTCCCATGTCCAGCTACCCTCATTGCCGCCGCTCCCTCCCCCCTCTGTGCCGGGCCCCCTGCACTGACCTGACAGCGCCTCTCACCTCCGTGTGAGAGCTCTACAGGCAGCAGCAGATCACTCTGCTGCTGCCTGCAGTGTTTCCACACGGAGGTGAGAGGCGCTGTCAGGTCAGGGGAGGGGGGGAGGTTGTTTTGCGCAATGTTCCTTTCCAGGCGGCAGCGTCCAACAATTCAACTCCATTTCCCTCTCTGTTCCACCCTCTGACGTCATGACGTCTTGACGCGAGAGCAGGACAGAGAGGGAAGTCTGTACTGCGCATTTGCAAGTGAGTACGGTCACATGCCATTTATATGTTTGATATTGTGTGTGTGTGTGTGTGTGTGTGTGTTTGGGTGAGAGAGTGAGTGAGAGAGAAAGTGTTTCTCTCTGGGAAAGAGACAGAGAGCATGAGAGTGAGCTGTCACAGTGGTGGTGGTCAGTGCCTCCTTATATCCATTTTTTTAAAGTGGCAAATGGGTTTTTTTTTTTTTGCCTTACCCCACCCCTTCTTATAACACTGTGTGTGTGTCTGTGTGAGAGTGAGTGAGGAAGTGTGTTTCTGTGGAAAATTGACAGTGAGTGTGAGAGTGTGCAGCTAGTTCTCCCTGTCAGAGTGGAGTGTTAGTTGCTCCTTTGTTTTTTTTTTTTTTTAAGTAGGACATCAGGGTGTATTTTTCATTTGTCTGCCCCCACCCCTTCTTCTCATATAGTGTGTGTGTGTGTGAGTGAGAGAGTGCTAGTGAGCTGTTATGACTCCCTGTCACAATGGTGGTTCATTGTGTCCTTGTAGGCAGTTGTTAGAGCTTTTTGAATGTCAGGCTCCTTTTGCAATCGCGTGCCGGTTTTCTCCCCCCCCCCCCCCGCATACATGTTGTTGTTGTTCCGCCCCTTCTGCTGACTCGTGCTGTTCAATGAACCAAAGGGGTGGGACAGCTATGCCTTTGCTTCAGGCAGAAAAGCAGGGCTCCTGTGTGTGTGTGCTGCATGTGAATGCACCTCCTTACCTTTTTCTGTGTGGCCGATAACATTTTTGGATCTCTTTTTGTTTTCTGCTGCTGTTCTTTGTTTTGCCTCGCCCATGTCACCGTTCCTGCTGTGTCCTTACACATCGTGGTTCTCTTCTCTCCTTCCTTAGTTTCTCGTCGCTCAGGTCTCCGCTTTGGCTCCTCCCTGGATTTTAGTGCCTCTGCCCATTGGTTTTCATCATTCTTGGCTCCTCCCTGTTGCTCCTCCCACAATCGTTGCGCCTCTGCCCATTGGTTTTCATCATTCTTGGCTCCTCCCTGTTGCTCCTCCCACGATCGTTGCGCCTCTGTCCATTGGTTTTCATCATTCTTGGCTCCTCCCTGTATGTTAGCGCTTCTGCCCATTGCTTATGTTAGTGCAAGTTGCCGCAGTTGCTCCGCCCACGATCATTGCGCCTCTGCCCATTGGTTTTAGTTCTCTAATTCGCCATAGTGGCTACGCCCACTGACGTTGCGCTTCTGTGCATTGGATAACATTGCTGAGCTCGTCGCTGGTGCTCCGCCCAGCTTCATATTGTTTTTTTTTGTTGTTAATCTTAACGCCACGCGAGGGGAGGTTAAACGCATGCGCAGAACGTTCAGGACATGCTCCCTACTGCGCATTTGCGGGTGAGTCGGTCACTTGCCATTTATATGTTTGATTCTGCAAAAGTTGGTCTTTTGGGGGCAGGATTTAAACAGAAATGTCCCGCTAATGTGTATAAAAATTAAGAATCAACATTTTGAAGCTCTATGGGCAAAAAAATGAAGTTCAGTTGACATCACCATTATGAACCACCAAAGAAGCTCCTTGTTTGTGTATGCTGGCAGTACATTCCAGATAACAAGCAGAGGGAACAATCATCATACCTGCTTGAAGTTCTCAACAGCTCCTGTATATATCAAATCTAAAACTGAACAACAGATCCCCATAATCCACAAACCCACCTGCTCTGTAGAAAGGACCTAAGATGACAAATTTAAAGTCTCCCATTGTGAATTTAGGAGGGTATCAACGCTCTTGCTCTTTAAAAAAAAAAACAAACAAAAACCCTGAATCAGGCTTTCTCCGAGGACAAGCAGGCTGCTTGTTCTCACTGATGGGGTTGACGTCCTCGGCAGCCCCCTCCATCGGAAAGTTTACTAGCAAAGGCCTTTGCTAGTCCTCGCGCGCCCATGCGCACTGCGCATGCGCAGCCGTCTTCCCGCCCGAAACCGGCTCGAGCCGGCCAGTCTTCTTTCGTCCGCGCTCGGTACGGTCGTGTTACGCCGTTCGTGCCCCAGAGAGTCGACCTCGCGCGTCCTTTTCGACGTGTTTTTCGTGTATTTTCTTCTAAAAAAGTTTGGGAAGTGCTCCGGAAGTGTTCCGGAAGACCCTGTCGGGTTTTCTGCCCTTCCCGTATTTTTCAAGTTTTGCCCCGTAAGTTTTCTTTCGTTGCCGGGGTAGGCCTAGTTTGGCCTCGGTCGAGATTTTTCTCCCTCTAAATTTGGTGCTTCAATTTCGCCATTTCGGCTTTTGATTTCGCCGGCGTGATTTTTCCGCCCATGACATCGAAGCCTTCCAGCGGCTTCAAGAAGTGCACCCAGTGCGCCCGGGTAATCTCGCTCACTGATAGGCACTCTGCGTGTCTTCAGTGTCTAGGGGCCCAGCACCGCCCTCAGAACTGCAGTCTGTGTTCCCTGTTACAAAGGCGGACTCAGGTAGCGAGATTAGCCCAGTGGAACGTTTTGTTCTCGGGCTCTTCGTCGGCATCGGCACCGGAGGCATCGAGTGCATCGACGTCGTCAGCGTCCGGACCATCTCCCTTGGCTGCCGCTCCATCGACTGCATCGAGGCATCGGACCTCTGCATCGGCGCCGAGGCATCGGGCGACTGCATCGACGTCGGTGGTACCGAGACTTCGTCTGCTGATGTCGTCGGACGGAGGTGCATCGTCAGGAGTGCAGGTGAGGGCTGTCCATTCCCCTGCTGGTGGCGGTGAGCCTTCGGGTGGGTCTCCTCCTACCCTGAGGGCTCCTGCGGTACAGCCCCCCCGGGATCGACCCTCTTCGGTCTCGGCCCCGAGGAAGCGACGGATGGATTCTACGTCCTCCTCGTCGGTGCCGGGGAGTTCCGGTGACATGCTTCGGAAGAAGTCGAAGAAGCATCGACACCGGTCTCCTCCCCGTGTCGGCACCGAGAGCTCTGGGTCGCCGAGGGATTCGGCACCCAGTAGACATCGGCACCGAGAGGACCGCTCACCCTCTGTTCAGGAGGTGTCGATGCGCTCCACTCTGGACAGCCCGGAACAGCCTCCTCGCCCGGAACAGGTTCTGACGTCGACGCCTGCATCGACCTCTCAGCCTTTTTCTGCAGCCACTCTGAACGAGAGCCTCCGGGCCGTTCTCCCAGAGATTCTGGGAGAGCTGTTGCGCCCTACCCCTCCGGTACCGGCGGTGCTTGCGCCTCCGGTACCGTCGAGCGCGGCGCCGGCTGGCCCATCGCCCAGGTTGAGGTCCCCGACGTCGGTACCGCGTGCGGTGCCGACCGCGGCCACCTCCCAGGAAGGCTCCCCGACTACATCGGCGGAGGGAGCTTCGCCGATGCGGGCGAGGGAGTCTACCTCTCGACGCCCCCACCGTGGACGGGGTTCCACCGAGTCGAGCAGGGCGAGGTTGCAGACACAGGTCCGTGAACTTGTGTCTGACACCGAGGGTGAGGCCTCGTGGGAGGAAGAGGAAGATCCCAGATATTTCTCTGACAAGGAGTCTGAGGGTCTTCCGTCTGATCCCACTCCCTCTCCTGAGAGACAGCTTTCTCCTCCCGAGAGTCTGTCTTTTGCCTCCTTTGTCCGGGAGATGTCTACGGCCATCCCCTTCCCGGTGGTTGTGGAGGACGAGCCCAGGGCTGAAATGTTTGAGCTCCTGGACTATCCTTCTCCACCTAAGGAAGCGTCCACTGTTCCCTTGCACCATGTCCTGAAAAAGACATTGCTTGCGAACTGGACCAAGCCATTAACTAATCCCCACATTCCCAAGAAGATCGAGTCCCAGTACCGGATCCATGGGGACCCAGAGCTGATGCGCACTCAGTTGCCTCATGACTCTGGAGTTGTGGATTTGGCCCTAAAGAAGGCTAAGAGTTCTAGGGAACATGCTTCGGCGCCCCCGGGCAAGGACGCTAGAACCTTAGACTCCTTTGGGAGGAAGGCCTACCATTCCTCTATGCTCGTGTCCAAGATCCAGTCTTACCAGCTCTACACGAGCATACACATGCGGAACAATGTGCGGCAGTTGGCGGGCTTGGTTGATGCTCTTCCCCCTGAGCAAGCCAAGCCTTTTCAGGAGGTGGTCAGGCAGCTGAAGGCGTGCAGAAAATTCCTGGCCAGAGGAGTTTATGACACTTTTGATGTTGCGTCCAGGGCCGCTGCTCAAGGTGTGGTGATGCGCAGGCTCTCATGGCTGCGTGCCGCCGACCTGGAGAATAGAATCCAGCAGCGGATTGCGGACTCGCCTTGCCGTGCGGACAATATTTTTGGTGAAAAAGTCGAACAGGTGGTAGAGTCTCTCCACCAGCGGGACACCGCATTCGACAAATTCGCCCGCCGGCAGCCTTCAGCTTCTACCTCTACAGGTAGACGATTTTTCGGGGGAAGGAAGACTGTTCCCTACTCTTCTGGCAAGCGTAGGTACAATCCTCCTTCCCGACAGCCTGCGGCCCAGGCTAAGCCCCAGCGCGCTCGCTCTCGTCAGCAGCGTGCGCCTCAGCAAGGCCCCGCGGCTCCCCAGCAAAAGCAAGGGGCGAGCTTTTGACTGGCTCCAGCAGAGCATAGCCGACATCCAAGTGTCCGTGCCGGGCGACCTGCCAGTCGGAGGGAGGTTGAAAGTTTTTCACCAAAGGTGGCCTCTCATAACCTCCGATCAGTGGGTTCTGCAAATAGTCCGGCAGGGGTACACCCTCAATTTGACCTCAAAACCTCCAAATTATCCACCGGGAGCTCAGTCTTACAGCTTCCAGCACAAGAAGGTACTTGCAGAGGAACTCTCCGCCCTTCTCAGCGCCAATGCGGTCGAGCCCGTGCCATCCGGGCAAGAAGGGCTGGGATTCTATTCCAGGTACTTCCTTGTGGAAAAGAAAACAGGGGGGATGCGTCCCATCCTAGACCTAAGGGCCCTGAACAAATTTATCGAAAAAGAAAAGTTCAGGATGCTTTCCCTGGGCACCCTTCTCCCCATGATTCAGCAAAACGATTGGCTATGCTCTCTGGACTTGAAGGATGCCTACACACACATCCCGATACTGCCAGCTCACAGACAGTATCTGCGATTTCAGTTGGGCACACGCCACTTCCAGTACTGTGTGCTACCCTTTGGGCTCGCCTCTGCGCCCAGGGTGTTCACCAAGTGCCTAGCTGTGGTAGCAGCGGCGCTTCGCAGGCTGGGGGTGCATGTGTTCCCATATCTCGACGATTGGCTGGTGAAGAACACATCCGAGGCAGGAGCCCTGCAGTCCATGCAGATGACTATTCGCCTACTGGAGCTACTGGGGTTTGTGATCAATTATCCAAAGTCCCACCTTCTCCCAGTGCAGAGACTCGAATTCATAGGAGCTCTGCTGGATTCTCGGACGGCTCGCGCCTATCTCCCAGAGACGAGAGCCAACAACTTGTTGTCCCTCGTCTCGCGGGTGCGAGCGTCCCAGCAGATCACAGCTCGGCAGATGTTGAGATTGCTGGGCCACATGGCCTCCACAGTACATGTGACTCCCATGGCCCGCCTTCACATGAGATCTGCTCAATGGACCCTAGCCTCCCAGTGGTATCAGGCCGCCGGGGGTCTAGAGGACGTGATCCCCACCTGTCCACGAGTTTTCTCAAATTCCTACATTGGTGGACGATTTGCTCCAATTTGACTCTGGGACGTCCCTTCCAAATTCCTCAGCCACAAAAGGTGCTGACCACGGATGCGTCCCTCCTGGGATGGGGAGCTCATGTCGATGGGCTTCACACCCAAGGAAGCTGGTCCCTCCAGGAACGCGATCTACAGATCAATCTTCTGGAGTTGCGAGCGATCTGGAACGCTCTGAAGGCTTTCAGAGATCGGCTGTCCCACCAAATTATCCAAATTCAGACAGACAACCAGGTTGCCATGTACTACGTCAACAAGCAGGGGGGCACCGGATCTCGCCCCCTTTGTCAGGAAGCCGTCAGCATGTGGCTCTGGGCTCGCCGGAACGGCATGGTGCTCCAAGCCACATATCTGGCAGGCGTAAACAACAGTCTGGCCGACAGGTTGAGCAGGATTATGCAACCTCACGAGTGGTCGCTCAATTCCCGAGTGGTGCGTCAGATCTTCCAAGAGTGGGGCACCCCCTTAGTGGATCTCTTTGCATCTCGAGCAAACCACAAAGTCCCTCAGTTCTGTTCCAGGCTTCAGGCCCACGGCAGACTGGCATCGGATGCCTTCCTCCTGGATTGGGGGGAGGGCCTGCTGTATGCTTATCCTCCCATCCCTCTGGTGGGGAAGACTTTGTTGAAACTCAAGCAAGACCGAGGCACCATGATTCTGATTGCTCCTTTTTGGCCGCGTCAGATCTGGTTCCCTCTTCTTCTGGAGTTATCCTCCGCAGAACCGTGGAGATTGGAGTGTTTTCCGACCCTCATCACGCAGGACGAAGGGGCTCTTCTGCATCCCAACCTCCAGTCTCTGGCTCTCACGGCCTGGATGTTGAGGGCGTAGACTTTGCCTCTTTGGGTCTGTCAGAGGGTGTCTCCCGCATCTTGCTTGCTTCCAGGAAAGACTCCACTAAGAAAAATTACTTCTTTCATTGGAGGAGGTTTGCCGTCTGGTGTGACAGCAAGGCCCTAGATCCTCGCTCTTGTCCTACACAGACCCTGCTTGAATACCTTCTGCACTTGTCTGAGTCTGGTCTCAAGACTAACTCTGTAAGGGTTCATCTTAGTGCAATCAGTGCATACCATTACCGTGTGGAAGGTAAGCCGATCTCGGGACAGCCTTTAGTTGTTCGCTTCATGAGAGGTTTGCTTTTGTCAAAGCCCCCTGTCAAGCCTCCTACAGTGTCATGGGATCTCAATGTCGTTCTCACCCAGCTGATGAAACCTCCTTTTGAGCCACTGAATTCCTGCCATCTGAAGTACTTGACCTGGAAGGTCATTTTCTTGGTGGCAGTTACTTCAGCTCGTAGAGTCAGTGAGCTTCAGGCCCTGGTAGCCCAGGCTCCTTATACCAAATTTCATCATAACAGAGTAGTCCTCCGCACTCACCCTAAGTTCCTGCCAAAGGTCGTGTCGGAGTTCCATCTGAACCAGTCAATTGTCTTGCCAACATTCTTTCCCCGTCCTCATTCCTGCCCTGCTGAACGTCAGCTGCACACATTGGACTGCAAGAGAGCATTGGCCTTCTATCTGGAGCGGACACAGCCCCACAGACAGTCCGCCCAATTGTTTGTTTCTTTTGATCCCAATAGGAGGGGAGTGGCTGTAGGAAAACGCACCATATCCAATTGGCTAGCAGATTGCATTTCCTTCACTTACGCCCAGGCGGGGCTGGCTCTTGAGGGTCATGTCACGGCTCATAATGTTAGAGCCATGGCTGCGTCGGTAGCCCACTTGAAGTCATCCTCCATTGAAGAAATTTGCAAAGCTGCGACGTGGTCATCTGTCCACACATTCACATCTCATTACTGCCTGCAGCAGGATACCCGACGCGACAGTCGGTTCGGGCAGTCAGTTCTTCAGAACCTGTTTGGGCTTTAGGATCCAACTCCACCCCCCGAGGACCCTGTTTGTTCTGTTCCAGGCTACACTCTCAGTTAGTTGGTAAATTTTTTAGGTCAATCTCTGTTATGTCCTCGCCGTTGCGAGGCCCAATTGACCATGGTTGTTGTTTTGAGTGAGCCTGGGGGCTAGGGATACCCCATCAGTGAGAACAAGCAGCCTGCTTGTCCTCGGAGAAAGCGAATGCTACATACCTGTAGAAGGTATTCTCCGAGGACAGCAGGCTGATTGTTCTCACAAACCCGCCCGCCTCCCCTTTGGAGTTGAGTCTTCCCTTGAACTGTATTGTCTTGCTACATACTGGACTGGCCGGCTCGAGCCGGTTTCGGGCGGGAAGACGGCTGCGCATGCGCAGTGCGCATGGGCGCGCGAGGACTAGCAAAGGCCTTTGCTAGTAAACTTTCCGATGGAGGGGGCTGCCGAGGACGTCAACCCCATCAGTGAGAACAATCAGCCTGCTGTCCTCGGAGAATACCTTCTACAGGTATGTAGCATTCGCTTTATATACCAACTCATTCTCTGAAGACATCTTAAATTGTCAATATTAGTATTTGTGGAGATAATTTTGATGATCTTTTACTTGGAGCTGAATTGTATTTTTGGGTTGAAAGCCATTAAGAGACACCATGTTAAACAATTTAATGAGGCATATCTCTTTAACTTGATGACTTTTGCCGTATATAGGAACCAGTGGGATACAACATATTGACATAGGGGCCTTTGCAATAAAGACATTTTTAAAACTTGGGCGTGCACACTGTTTTATGAAGATTTGACTTATTGGTTATCTCCACTGTCTGTTGTTCTTTGCACCTGTTGTGGAGATTCTCTTCCTCTTTTTTTTTTTTTTTTTTTTTTTTTTTTTTTGTGCGGCTTAGTTTTGACCATACTCTAATTACAAAATATTGTGGCAACTGTTAAGGAAGCTCCCAACATCTTCCCTTAGAAAACTCTTTCAGTGCAAAATAAGTGCAGTTGCTGAAAGAATAGATTTCCTTCTAGGAGTTGGCAAGTGAATATGTGCTATATGTACCAATGACAGCATGTAGTAAAGTATCATGAGCCAACAGCAAGGTGCAGTCCGTGGCCATTGCCTGCCCATTTTCTGCCCCATTCCAGGATATGCAGTTACGGTGTGAATTAGTAAATGCTGTCTTGTCAGCATGACAAAGAGTCCTTTTACTAAACAGCAGGAAAAAAAAACACCCTGCAGTAGCAGCGGAGGCCGTTTTCCCCACACACCAGGGCCGTGCCAAGGGTCTGTGGCGCCCCCCCCCCCCCCCCCCCCCCCCCGTGAAAATGATCGCTGCCCTCCCATCCACACTCCTCTCTCCCCTGCCCTCCAGCTCCCATGTTCCAACTGCCCGCCCTCTTCTCTCCCCCCCCCCCCCCCCAACAAGATCCCTTTTAAATTTACCTCCGTCCGGCAGCAAAGGCGCAGCATCAGTGAAGGAGGCGGCGCTCCCGACGTCTCTACTAGTCTTCCCTTCGATCAATGTCCCGCCTTCTTCTGACATCAGAAGAAGGCAGAACACTGAGCGAAGGGAAGACTAGTAGAGACGTTCGGGAGCGCCGCCTCCTTCACTGACGCTGCGCCTTCGCTGCCGGACGGAGGTAAATTTAAAAGGGATCTTGTGGGTGGGGAGAAGAGGGCGGGCAGTTGGGACATGGGAGCGGGAGGGCGAGGTAAGCATGTTGCGGCAGGGCGCCCCCCAGAGGACGGCACCCTCCTGCTGTGCTTACCTCGCTTACCGTGTTGGCACGACCATGCCACACACCAGCGATTAGAAAGCCCCTAAAAAAAAAAGTGGCCATGCAGCAAGATAACTCTTACCACTTGTCCATGTGGTGGGCTCCTGCAGTAACCCAGCACGCTATTAAAAAAAAAAAAAAATTATGACACACCAGAAATGACACGCGCTTGAGCCGGAACTACCGCTGGCGGCCATGTTGAGCCAGCCGTAGTTCTAAGTTAGCATGCGGAATGCCCGCATTGGGCTTATGACGCTTTGTAAAAGGGCCCCTCAGTTACCATGTCTGTGCCCTAAGAACTTGTAAAAGGACCCCTAAATTATCTCTATATGTTGCTTGTATCAAGATTGCTTGACAATTCTACTTACTGTCTTTGTCACAAATATAAATATGCAATTGGTGCATAGATGGCTTCATTTTTTTTTTATTAAAAACTAGGAATTTTTGCAAATGTACAAGCAGTGCTTATTAGATGGATAATGAGAGGTGAACAAATGATCCAAGTCATGCATAGATTTATTAATGTTTGCCACTACACTATAACTTTCACAACAAATGGTCCTATTTGGCAGTCTTGTTTATACACTCCAAAAAGAATCCAGCACCACATAACCATTCTTCCTTCCCACTACTAGGTCAAGTTAAGGCTTTTTGCATGAACTGTGATGAATCTTTTTCACTGAATTTGTCATATTATACCTGCTCTGAGGATAAGCAGAGAATATTTTTAAAAATGCAAGAAGAAATTAGAACCAGTGATTTATTGATAAAAGGAAGGCCAACTGTAGAATGCAACAACTATTACTCATATTAATACATCATAACAGCAAAAAAAAAACAATGGAAAGTGAAAAATAAGCATTCATATTTGAATAATATATATAGTCATGCTGATATATGTGCTATTCCAATTATATCCTTGTAAAGCACTTGTTATACTGAGTTCTTTGGCTTTATTCATGAAGAGCGAAGAACAATTCATTAACCATGTATTTAGGGGAAAAAAAACCCTTTTGAATATTCAGAAAAATATGCATATGCTCAACACATTATAATGCGGAAAATGTTCCATGAACAGAAATATAAAATACGAACGAGTGCCAGGCTTCAGTATCCAAGGCTGAAGCCTTGTGAATTGCAAATTTCAAACTTCTGCTCATTCAGCTTTTTACGGGGGTGTTTGTTTAGGGGAAGTTTTCAACAATTAAAAAAAAAAAATCCCTTATTTGTAATGGTCATGAAATTTCATAAAAAGCAGTGTGAATCAGCTTGCATGCATTCCAGCCTACTGGAGCTCCATCACAAGAGGAATGTTTCAATTCAAAGTTTACTTAGCTACAGTCTGTTCCCGACTTCTATTTTTACCTTCTTTTAGCTATGATGATCTTTGGATTTGGAGTTATTTTTCAGATATTGTAAGCTTGTACTAATTGTGCTGTTTTAAAGAGTTTTCTCTTCATAAATATAAGCAGCTGTGGAATTTGCTATGAGTTTCTATGGGGTATGACTAGACTAGCACGTCCCACAGTAGTCAAATTTGACTCGCCAGTTTTGCATATTTGTTATCTCTTTGATAATGTGACATTAATTTGAGTAGCAGTTGCGTAAAATATGAAGGACAAAATCAGTAGTGTTAACTTGTTAGTCTACTTTGAGTTTATCTTGTTGGGCAGACTGGATGGACCGTTCAGGTCTCTATCTGCCGTCATTTACTATGTTACTTTCCAAAGGATTCTGACATGGGCAGAGTTTTTTTTTTTTTTTTTTTTTCCCCCAGATTTGGTTGTGTGTATATATGGTCCACGTACATACACATTCAAATTCCAACACCAGATCACCACTGCTGACACCAAAGATAATCTAACAACCCCACTAAGCAGTGTTTATGTGTAAACGAGGGGAAAGTCTCAACTACTACGGCAATATTCAAAAATTGTATTTGTTTAATTGCACGTAGAAAAAGTCATCACTGACTGAAAAACCCTCGGTGATTTTTTTCAATTTTTCCAATTAATATTTTTTTGAATTTTTCATTAATACTTGCAGTTTGAGGGTTCATATCCCTTTAAAACACGAAACATTCAATGTCCTAAAAAAACACAGAGTACATCAATTGCACTTATCTCGCCATGTTGTTCTCCTAATAATGCGCTGATTCCTACGGTCCCGTTTCGGTTGTCTTACTACTACTACTACTTGACATTTCTAAAGCGCTACTAGGGTTACGCATCGCTGTACAGTTTAACATAGAAGGACAGTCCCTGCTCAAGGAGCTTACAATCTAAAGGACAAATGTACAGTCCTTTAGATTGTAAGCTCCTTGAGCAGGGACTGTCCTAAAAAAAACAGAGTACATCAATTGCACTTATCTTACCATGTTGTCCTCCTAATAATGTGCTGATTCCTACGGTCCCATTTCGGTTGTCTTCATCAGGGAACCAAGCAGCACAGAGGTCTCAACAACGTAGATACTTTGTCTTTGTCACAAACGTTCCTCAAAAATTGGCTGCTTTTGTTCATGGTAGAACTTACTGTTGGATACTAGGCCTTATAGATAGCACATAGTGATTCTGCTTTTTTCCCTTATTTGAGTGAGATGCATTTTGAATATATAAAATGTTTCAGAAATAAGTTCAAAAAGGTTTTCTGTGTCATATGAACCTGCACTGTCTATCATGAAGACAGTGTGAAAGAAGTATTTTTGTGCTTTTTTTTTCCCAAAAATATTTTATCTCCTCCTCTTTGCTTTTTAGGTGATGCCAGACTTCGTCCTGAAGCTAAAAAACGACTGTTGACTTATATAGAGGAAGAACCACAAGACGCAAATGGTTACTTCAACCTGGGTATGCTGGCAATGGATAACAAGAAAGATGCCGAGGCAGAAGCATGGATGAAAAAAGCCATAAAATTACAGGCCGGTTTTCGAAGTGCACTATTCAATTTAGCCCTTCTTTATTCCCAGGGCGGTAGGGAGATGTTGGCCTTGCCCGTCCTGGAAGAGCTGCTCCACCACCACCCTGATCACATCAAAGGTCTGATTCTGAAAGGGGATATTCTAATGAACCAAAAGAAAGACATCAATGGTGCAAGGAAATGTTTTGAAAAAATACTGGAACTGGATCCAAACAATGTGCAGGGTAAACACAACCTGTGCGTGGTTTATTTTGAGGAGCAAGACCTGCTGAAAGCAGAGAAGTGTTTGGTTGAGACTCTGGCTCTAGCGCCTCACGAGGAGTACATCCAGCGTCATCTGAGCATAGTCCGTAGTAAAATCGTAACACTGAATGCCTCAGGTCAGTCCTCGCTGCCAGCAGGTGGTGGGATCACAGCTGTGGAAGAAGAAAAAAAAACTCTGTTTGAAAACTTGAAAGACAGAGAAACTGTACAGAGAGCCACCCCATCAACGAACAGCAATCTAAATAAAGGGCAGTCTAAGAAACAATTGGACAAGAATAGTTCAGGCAAAGAGACCAAAAAAAAATCAACAAAAGAAATCAAAGACATAGAAAAGAAAAGGGTTGCTGCTTTGAAGAGACTGGAAGAAATAGAACGTATTTTAAATGGGGAATAGTCTTTCTCGTGACACAATAGGTTTAAGTTCGGCAGCTACTTTTAATGTATTGTTTGGTCAAACAGACCTTGAACTTGTGTGGAAAGGGAGAGAGAAAGTGAAACTCATTTCGCTTTTAACATCGGCATAAGAGAATTTGCAATATAAGTCCGTTCCTTTCTAATTTCCAGTTATAGAAATCATCACCTGCCTGGAGGAATACATTGTTTCATGAGATTTTTTTTTTATTGTTCTGAGCTTAAGAAATATGAACCACTGTGAACAGGGAGAAAATGAATGTCTCTTTAACATTACTGAGACATAATGCAGAATGTGTCCTTGCCCAATATTGAATAAGTATATTTGGGAGATTCCTAATTTATTTACCTTCATGTGAAATACAATGCAGGGATTTTTAGTTTTTTTCACAAGCTATTTAACTAGTATGCATGATAATTCCACCACTCTGTGGTAATTGGATACATTTCATCCTTAGTGCCACAAAATCCAATTACGTGTGAAGGAAAATGATCCTTTAAAAATTTTGATTGCAGGGGGTGAAAGAGATAATTATGTTCAGCATTATATTTTTTTATACACTGGTGCAGTGAAGCGGCTCTAAAACTTTCAAGATATTACTTTGCTTTCGTGTTGTCCTATTTTTGTATAGTTTAAAATACAAACATAGCAGTGGTGTAATAGATTTCTACTAATGCTGTTGGGAAAGCTTTATAGGATTGTGTGTTCAAAATATTGACCACCTGGCTGTATAGGTGAGTAACCTTATAAAGGTGCTGGTTTATCTTAAATACACATACTTTTAGGTATGCGTTGGATTTTTGCATTTTAAATGTCAGTTCTTGCTTTTACTATATGAATGTACTGAAAAGGTCATTTTGAGTCTACCCTGTGGCTCAGTGGCACCTGCTGTGCGGTACCTATACAAAAGACATGGGTTAAATTTTCCATCAAGGCTTCTGCTTCTCAGGGTTGGAGATTCTGAAGAATCCATGTTTGCAGCCCTTGAGTTGAGTGTGTCTCAGCCTTTATAGTATCTTGCAGCCCCACTAAATGGGTTGTAAAGTCAATCATGTTTTATGGCTCGTGCCTGAGAATTGTCATGAAAAATGGGCTGAATCTGGAAGAGAATGTAAAAAAAGAAAGAAAGAAAAGCTCCCTTTGATAGTTGCATGATGTACTAGCCCAATTACAACCAGTTCCAATCAAACTGGGCATCCAAAAGTGCAGTAAAATAATAAACAGCCACTCTGTCATCCTTTGGTCCTTGTGGTGGCTTAGTACTTAAGTTTAAGAAATGGTGGGATTAACAAATATTAAGCTGTAAAATGGATAGACTGAGAAATACCAGCTGATAAGAACTAAATGTTGGCCTGATTCTAGTAGAGAGAGGTCATAAGCGTGAACAAGAGATCTGTAGTTACTGTGACATTTCTGAGTGGCAGAGAGAACTCAAAATAAAACCCACATTTCTCTGAATGATGGAGAAACGTTTTCTGCACAGAACATTTCTATCCTCTATAAACTCATCCTTGGGCCACCTGATTCACCATTTTTCAGGTGTACTGCTTCAGCCAGACTTCTCTGCTGCCACTGTGCCTGGAATACTCCAATTACTTGAAGTCAAAATTGAGAGAGCTACTTGGGTCTTGTTTTCCCATTATCCTTTCCACCACCCAGAAAAGATAGTCATTCAATCTGGCACAGGAATATACAACAAACTTAACATTTAACATTGCATCCCATAGAGTGGATGAAGGTGTTCAAATGAACTTGTCCAGCTCCTGAATCAAGTACTATATGCCTGTTGGAATAGCCATGTTTTTACTTCTGACTTGCAATATGGTAACAGTAGTTTGCATCAAATCAATAACAGGTATTCTAGAGTGCTAGGACCTTGAAATAAAAGGCACTGTCTCTTGTCTTTTCCATCTGGGCCGCTTATGGCCCAGGCAGGATCATACAATGGTCATCAATGATCTTAGGATGCGAGTAGGTGTGTAAGGAATAATTAACGTAGTGAGGTATGAAGGGCTTCCTATCTGAAACACCTTAAAGGCAAGAAGTAGAATTTTAAACTCTACTAAGTATTCTACTGGTAATCAGTGATTTTTAAGTAGAGGAGTCATAAAGGCTCATTTTTGTGAATAGCAGAGTAAGCAAATAGCTGTATTTTGCTATGTTTTTAACTTCCTAAATATTGCCTTGGTGACATCTGAATAGATAATGTTGTAATAGTCAAGGAGAATCAAAAGCAAAGAGTGAAGAGAGTCATGGTTAAAAAGTGAGTGCATCGAGCATAGTTGACGCAGGTTGAATAAACCGGTTTTACATTCTTTTCTGTTGAAGGCGAATCAAAAATGTGGAATCTAGATTAACTCCAAGATAGCGAACATTATTCACAGGAATAATAGTATCGAGCAGGTGAAGAGCAGACGTAGGATACAAAAAGTGATCAGAAAGCCAGCAGGCCACAGTTTTTTCATGATTTAAAATTAACCGATGATTGATGAGCCAGTGAGCTACAGATTGCAGCCAGTGCTGAAGTGGAAGCAGGATGTCATCTGCATAAAAATGGAAGGATATGCCAGATTCCTGAATGAGAGTTGCTTAGGAAGATATTGAACAGTAGAGGAGAAAGGCTAGATCCCTGTTTGAACCCTGCAGGACAGTGATTTGCTAACAGATTCATCCAAGAAGTGGTGACTCAGAATGACTGACTGGTTTGTTAGGAATGAGTGAAAGCAGTTCATAACTGTGCCACTTATGCCAGGGGTCTCAGGTTCAGATGAGAAGCAAGTGATCTATTAGATCAATTATGACACAAAGGTCAAGGGAAATTGCCAATGTAATTTGTCACTCGTCTAGGTAAGAATGAACTTCACTAAGGACAGATGTTAATATGGTTTTCCTGCTACAGCCACTGAAACCCGATTGACAGGGATGGAAGGCTAGGAACTTATCAGCAAGCTGAAGTAACTGAACAAAGACCACCTTTGATAAATCTCCTAGATTGGAGACAGGATGGTAATGACCTGGAATGGAAGGATCAAGAGATGATTTTTTTTTTTTTTTGTTAAGCTGGATCTTAGGACTCCAGTCTTTCATTGGGAAGGAACTTGGTCTATGCCGAGGCTAGAGTTGACCAAGGAAAGCAAAAAAGGGAGGAGGTCAAGGTTAGGTAATTTGATCCAGGTGGATGGTATCGAGTCTAGGTATCGGGTCTAGAACACATGTGGCGGTCCTTATAAGGCCTAGTTAAGAGAATGTAAAGACTGTGGGTGGAAAGAAGACCATACTGTAGAACCTGCAAAGTTGCTCAGATGTTAAATACAGAGGGATTAGTTCTAGGTAGTTCAACAGTCTGTATTAAATGTAGTTGGGAAAGATGCCCTTAGATCTTGAATTTTAGTGCAGAAAGTCAGCAAGACAGCCTACAGTTGGCATAAGTTTACTGTCTGCTTTTCTCTTATTTTCAGTCAAAGATCAGAAAATATAATAAAGTTCTTTAGCAAGATTGACAGATTTCAAGATTCTACTGGAAAAGTATTATTGCTTTGCCTTTTGTAAATGATAATTTAAAATGACAACCTCTCTCTCGGCAGAGATTCAAAGCAGTTGGAGGATCTTATTTTCTTCCAAAGGCATTCTGACTTCTTTAATTCTTTTTTTTTTTTTTTTTTTTTTTGAGGAGGTGTAAGTTACTGTGGTACCAAGGCAGTCTGAAAGATTGTGGGCATGCAGTTGGTGCTAGAGGAGAAACTTGATCAACTTAGTTGAAAGACTTGCAAAATCAGCTGTAAAAAGTGTTGCAAAAAATGGAAGGGCTGTGTAGTCTAATTTGTTGAGAGTTCAAAATGCAACAAATAAGTGGGGGATCAGGATTTGTTTTTGCTTCCTGTTTGGTTCTGTTTACACTCCACCCTAAGAAGCACTTGCACTGGTTGCAAACTGCATATGTTATGTTATTTCATGAATGTACTTCATTCACAAAAGTTCGACTTGAATTATGAATTTCACAGGGATATTGCAAAACCCATCACTTCGGCATTTGTGTACAGGCTACTGTACTATTCATAGATTCAGTCCTGTTTAGTGTTAAAGTAGTTTGTTTAGTTATAAATCTCTAATTGGTGTTATTTATCACTTTAAAATGCAAGTTTATATGAAAGAGGAATTGGATATTTTAATTACACAATTTTTATACTATCACTACAAACACCACTAGCTCAAAATGGGGCCCTTTTAGTAAGGCACGCTGAAAAATGGCCTGCCCTGGTGTAGGCACATGTTTTGAACGCGTGCAAGTCCAATTTTCAGCACGCCTTCAAAAAAGGCCCTTTTTTTTTTTTTGGGTTAGCTGAAAATGAATGTGTGGCAAAATTAAAACCAACGTGCATCCATTTTCAGTATGAGACCTTACCGCCACCCATTGACTTAGCGGTAAGGTCTTGTGCGTTTACCGGGCGGTAATCATCAGCGTGCGTACACTGCCGATTATCGCCAGGTAAGCGCGCGGTAGAAAATTTCTACCTCGTGTTTTGGATGCTCGTCAAAAATGGAATTACTGCCTGGGGCAGGTGGTAGCCCAGTAGTAGTTCCAATTTGACCCACGTTGTACAAGCCTTAGTAAAAGGACCCCTAAATGTGTTGGCTCAACATGTTTGTTCATGTGAAAAAAAAACCGGTACACGCTTTCGTTTTACTATGAACTTTGATTACTGAAGCTTGTTTCTTTTGTTAAAAAGACACAAACTGGCCTTCTCTTCTCCAACCACATCTTTACATGCAGTAAAATAATTAAGCAAAAGGAGTATTGAACTAACAGTGCATGCTGTTAGTAAATGAGCTTCTGTAGTGATTAATCTCCCCCAAGGAGGAGGAATTGGTGATAGCTTTTCAAACTGCTGCTAAACTTGTTCTAAACTCAAAAATGTAAGTTTTTTTTTCCCCCATTGTGTAACAAAGACTCCAGATGACTCATGGGATAGTAAGTCTTTGAACCCATCTCTTTATAATACTAGCATCAGTCATTATCTGAAAATTACAAGTGTGTGAAATGAGTTAATAATGTTAATCCAGTTCATGGAGAACCAGTGCCTGAATCATATGTAAAACAATTTCTCAGTTGCCATTTATTAAAATCTTTTAATATCTTTTTGTACGTTCATGATGCTTATTTTAAATTGTTTTCAAATATCTGTATATCGGTTCTTCGACTAAATCCAGTAATAGTTCATCAAATAGGATAAAGCCTAATAATTTAAAGTACAGTTAGTTTGGGGAATGTTTGTTTATTTACTTAGCCTGTACTAAAAAAAAAAAAAAACCAACCAAAGCAATGCTATAAATCACCAGGAATGTTTCAAGACTAAAGTTTATGTGAGTCAAAAATATTTATTTTACATTCAACAAACTTTTGTTTCTAATGTAAAATATTTCCATAGTGGAGGAGTAGCCTAGTGGTTAGTGCAGTGGACTTTGATCCTGGGGAACTGAGTTCAATTCCCACAGCTCCTTGTGACTCTGGGCAAGTCACTTAACCCTCCATTGCCCCAGGTGCAAAGTAAGTACCTGAATCTATGTAAACCGCTTTGAATGTAGTTGCAAAAACCTCAGAAAGGCAGTATATCAAGTCCCATTTCCCTTTCCCTTTCTCATGTTTTACTGAAAAAAAAGAAACAATAGGGCAGATGATCCACAAACTCCAATGTAGTAAAAGAAAAGAAGCAGATCTGAAGAAAATCTTATGTTTAAAAGGATTTTATTCCCTAAGAACCAGATACTCAACACAGGCCATGTTTCACCCTTTGTAGGGCTGGGGGGGGGGGGGGGGACAAAAAACTGTTAATAAACATATAAAATCACTGTTAATATCAAATCATTAAAAAAAAGTTTATAAAAGTAAATAAATACATATCACAAGACCATGCAAGTAAAAGAAAAGCAATACTAAATGTAAAATCACTAATACAAGACAAATACTGTATGAATTATGGGTAGTTAAATATGTACGAACATAAGTAATACATAAAATAAGTAATTAAAAGCATGGCGATGAGATAAGAGTACATGCCTACAAGGTGTAAAACATAAGTACCACCAATGTGATAAAATAGTAGGAACAAATGAGAAACAGAAACCATTAAGAAATCCCCTGCAGTTCATAAAGAATGATTAGTGCAAACTTGCTAGCTCCCTATGTAGCCATAGTGAATCTGGCAAGCAACTCCCTATTGTATTCTGTATATTTAAGGCACCTACCAATGTGAGTTTACCAAACAGAAGAATAAATATAAATAGGAACCATACCTCATCAATTCAAACTATATAGTAAAAGAGAGGAGAACGTTTAGAAAAGATTTCTTAAAATCAGCATTTAAAGCGGCAGCAAATAAGGAGCATTTTAAAACAGCAAAAGGCACATTTCCAAGTTCTTTCTCCAACACACTCTGCAGTGCAACTGGTAGCTGTGGTGAATCAGACAGCCACTTTCTCATAATGCCTTTATATGCTTAGGTCACCGGTCAAAAGTGACCTTACCAAAACGTTAGGAAATCTCCTACAGTTTATAAGATGTGACAGGGCAAACTTGCTAGCTCTCTATGCAGCCATAGTGAATCTGATAACTCCCCATAGTATTCTATATATTTGAAGTACCAGTCAAAAGTGGGCTTATCGTGCAAACTATATGTAGAGATAAATAAAAGTAAATCAGGACCCATACCCAATCAATCAGAACTATACAGCTAAGAAACAAACATTTAAAACAGCATCACAAAAGCATTAAAAGTAGGGGCCTGTTTACTAAGCCGCGCTATGGGTGTCTCTAGCGTTAGCGTGCTCTAATTTTTATCACACGCTAAAAATGCTATTGCACCTTAGTAAATAGGGCCCTAAGTTTATTCGCATTTGATATACTGCCTTTCAAAAGTAATCAAAGCAGGTGTACAATTAAAATCCATCAGCATGTAGAAGGAAAGGAATTCCAACCAGCCAAACAATAATAAAATAGGAAGGAGAGAAGTAATGCACACTTACTAGCTCACTCTCTCTCCAGCACACTCTGCAACACACCTTACACTGTAGTGAATCGGGCACACACTTTCCTGTAATGCCTTTGTATGCTTAAAGGACAGGTCAAAGGAAACTTTACTAAACAAAAATGCTAAAAGAACCCTAAATATATCTCATGGTGCCACAAACTATATATTACTCAGTTTGATCTGAAATGTGAATTGAAACATCAGAGGACTGCTAGAAAATCAACATTTAAATTAGCAGCATATAAGAAGTAAGAGGCTACTAGCTCTCACTCCAACATACTCGGCAGCACCATGAATCAGACAGGCACTTTCCCATAATGCCTGTATATGCTTAGAACACAGGTCAAAAGTGACACCGCCAAACAAAAAAAATTTAAAAAAACAAATCTCTTTTTGCCACTTGAAAAATATATATATATACACCTAATCATAAAAAAAGTATACCTTACTCCTCAAATCTTAAATGTGCATTAAAACATCAGGGACGTGCTGGAAAAGCATAGAAGTGAATGTAAAGAATAAATTAAAATATATTTATTTAAAAACTGTAAAACAAAATATGAAAAGCGACTGAAAAAAAGGTGTTAACTTATCTCACCTCCTAGGATCATGATCAACTAAGACTTGATTAAAAGAAGCACCTTCAAAATGCTTTTACTGAATCTGGCATGCCACTTTGACCATGATACCGCTTTATTAGTTCCTGAACACCAGCTGCAGATTGGATAATTCATGTACCCCAGAGGCCATGCACAATAAAGTACTGTTATTAAATTTATAATTGCATTTATTATGTGTAAAAAAAAAAAATATATATATATATATAAGATTATTTTCTGATCTAAGGTTTTGCTCTGTTTCCATGTGTAACAAACATTTACAAATGTGTAGGTTGATTCTCTGGTTTCCTGCATTTCTGTGGAAACTATTTTACAGAGGTAGATCATGCCATTACTTCGCCCTTGTGGGGATTTTTTTTTGTTTGTTTTTTGTTGTTGTTGTTGATCTTTGAATTTCCATTAACTTTTTTTTTTTTTTGCAATTATATACGATCTGAGCGTTGCTGTTTATATCAGTATCTCTACTATTGTATCTAGAATGCCATAATTTTAGTTTTCCACTAGCTAATTAATCTTTGGATGCTTTTGTTGCAACCTTCAGTTTAGTATTACTTGAGACTATTGTCTATCAGTGAAACACTGCCAAAGGGAATGTTAATTAATACTGAACCCTAAAAAAAATGTTATGACTTTATGGAGTGAAGTGCAAATTGGCAATATTACAAAATTTTAACTTGATAATAACGCTGGCAAGTTAACATTAACTGGTGTCTTAAATCAATCATTTGCGTGTTCCTGTCTTTGTCCATAACATTTTTATTAGGGAACAACTTGCATATCAACAATTTTTGTTAAGCGCAGCAGAAAGATTTCTGCCATGAACTTGTATCATAGTTCTGTAATGACAGAGATACATCTTACCGTTTAACTTTTTCACTTTTAAAAACATGTTAATATTAGAAATTTAAATTTGACATTAAGCAAAATAACTTGAATAGAAATGGTGATTTAGGTAACAAGAATACTAATAGAGTTAACACACACCTCTGACTTATAAGAAAAAATAATAAGGAAACAAAATGCTTTGTCTTCACTGATGCTAGAAGTTTTACAGACACAGCCAATGAAAGTCCCTTCTTACTGTGACTAATCCTGTAGCTCTTAGACACAGCTGAAGTGCTATATTCTGGAGGACTAATTCCAGTTTTGACCAAGTTGTAGGACTGAGGGCCCCTTTTACAAAGCGACAGTAGGCCCAACACTGGCTTACTGCTCGCTAAAAAGGAAGTAACCTGGCAGTGCTACCCACCCCCAGCGCACTGTCATGTCCAGTGGTGTGTACCCAGCAGTAATCGGGCAGGTGGCACTGCCCAATTACTGCTGGGTTAGCGCGGGAGTCCTTACTGCCATTTCAATGGGTGGCGGTAAGGGCTCCCCCCTCCCAAAATGGCCGCACATCCACGCTTATTGATGCCACCCTCCTTTTATTTGTAATCATCCAAGCTGGATGTTTTTTTTTTTAACTCTTCAGCAAAATTTCAGATTCCAAAGAGGTTTTAATAATACACTATAAAACATCCCTGATTCTTGTACACATTCACATACCAATCTAGCAAGTACCAGGTCCAAGATACAAGGTACTAGGGTTTGATGCATCTCATACTCTAACCATAGGTTGTCTAATTTTGGTAAAACTATCCTTGTCACGAGCAATAAATCTTATTGCTTTCATTATTTTTTCTGAGTGTTGCTTCTTTTCCACCCACTGATCTCCCCCCCTCCCACCTTGATTCTGAATTTGAAAGTCTCTACCTCCCTGAACATCATGCTTTCCAATGTGTTGGCACCCCTTCTGAACTGCTGAAGCCTGTATGGGCAATACATGCTCTTGTTTCTTGAGAAGGTGTTTCCAATCAACTCACTCTATTTGCTGATTCAGTTTTCCAGAAGATAAATCACCGTTGGGCAAGTGGTAATCATTTGCCAAAAAGAGGTCTGAATCACTGCCTTGTTCTAAGACAAGTTGTATTCTTTTGGCTAATAAACTGTGTGGGTTTTTTTTTTTTTTTTTATAATGTAGAAAGTAATTAGCCATTCACTACTACAGACATTCACATTACTGGTTCAGATGTCAGCTGATTTCCCTCCTGTCTTGAAAGATGACGCTTAAGTAACTTTCAATCTGTTCTGTGATTTCAGTCTATAGAGATACTTATCAATCAATATTATTGTTTTTCAGCTCTAGAGGTCCCATTCTTTGAGGTTTAAAAAAAAAAATAACACTGGACAATGTGTCATTATTTTAATAACCTTATCAATGACCATGACTTGCAACATTTGAAATCTGCCCTATTTATTTATTTAAATTTAACTTGATCCTTTTCATTGGTAGCTTACAATGAGTAATGTTCAGGTTCATAGGTTTCTCCCTCTTCCCAGAGGACTTGCAGTAAATTACTCTTCACCCAACTTGATAAATGGTTTCTTATTTAGCAGAAAAAAATTAGATTTTACTTTGTCTTCAAATGCATCCAAAGTCTTGGTTTCTCCTAAAGCATAGGCATTTATGGAAAACTGTGTATTTTAAACCTTAGCCATGGCGTTTAAATCTATTCCATGATTAACCAGTATGGCACTTCCACTAGCATCCAAATGTTGCAGAACTTCCTACAGCTGAGAGAGTCGCAAGATATCTAAGTCTGACTTTGGATATTTTGTTCAAAACGACCAGAATCCAAATAGCGAATATAGCGATTTTTGAAACAGCAAAATGTCTATCTTTATTTTTTCCAAAAATGGCCACTTGCTAGATGTTTTTTGTACTTTGCATTTATTTTTTTCCAAAAATGGCCACTTGCTAGATGTTTTTTGTACTTTGCATTTAAATTTTTTTTTTGGTCCATTTAAAAAAAAAAAAAAAAAGTCCAAGTGAAAAAACACAAAATGAAGCCATTGGGCTGTAAGAGGAGCCAGCACTCTTAGTAGATTGGCCACACAGACATCCCAGCAGAGCAGTGGGGCACCCTAGGGAGTACTGCAGTGGACCTCACAGAAAAGCTCCCAGGTAATCTCACCATTACCTCCTTGTATTGAATGAGGAGCCCTCCAAAACCCACCAAAAACCTACTGTATCCAAGTATACACCACTATAATAGACCATATGGCTGCAAGTGTTGCCTATATGTGGGTACAGTAGCTTTTTTTTTTTAGTGGGGGAGGCTGACGTTTTCCACCATAAATGTAACAGTGGATTATAGACCTGGGTCCCCTTCTCTACAGAGTACTGCACTGACCACTAGACTACTCCAGAAATCTATGTGCTGCTCTAATAGGACTGGCCATAACATCTGAAGCTGTCATTGAGGCTGGTATGTACTGGGGGGGGGGTTCACATCTTTGGGGGTGGGTGGGAGGGGGTCATTGACCACTGGGGGAGCAAGGGAAGTCATTCCTTTATTCCTCCAGTGGTTATTTATGACACTTTAATGTGGCTTAGCTGTTATTAAAAACAGGTCTAGCTCAAAATGTCTTAGTTTTAGCCCTAGAAATTTTTTGTTTTGTTCCATTATGGCAGAAAAAAGTCCAAGTATTAGGAATGTTCTAATCCTGCCCTTAACATGCCTTGACACACCCCCTTGTGATTTGAGTGCACTGCAGATGACGTGCATAGATAAAGGTCTGCAAAATAGGTTTTGAAAATATTGATTTGAACGTTTCAGCAAGCAAAATGTCCAAATGCCGCTTTGACACTTTTTAAATGTTTTTTTCCACAAATGAGCCCCCAGTTGGATCTCATCCAAATTTAGTTAACAGGCAAATCCAATGTTAAGTATTTTGCAGACTCTCACTAATGTGTACAGTTCAAAATTTCTCCCTTTATATATATATATATATATTTGAGAGAGAAGCAGTGGAGAAGTGACTGGATAGTATTTGGATTGTATTTTACTCGCCAATCTGCTGCAAGGATTTATAGAAATGTGCATACTGGAAATTTTTGTTTCATTTTTTTTGATAGAGATATATTGCCCTCATGTTTTGTTTTTGGGGAAGGGGGTTTCGTGCATGCTCTACGCCCTGATTGTGACTGAATAGATAGGGATGGGCTGGAGTGTAAATTTTAAGGGGCTGCGACGTTAGCTTCAGAACTTTCAGTACAAGAACAGTGCTGGGCAGACTTCTATGGTCTGTGCCCTGAGAATGGCAAGGACAAATCAAACTCGGGTATACATATAAAGTAACTCATACAATGTAAAATTAGTTTATCTTGGCAGACTGGATGGACCGTACAGGTCTTTATCTGCCGTCATTTACTATGTTACAGTAGTGCACTAAGGGGCCCTTTACCAATGGTGGTAGAAGGGGCCCTGCGGTGGTGTCAGCACCACTGCTGGTAAAAGACTTTTGTTCTTTAAAAAAAAGGAAATGGTGTATGGTAAGTTAAACACTTGTTGTGCGACCATTTGCTGGAGGAGCGCTTACCGTCTCCTATTTAGGAGGCAGTAGAGGCTCTGGTGGTAGCCGGGCATGCCACCTGTGCTAGAAAATACAAAAGTAATCGCCACACACAGGAAGCCAGAACTACCACTGGGCTCCTGAGTGAGTCCGGCAGCAGGGCCGAGTTGGTGCGCAATGGTATGGCTACCGCCCCTCAAACCTGTAACACCAAAAGTTTTTTTTTTTTTTTTTTTTTAAACACCTCTGGACTTTCAGCTATCGCAGTAATCAACCCCCCCCCCCCCCCCCAAGTGCTTTCTTTCACACCACACATCTTGCCCACTTTAGTCCTGAAAATAGGGAAGGAGACCACCAAATTTTGGTGGCTAGGGATTTTTTTTTTTTTTTAATTCAGGGAGATGGGTCTGATGAGTTGCTTTTTGAAAACAAACTGAATAACAGGTAAGATTTTTGTTTTAGATTTCAAAATGAAACAAAATAGGAAATTGTAGTAATTTTTTTTTCTTTCATTTGAATTGAATATATCTTCAATATTCACCTGCAGCAGTGTCCTTCACTTAAATTCATTATTACCTATTGAGTGGATTAATTCTGTAACTGAGTGCCTGGTAAGAGCCTAACAACAAAAAAGATGTTCTTCTCCATGTGGAAGCGGAAAAGAATAAAACCATTCTTTCCAAGATTTGTCTTCCGCAACCTGGTACAATCACTCGTATTAAGCCATCTGGACTACTGCAACTCATTATACGCAGGCTGCAAAGAACAAATAATGAGAAAACTTCAGACAGCTCAGAATACAGCGGCCAGACTCATCTTCGGAAAACCAAAATACGAAAGTGCAGCACCATTACGCAAGAAACTACACTGGCTCCCACTTGAGGAACGTGTCACCTTTAAAATATGCACATTAGTGCATAAAATCATTCACGGTGAAGCTCCTGCATACATGTCCGACTTGGTAGACCTGCCACCCAGAAACGCCAAAAAATCATCCAGAACTTTCCTCAACCTCCACTTCCCTAAGTGCAAAGGCATAAAGTATAAAGGACTACATGCTTCAACCTTCTCGTACAAGAGCACGCAACTCTGGAACGCACTACCACGCGGCCTGAGAGTGGTCTATGAGTTGACAGACTTCCGCAAACAATTGAAGACCTATCTGTTTGACAAAACATACCGCAAGGAGCAAAACATATAAATCCCATATACATCACAACAATGCCTCAAGATATTACCCCATGTAATCCACGTCCCCGTACTCTCCCATTCAATATCTACCCACAGATAAAAACTGTCTACCCCATCGCTCACTTGCTATTATTCGATCAGCGTATTAAATCCCTTACACCATATCCTTTAGTTTCCACGCCCCAAAGGCGACTGATCTGACCTTGTCTTCCTTTATCTGTTCACAATGTAACCCATAATCGTAATGTAATATAAGAAACTGTATTTCCATCATTTACAATGTATTGTAAGCCACACTGAGCCCGCAAATAGGTGGGAAAATGTGGGATACAAATGCAACTAAATAAATGATGTCAATACCCGCTTTTCTTTACAGAATATTAGTGTAACTGGGTATTACTACTACTACTTATTTCTATAGCGCTACTAGACGTACGCACCAGCCATAGTGTGTAAATGTGCATACTTAGTCATGTGAAATAGGCACTTATAAAATTCTGTAAATTACGCATATAACCAGGTACCCTGCCATGCTCAGCCTTCAGCCCATATGTATGTCCATGTGCAAACTATACAATGTTGAAGATATATATGTACTTACAAAATGTCTTCTAGGCACATATGTGCACACATTCACGCATATATGAGCAGTAGCCTAATGGTTAGTGCAGTGTCCTGAGAACCCAGGGACCTGGGCTCGATTCCCACTGTAGCTCCTGTGATTCTGGGCAAGTCACCTAGGGACCCTTTTACTAAGCCGTGTAGGTGCTTATGCATGCCCAACATGCGTCAATTTTTTAGTTACCTCCCGGCTACCGTGTGGCCCTTGCGGTAATTTCATTTTTGACGCGCGTCCGCTAGGCGCGTCGGAAAGTATTTTTTGGGCACGTGGGCGGTATTCATCATTCAATGTGCACAGACCATTACCACCTGGTTACCACGTAAGACCTTACCGCTAGGTCAATTGCTGGCGGTAAGGTCTCAGACCCAAAATGGACGCGCTGCACATCCATTTTCTGCAAAAATTTTAAAGAGGCATTTTTTATAGCTGCGTTGAAAAATGATTCTGTGTGCACCCAAAACACGCATCTACACTACCGCAGGACATTTTTCAGCACGCCTTTGTAAAAGGGCCCCCTAATTCTCTAGTCGGCCCAGCCAAACCACAGTAACTGTTGAGAAAGTAAGTATGAAAAAGTCCCATAACTTTATTTCTTTGAGTAAATCCCAATAATGTGATTCTTGACCAAAACTGTACAGTACTGTGTTCTGACTTAACATATCTCCCATTTATCAAGAGATATACTGGTGTTGGACTCTTGCTACGGGCTTGAAAATGCATTCAAATGTTAAACGGCTTTCATTTTAAGAACTACATGGTAACCACAGGATATATGACAAGTTAGACAAAAATTTGAGTTACTGTGTTCTAGCTTTTTAGGGCAGCATTGTCGCAGGTACAAAATAAGTACCTGCATATAATACATAAACTTTTGATGGCAACCACGGAAAGGCAGAATGTCAAATCCCATCCCCTTTCCCTGTACCAATATTCAATCAGCTTGTAAATGTTAGCACCTACTCCATAGAATTAGCTCCCACATGTACTATAGAAATCATGATGATGATGGTCATTACAGGTGAAGGATGCTGAAGAGCAGGTGCAGGGAAAGAAAAAAAGCCTTTGAAGCAAAGAGATAAGCATTTGAGGTGAGGTCTAACTCTATTCATATAGATAAGTTTGTGTCTGCCCTTTTCTGATCTTCTGATCTCCATTGAACCGTGGTTAGAAAACTCTTTAAAATGACCTGGATCAGAGCTTATATCAAACAAACCCCTTTTCAACCTGGGTTGACTTCTATTATATGACAACAAAAGAGCAATGATAGGAAAACTTCTTACACAATTATTTCAGTGCCTCTCCCGTGTAGTGCAGCAAGTATAGATACCAACTGCCAGTGCTGTTAGGATGTAATAACAATGTACATGTGAGGAAGGGAATATGGATTTTGTGCATGATCTTCTAAAGGAAAAAAATATATAAAAACTCTAGATAAATACTATAGAATGAAATTAATGCTTTAGCTGGGTGGTTCTCTTCTAAAAAAAAATAGTAAAAAGTAATTTTTAGGGCATTAGAACATATGCGTTATGTTTACTAAGGTGCATTAGTGTTTCTAACGCGCCTTTAAATTTAAGGCGCGTTAAAACGCTAACATGCCTATACATTTCTATGGGCGCATTAGAGTTTAACATGCGTTAAAAACACTAACGCACCGATAGCGCAGCTTAGTAAACATAGGCGTATATTTGGAAAAAAGAATTTGAGTGAATCCTCTGAGAAATGATTACGCTTGATTCCACTGTGACCTGTAACTGCTGTATCGGCAAGAGCATTATTTGAGTGGATGTAGATGAAGTGTAAATCTGTTGAGAATATAAAGAAATAGGGTGGTGGTTGTTGTTTTTTTTAAGAACAGCAATTAAGGAAAGCAAGATTGACTCAAAGTGATACAGGTCTAAGACACTTGCCTAGTACTGAAAGGCTTAATGGAAGTGGTCTCTACTTGTTTATGCCCAATGGTCACAAACTCCAGTTGATTAAAATTTTAGGCAGCTTTTTAAAATAGCTGCAATATACGATTGTAACCTACATTGAGCTATTGCTAAGAAGGTGTGAGCTAAATGTGAATAAGTAATAAAATAGAGAGAAAATTGAGAAAGTGAGAGCCTTTCTCTCGTTCCAGTAGTTTCCCTACTGTTGAATAGAATAATGCAGGCGAGGAGTGAAGGGCTGGTGAAATTTTTGAAACAATTTGTCTTAGCGGATAAACAGGAATTGAGTAAGGACCTGCGCAACTAGTTAGATCAGTGTGACTTAGACACTCTCCCAATTTATTTAGTGACTGAAACTTGGTTGTCCCAGTGTAGGGGCGATAATAAATATCTCATAATATCAAAAACATTTAGAGGGGCATAATCGAAAGGGGGTGCCCAAGTATTCCTGAGGACGTCCTCGCAGGACGTCCTGGCAAGGGGGCGTTGAAACCCGTATTATCGAAACAAGATGGGCGTCCATCTTTCGTTTCGATAATACAGGCGGGGACGCCCAAATCACGAAATTTAGGTCGACCTTAGAGATGGTCATCCCCGATTTTTGGCAATAATGGAAACTGAAGACACCCATCTCAGAAATGACCAAATGCAAGCCATTTGGTCGTGAGAGGAGCAAGCATTCGTAGTGCACTGGTCCCCCTGATATGCCAAGACACCAACCGGGCACCCTAGGGGGCACTGCAGTGCACTTCAGAAATTGCTCCCAGGTGCATAGCTCCCTTGTGTGCTGAGCCCCCCAAAACCCACTTCCCACAACTGTACACCACTACCATAGCCCTAAGGGGTGAAGGGGGGCACCTAGATGTGGGTACAGTGGATTTCGAAGGGCTCACATTTACCACCACAAGTGTAACAGGTAGGGGAGGATGGGCCTGGGTCCGCCTGCCTGAAGTGCACTGCACCCACTAAAACTGCTCCAGGGACCTGCATACTGCTGTCATGGAGCTGGGTATGATATTTGAGGCTGGAAAAAATATTAAAAAAAATTTTTTTTTGAGTGTGGGAGGGGGTTAGTGACCACTGGGGGGAGTAAGGGGAGGTCATCCCTGATTCCCTTCGGTGGTCATCTGGTCATTTAGGGCACATTTTTGTGGCTTGGTCATAAGAAAAAAAGGACCAGGTAAAGTCGTCCAAGTGTTCGTCAGGGACGCCCTTCTTTTTTCCATTATCGGTCGAGGATGCCCATGTGTTAGGCACGCCCCAGTCCCGCCTCCGACACACCCTCATGAACTTTGGTCGTCCCCGCGACGGAAAGCAGTTGGGAACGCCCAAAATCGGCTTTCGATTATGCCAATTTGGGTGACCCTGTGAGAAGGACGCCCATCTTGTGATTTGTGTCAAAAGATGGGTGTCCTTCTCTTTCGAAAATAAGCCTGTTAATAACATTAAATGTAGGCGTGGGAAGCAGTAAAAATTTCCCTGATAGACACCATTGTGGTGAACATTATGAGCCATTTTACTGAGCTATTAAGTTGTTGATGGAGCCACAATAATGCTGGTTGTTTGGAAGTTGTCCCCAGAGGAAGTCTGTTGGGGCAAGTGATAAGCAACACATGTGCTCCATTAAGACAACCAATGTTAAGGTGTGTCCCTTTTTTGTTTAATTGAAATGGCGATACAGCACCGTTGATAACTTGATAGAGCTCAATGTTCAAGCAATGTCTATTTTTTATGAAAATTAAATTATAAAATCACAAAAAGAGTGGAGATTTTTATTGGCCTACAAATGATAAGAAGAATCACTATTAAGTCACCATAGAACTGGCCGTAAATTTATGGTCCAATAAGGTGTGCTTGTGACTGCTGACGTCTTTTTCTCCAGTTTAATTGATTTGGGTGGTTTGGATTCACTCATTATTTTCAAACCACTTTCAGTGGTGTTCGAGAAGCTTGAGAGCTTAGTGGGTAAATCTGTCTTCTGTAGTGGAGCCTCTTCTGTTTGACTAGAATTCCTTCATGTATGTATAGTGTTTTGGTTTTTTTTTTTTTTTTTTTACCATTTCCATTTAATAAATATAAGCCTTGGTTTTGTAGCAAGGGCCTAGCTACTTTGGTACATGCTAAAGTGAAATTACATTTGGACTACTGGGATACTTTATATGTCAGACTTTCTTTCAAAGTTCTAAGGCATTTTCAGTCCATACAAATTTCTGCTGTTTCTCAGGTGTGGTTATCAGGAACATTTTATACTAGACTAGCCGTTAAGCCCGTAAAAACGGGCGAGATTTCCAGCTACCCTCCTCGCCACCACTCCCTGCAGCGCTTCCACACGGAGGTGAGAGGCGCTGTCAGGTCAGTGCAGGGGGCCCGATACGGAGGAGGACGAGAGCAGCGGCAGGGATGGAGGGGGGAGGGTGGAGGTTGGTGCGCGCGATATTCATTTCCAGGCGGCAGCTTCCGAAAGTGACTCAGACTCAGTTTCCCTCTCTGTTCCGCCCTCTGACGTCATCACATCTTGATGCGAGGGCGGGACAGAGAGGGAAGTCTCTACTGCGCATTTGCAGGTGAGTTGGTCACTTGCCGTTTATATGTTTGATTTATGAGATGTACTTTGGCTTCCCATTCAGCTTCATTCTTACTACGAACTTCTTGGTCTTGTCTTTATATAGCAGCAGTTACAACCCTAAAACAAGTCAATTTAAGAGAGAGCATTGTTGGTTTTTGGGGGAGGGCAATCGATGTGGAATGTTTTAGGATTAGAACTGCCAAATTAATCTAGGAGAGAGTATTTGGGGTTAGGGATAAACCTGCATTGAGTGCCCTTTGTAGTACTAAAAGCCAGGGGCGTAGCCAGACCCAGACGAATAAAATATAGCAGAAATGCAAAAATTTCCCATGTTTCTGGGTGCTACAGGCCTGATTAAAAGGAATGTTTAGGCACATATGGAAAAGTTGCCTATACATATAACATGAACTCCAGAAGGAAGCTCTCTCTCTCTTTGGTAAGATGCAGTACTACGGCAAGTATTAGCAGCTAGTGAGAGACTGAGATTATTCTCCACATAACCTGAGTTAGGTGTGAGATTCATTACTGTTGTGTTACGTGCAAAACAAAAAAACCTTTTGGAGACATTGCCCCTTATGATCAGTGGCACAAATTCTAATTAAGAGCCCCCAAGCAAAATATCAGAAAGGCTGCCTAGAGCAAAGGGCACTGAAATCAGAAGATACAGGAGTGCCATGTTGGATCCTTCCCTAGGCCATCCTCTTCTGCTTGGGTGAATTTTGCCACCGTCGGGAATAAAACTGTTGTTGGACTTTGACGTCTTCAGGCAAATGTGCAAGTATAAGCAGGATAAATAATTCTCATCTGTGCTCATTAGTTGAATTCATAATTGTGCTTATATTTTTCTGGCAGCAGCTATAAATGTGTTATTCACTTTTTAAAAAACGGATGTACTTTCTCAATTGGTTAAAGGGTAAACAATGTTAAAGAAAATCCTCTCTAATCAAAGTACGAGAGCTGGCTGGAACTGACTGGCCTTTTTTTTTTTTTTATTAATAAAGAAGATGACTGTGGCACTGCACGTGCTGAAAATGAGAAAGAACAGGACTGCAGGCTATGATATGGCACTCGGGGTAGTTTTTTCCTGACTCCATTCCAGGGACACTAAGAAGCTCTGGGGCCTAAAATCTATTCCATCTTATAATTAAAATAAGTAAAGGGGCAAGTCATTAGGACAACAAAGCAAACGGAGAGATTGTTTTAAAGTAAATGTCCTTCAGTTCAGAAATCTTCAGATTTCGTGAGTGGACTGTATTTGTGTTTCCTTGCCTGAAGATCTTTCTCTTATTCTTTATTGCATTTCTACCATTATGTCTTTCCTTTCTAGTTGTGCCATCCTCTTTTTGGTCTGATAGTATTCCTGTACATTAGCCCTCACACAAGTCAATAATTTCCCATTGTTACTTTATTAAAAAAAAACTTCTTTCTGGGATTCAATCACTTTACTTGCTCCAAAAACCCAGGATAACACAAACAGCTTTATCTAACTCAAATTCCCAGGAAACTATAAACTTTATTTTACCCAATCGGATATTGCTGAGATGTTGAGCTACTCAAAACTTGATTTTTCTTTTAGTTTGTCCAATATAGTATTTATCACATAGACAATTTAACACAGTACACAGTACACTCACTACCTGAGCTGTCTCACAAGTTGTTCTACCATGTAGATAATAAACTTGATCACTATCCTGCTTATTTTTGAACGAGAAGGCTGGCCATCTTCCAACACAAATCGGGAGATGGCCGGCCTTCTCCTGAAGCCGGCCAAATTGGTATAATCGAAAGCCAATTTTGGCCGGCTTCAACTGCTTTCCGTCGCAGGGCTGGCCAAAGTTAAAGGGGGCGTTTCGGCAGGGTACGGAAGGCGAGACGGGGGCGTGGTTATGAGATGGCCGGCTTCAGCCGATAATGGAAAAAAAGAAGGCCGGATCTGACGAGCACTTGGCCGGCTTCACTTGGTCCATTTATTTTTAGGACCAAGCCTCAAAAAAGTGCCCCAACTGACCAGATGACCACCGGAGGGAATCAGGTATTACCTTCCCTTACTCCCCCAGTGGTCACCAACCCCCTCCCACCCAAAAACAAAAATTAAAAATCATTTTTTTGCCAGCCTCAAATGTCATACCCAGCTCCATCACAGCACTATGCAGGTCCCTGGAGCAGTTTTTAGTGGGTGCAGTGCACTTCAGACAGGTGGACCAATGCCCCCCTTCATCCCTAAGGGCTATGGTAGTGGTGTACAGTTGTGGGGAGTGGGTTTTGGGGGGGATTTGGGAGGTATGCACCTGGGAGCAATTTGTGAAGTCCACTGCAGTGCCCCCTAGGGTGCCCAGTTGGTGTACTGGCATGTGAGGGGGACCAGTGCACTACAAATACTGGCTCCTCCCACGACCAAATGCCTTGGATTTGGCCGGGTTTGAGATCGCCGCCATTGGTTTCCATTATCGCTGAAAACCAATGCCGGCCATCTCTAAAGGCGGCCCAAATGTTGAGATTTGGCCAGCTCCGACCGTATTATCGAATCGAAAGATAGCCGGCCATCTTGTTTCGATAATATGGTTGGGATGCCGCTTTACGGGGCCGGCCTTGAAGATGGCCACCCATATAGATGGCTGGCCTCGTTCGATTATGCCCCTCTATGTTCACCATACATTATCGCAAAAAGTGCAGTGTCCACAAGTATAATGTCTGCATTCTTCCTGCACCATCTTGGGTCTTATATTCTTACTCCTTTATAAGCCTGATCAGAGTATTAGCTTGTAAGTTTTTTTTGGTTTTTTTTTAATTTATTTCTCTTTATTCCCAGTAGTAGCTCTGGCCCTTTTAAGATAGCTCCCTTTTGGCATTAGGCAATGAATTAGTAGCTTGAAGCTCTTAGGGAGCAGAATGATGCAGTAGTTGATTACAAATGGTGTCCATTTTAATGAAGTTTCACCTGCAGTACTGAGTTAGCACAGGTTAGTGACTCCTACAATAAAATTAGCAGTGGTAAAATGCTGTTATTTTATAAGAGCTTATTAACTTCCCCCATAGTTTCTTTAAAGTACAATTTTAGTAGCAGTAAAAGGGATATTTCAGAATTATAGTCCAACTACGCATTCAGTTTTAATTTTCAAAAATGCACATGTGTAGTTAACCTAAGAACTTTGCATCTCCATTTTGGTGCACAGGTATTAATTTTTGTTGCATAAGAAGCCAATATTCAAGCACAGTGCAGTTGAGTGCCTTTTAATATTTGGTTATTTGTAAAGGTTAAAAATAGATGCATAGCAGTTCAGTAACATGGCCTTCAGAAAATTCTTAAATAGGAGCAAATAAGCTATCAGAACATTACAACATTAATTTCTGTTGAGCAATTAGCATGAGATAAAGAGTAGACTTGGTCTGCTGGTCAAGAGGGAGAGGTGGGGCTGAGGGGGAGGAAATGCAGCGTTGGATGTTGCTAGGGAAGGGAGCAGAGAGAGCAAGTGGTGGGTCCAGCTGAGGGAGAAAGAAGTGCTTAAGGCAGAGAAAGTAACTAATGGGAAAAACCTGGGGGAAAAGGAATGAGGAAATGTTGGGGACCTGCTGAGGGAAGAGGGATAGAGAGGAGTGACGTTAATAGTGGACTGGAGGGAAATAGTAGTAAAGAGAGAGAGAGGGGTTGATGGTATCTAGCGTAAATTAAAATACTGATGTGGAGTGACTGGGGGGGAAAGACACTGGATGCCAAAGCATGTTGGGCTTTTAAATATTTAATTATTTATTAGAATTTATTTACAGCCCTTTTGAAGGAATTCACTCAAGGCAGTGTACGGTAAGAATAAACCAAACATGAGCAATATTCAAATAACTATACCAGTAATGGCATAGTATACTACGTACAATGTTAACACAATACATAATAGAACATTTTAATTGACAGTGAAGGGAATAAGCAAAGATGGAACATATAGATAGATGAGAGTAAGAGGAGTTAGAAAATAAAGTGACTAATTTAAAGAAAGTTGCACATGAGGTCAGAGAGATGGTTAAATATTATCCCAACTAGGGTAGGAGTGGCTATACATGTCTTGCTGCAGTATGTGCAGCCCGTGTCACTCCTTGTGTGTGTGAGTGAGACTAACACGTTAGTTGCTTCTTCCATTAAAGGCCTGATTGAAGAGCCAAGCTTTCACCTGCTTCCTGAAGTAGAGATAGTCTTGGCCAACCCTAAATTCTTATATGATTACTGTGAGTAAATTATTTCAAGCCTTCTAGTATTTCATCTGCCACTTACTGGTGTTTTTTTTTGCTACAGCTATTTTTTTGCCTCTATTGCCTTTTAGAAGTTTGTAAGATAACACTGAGCGTTCACCTGTGAAATTGGCCTTATTATAAAGAAAAGAGTACTTAGCTGACATGTTTTCAACCCCTATCATCTTTATCTGGTATATAGCTCTCATGATTATATACAAATTTCTCAAACCAGGGTAGTATGCATTGAAATACATTACCACTAACCAGGCATGCCCTCCGCCCCACTTCTGCTCCCAGGAGCCAATGTAGTATTCCATGCCGCTATCCGCTCCCAAGCTGTCAGCAGGAGAATGACCCTTCTGCATTGCTCTTCAGCTCATTGCTGGTGCTGTTAACTTAAGACATTCCTCCATTGTCTAGACTATACTGAAATGATAGAAGAGAATCAGGTGTCGTAGGACCCACTGCTTTCTTGCTGCTTTGTGTGAGAGGGAGAAGATTAGAAGAATGTAACTGGCAGAAGATGGAAGGTTGCTGGAGAAAGGGAGGATGAAAGGAAAAAGATGGATTAATATGAGAAAAAGGAGACTAAAAGTACGCTGAATTGGAAAGATAGGAAAGTAATGGGCAAAGACAGGAAGAGAAGGAAGGGAGAGACGGGGTTAATAGAGGTGAGCTGAGATGGGAGTAAACATATACTGAGTTTGAAAGTAGGAGAGAGGATCAGAGATGGCCAGGGATTTTGGAAAAGAAGAGGGAGAAGGGAGTGAGGTCAAAGAGCCCAAGAAGTGGAGGTGGGTGAGAATGTGTGTCTGCCACATGTGCCATGTTGAAAGACACCAACTGTAGCAATCATAACTCTTCATGATGATAGGTCATGATATGGGCTTCAGTAAATCGCCATGCTGAACTAAATCTCATCGTCCTCTAGATCAAGGTTTCTCAACCCAGTCTGGTGTTCAATATATCCACAATGAATATGCATGAGGTAAATTTACATGCACTGCTTCCATTGTATTAAATATATGATGCATATTCAGTGTGGGTATCTTGAAAACCTTGTTGGCTTGGGGTTCTGCGAGAACTGGGTTGAAAACCCGCTCTAGATCAAGGTGTACAGAGGCTGAATCCCAGTCAGACTGGGTATTTGTTTGTGGGATGAAAGGGTGAGAGGGAGGTTTGGAGCTTTAGGCAATGATAAATCGGGCTTGTCTAAGTTCAGTCCTCGAGGGCTGCAAACAGGCCAGGTTTTCAGGATATCCCTAATGAATATGCTTCCTTTCCCACATGAGAAACTTCTTCAAATAGTTACAAAGATTCATCACATTCCCCAGTAACTTGTCCTTTACTCTTTCACCAGTTTAACAACATCTTTATTCATTTATTTCTTTTATAGACCATAAATTCAAATTTTTTAAAAATGACACTCACTTATCCTCACACCTTAAACAAAGCGATAGAATGGGCGGGTCTATAAATAAGAGGGTAATCTGACCACAGGGTAATGGAATGGGAACCTGAATCACGCATGTGTGGCATCTGAGAAGAGTTCAGCGCCATGTTTGACAAGTCTGTCTGAGTTCCAACCTGACAAAGCTGAAGAAGCAGAGTGATATTTGGCATGTTATAAGGTACGTTGGTGTTGTAACAAGATGTAAAGATCAAATCTGAGTAGATAGAAAGATGAGTGGAAGTGTAGAGTATTCCTCACCGTATTTTTCTTGGTTATAGTCATCGCCCCTGAAGCTCTCCGGAGGATGTTAATAGAACACTAGGAGGAAACATCTAAAGAACGTTGCATTTCAGAACTCACAGGAGATATAAAACGACCCAATTCAAGGGATTACAACAGACTTGTGGTAGCCCTTCACAGGACTCAGAAATAATTAGAGCTATTATAGCAGTAGTGGTGGTCACAGGGAGGTAAAATGACCACATAAAATGGGTGTGCAATTGATATTGTGGAAACTCAAAAGAGTAAAACCTTTCTTCTCAAGGGAAATATTTCGCAGCCTGGTACAATCAATGGTGCTAAGTCACCTAGATTACTGCAATGCACTCTATGCCGGATGTAAAGAACAAATCATCAAGAAGCTCCAAATAGCCCAAAACACAGCAGCCAGACTTGTATTTGGAAAAACAAAATATGAAAGTGCCAAACCCCTAAGAGAAAAACTACACTGGCTCCCACTTCAAGAACGTATTACGTTAAAAATTTATTTATTTATTTATTTATAGCGTTTATATCCTACATATTCCTATCCAAGGGCAGGCCCAATGTGGCTTACAGGAATTTACAGAAAGCATACATCAAGTGTACAACAGACAGTCAATGGCATTGTAGTGAATGAGGCTAGTAAGTAATAGCAAAGGTGGGGAAATGTGGAAATGTGAAGTTCAATAGACAGCAGTGCGGGGCGGGTCAAGAGCGTAAGCTTTCCCAAATAAGAAGGTCTTAAAGTATTTTTTAAAGGTCAGATGATCAGGGGTGATTTTCACAAATTTAGGTAGACCATTCCACAGTTGTGCGCTAATGTAGGAAAAGGTGGAAGCTTAGGTGGTTTTGAACTTGAGGCCTCTGTAGATTGGGTAATGCAGATTTAGGTACAAGCGAGCGGATCTGTCATAGTTACGCGGTGGTAAGCTGACAAAGTTGTCCATATACGCTGGGGCCTCACCATAGAGAATTTTGTGCACCAGTGCGCAAATTTTAAATGTAATTCGATCCTTGACAGGGAGCCAATGCAGTTTCTCACGCAGCGGTCTTGAGCTTTCAAACCTCGATTTACCATAAATAAGCCTAGCAGCTGTGTTCTGGGCAGTTTGTAATTTTTTCAGAAGCATGTCCTTGCACCCTGCATATATCCCATTACAGTAATCAAGGCAACTAAGGACGAAAGACTGAATTAAACTTCGAAATACTTCCCTAGGGCACTATGGCTTTATGCGTTTTAGCTTCCAAAGAGAGAAGAACATTTATCTGGTGGTAGAGATCGTTTGCTGCTCCAGGGTAAGGTGCCTGTCTACAATTACACCTAATATTTTTAGTGACTCAGAGATTGGTAAGGCAAGCTCAGGAGTGATTAACGTGGCGGTCGTAAACTTGTTATAGGGTGTGGTGAGGATGTGGCAATGTGTTTTCTCAGCATTGAATTTGAATTTAAACGTGTTGGCCCAATCCAGCATTGTACGCAACCCAAGCTCGTTATTTCGCTCAAGTCTGTTATAAAAGGAATAGAGATAGTGATATCATCCGCATAAATAAATGGGTTGAGACCTAGTTTGGAAAGGACTGTGGCCAGAGGAACTAACATTAGGTTGAAGAGTGTTGGGGAAAGCGGTGAGCCCTGAGGCACACCACAGCCTGCTTTCCAGTGAGGCGATAGGCTTGAGTTAGAGCTAACTTGGTATGTCCTGGTGGTTAAAAACCCTTCAGCCATGCTAATACATTTCCACTGAGACCAAAGTAGTCAAGGAGCTGAAGCAGGATGTCATGGCTCACCATGTCGAATTGTAAAAGCAGAATTTTCTTTCCTACAGCTATTTCCTTTTTAAAGTTGGTCAGGAGGGTGACAAGCATGGTTTCGGTACTATGGAGTGGACGGAATCCTGATTGTGACTCATGCAATATATTGAATTTTTCCAAGTACTCCTTGAGCTGTTTGTATACCATGCTCTCCATTAATTTTACGAAAAGTGGAATAGATGCAATTGGCCGATAGTTTGCAAGATTCTAGGTGCTTTTCTTGACATCTTTGGGAATCAGGGTAAGTAGGATGTTTCCAGAAGTTTCAGGGAAGAAGCCAATACCAAGCATGAAGTTAAGATGCAGCGTCAAATCAGCTATGAAGCAGCAAGGAGCACATTTGAGTAGATAGGACAGGCATCTAATTTACAAAATTTACTGGATAGCCTGTGGACCTCCTGTTTGACAGAATCGACTGTACTAGCTGCGAAGACAGAGAACGATCGGTCTGCTGGGTGTTCGCCTAAACTCGGTTCCAGGGCACTTAGAAAATCACTTATACCCAAACTACTCTGTGCTAGGGAATTCTTCAATTTTAAGAGCTTGTCTTTGAAAAACTTGCCAAAATTGCAGTAGGCGGAATACCTTTTTGAACAGATGTGAGCACTGTATTTTTCGTTAGTTTAAGTAGAGTTGTTTCAAATCTTTGTAATCTGGGCCTATTTTAGATTTATAGTAAAGTTTCTTGGAGTGTCAAATAGCATATTTATACTTTCTCTGAGATGTCTTCCATGCATTTAGATTTTGAGTGTCCTGGTGCTTTCTCCAGGCCCTTTCGAGTCTTCTGCATGTGGTCTTGAGTTGTTTAAGATCATCATTAAACCATGGTGCAGCAGCAGACCGCTTTGTAGACTTTGCTCTGAGTGGATCAATGGCATCCAAGATTCTTCTACATCGTGCGTCCCAATTTGCAAAGAAGTTAACGGAATCCACCGGCTCAGGCCAATCTGTCTCATACATTAACTGCCAAAATTCCTTGGGGTCGATATAACCTCTAGTTTAATAAGTCATTTGATTTTGGGAGTATGGCGGCCTTTCACCTGCCATGAGATGGAGCAGTTTAGCTTGAAGTGATCCAACCAAGGAATTACGGACCAATTAGCATAGGTTATATGCAAAGTGTGGTCATCGGCTGATTTTAGGGAGAGGAGGTCAAGCATGTGTCCTTTTGAATGGGTTGCTAGGTGATTCCAGCAGGAAAAATCCCAGGATTGGAGAAGGCTCAGGCAGTCTCTCATGTCTGAAGACAAATAGTTTTCTAGATGCAGATTAATATCACCCAGAATAAGTATATTAGAGCTGACCAAACATGCGCTGGAAACAAAATCTGCAAAAATAGGCTGTGCCTCATTCCAGTCGCAAGGCGGTCTATATAATAGGATGCAGGTCAGATCACTAGATAAGGTTTTATTGAAGATTCTGATAGAGGCGATTTCAAGTTGCAGCGAAATAATAACATAGTAGATGACGGCAGAAAAAGACCTGCACGGTCCATCCAGTCTGCCCAACAAGATAACTCATATGTGCTACTTTTTGTGTATACCCTAATTTGATTTGTACCTGTGCTCTTCAGGGCACAGACCGTATAAGTCTGCCCAGCACTATCCCCGCCTCCCAACCAACAGCCCCGCCTCCTGCCACCGGCTCTGGCACAGACCGTATAAGTCTGCCCAGCACTATCCCTGCCTCCCACCACCGGCTCTGGCACAGACCGTATAAGCCTGCCCAGCACTATCCCTGCCTCCCAACCACCAGCCCTGCCTCCCACCACTGGCTCTGCCACCCGATCTCGACTAAGCTCCTGAGGATCCATTCCCATAGAGTCTGCAATGGGTTCTATTACGAAGTTGGAGCGATAAATTAGGGCAATACCTCCTCTTCTCCTCCCAGACCGTGGCCAGTGGACAAGTTTATAGGCCGAGGGGCATAAGTCAAGCAAAACAGGATCAGATTGTTTAGGGATCCAGGTTTCTGTGATAAAGACCAGGTCTAGGTTATCTGACACAATCCAGTTTGTGATAATCGCAGCTTTATTGACCACAGATCTGGCATTAACATAGCCAATTAGGATGGTAGAATAAGAGGTATGCGAAGGATAGATTTTAACAAGCTTACGGTCCTTGGCAGGGATGGTATTGAAATGGAAATTTTTGACGTATGTGGAAGAGCTACATGGTAACCTGTATGGATTATGAATAATGGGACTAAAGTTGTTGTTGTCAGTTGTAGTGAAGGAAAGTGAGAGATAAACTAAAGAAAGAAATGTACACATGGAGAAACATGTTCATTTGGAGTCCACTAGAGTCAGTTGGTATTCAAACTGGCATCAACCGCCACAGAAAGTATTATGGCAAATGCCATATGCGGGTAGATAACTAAATCCTTCCAGAGTAGCTGCAGAGGGCAGGGACGATTTCAGGAGCTAACGGATCTTCCGTCCTCTATGTGGCAGCCATTTTCTAGCAGTTGCACTCTGGTTCATAAAATCATTTAAGGAGAGGCCCCGGTCTATATGTCAGACCTCATAGACTTACCACCCAGGAACACTAAAAGATCAGCACACACATTCATGAATCTCCACTACCCCAGCTGCAAAGGACTAAAATATAAATTAACATATGCATCCAGCTTCTCCTACATAAGCATGCAGCTATGGAATGCATTACCACTCGCCGTGAAAAAAAAATGCGCAACCTAACTTTCAGAGATCACTGAAGACCAGCCTGTTCAACGAGGCATACCACAATGATCCATCCTAATTACCAGACAACGAAACTCAAGCCTGAACTGGATAAAACCTAACTCTCTATACTCGACTACCAAGGTCTACTCTACCACGAATGAACTTTAACGCAATACCACTTTATCTCTTATTCCGAATATGAACTCTTTATACTTGACTGCTTAATCTACTATGCCAATCATGATGCCTAATGTAATACCACTTGTATCTCTCACTCCGGAAATGGCGATCGCCATGACGGAACAATGTAAGCCACACTGAGCCTGCAAATAGGTGGGAAAATGTGGGGTACAAATGCAACAAATAAATATAAATATTTTCATGAATATAATATACCATAGGTGTTGTGGAGAAATAGGAATCCTGTAAATTTCTTACAAGATGTATAGTTTATTCTATTGGCTTCCTGTTATATGAGAGCTGATTTAAATAATCACACTGTGCGGTGGATATGACTGATGTATGAGTGTAGTGTGGTGTACGAGTGTAATGTGAATGAAGGTGTGAGAATAAGTGAGTGTCGTTTTAAAAATATTTGAATTTATGGTCTATAAAAGAAATAAATGAATAAAGATGTTGTTAAACTGGTGAAAGAGTAAAGGACAAGTTACTGGGAAATGTAGTGAATATGCTTGAGAAGTATTTGCGTGCCCACTACATCCATTGTATGCAGATCTCTCTCATGCATATTCATTAGGGATATCCTGAAAACCTGGTCTGTGTGCAGCCCTCAAACAACTTGAATCAACCTGTGCTAAATCTTATACAAACCTGGTTTTCCTTCAGAGGCAACTGATATAATAGAGGATGAGCAGGTAATGTAGATCTTAGCAACTCTGAAGTTGTCAGGAGAGTGGCATGTATGGACTTTTCTGCTTCCCATTATTTTTAGGTCCACAAGAAGAATGCAAAATCTGCCAGTACATGTGTTCCTGAACCAAGATTGGTAATGTCATCACCAGCAAGCATCACTGCACTCCTGTTTACTTGTTCTCTTAAGGAGGACAATAAAAGGACACTTTATGCCTGTCCTGAGGAACTGCTGTGTGTCCAGCCCCCAAATCCATTTTGGGCAGGGCAGAGCAACCAACTGCATTGGAATGGAAGAGAAACCTGAGATGCATGTGAAGGAGCCATCAGTGACAATGAGGTAGGATTGTACTCACCTCACAACACAACACAAACAAATACTCCACTATAACTACACCATACTGCTCACTTCCCATCTCACAAAATCTGAAAATTCTGGGAGTCACCATTGATCGAAACCTCACACTCGATGCCCATGTGAAGAATACAACTAAAAAGATGTTTCACTCCATGTGGAAACTCAAAAGAGTAAAACCTTTCTTCCCGAGATACATCTTCCGCACCCTAGTACAATCAATGGTAATAAGTCATCTGGATTACTGCAATGCACTACACGCGGGCTGCAAAGAACAAACAATCAAAAAACTCCAAACAGCCCAGAACACTGCTGCCAGACTCATATTTGGAAAAACTAAATATGAAAGTGCAAAACCCCTAAGAGAGAAACTTCACTGGCTCCCACTCAAGGAACGCATTGCGTTCAAGATCTGCACGATTGTACACAAAATCATTCACGCAGACGTACCAATCTACATGCTAAACCTCGTGGACCTTCCTCCCAGAAATGCCAAAAGATCATCCCGCAAATTTCTGAACCTACACTTCCCCAGCTGTAAAGGACTAAAATACAAGCGGATACACTCCACCACCTTCTCTTACATGAGCACGAAGCTGTGGAATGCATTACCAACTGCCTTGAAAACTACTGCCGAAATAACGAAATTTCGTAAATCTCTGAAGACACATCTCTTCAACAAGGCATACAAAGAGAACCCATAACCTACAAAATACCTACGAATCCACCAGCTTTGACAGTCCTCCTTCTATACTATCCTTCCTAAAACCTTCCTTATCTTAACCCTGACTTACCTATAATGAATATGCCATAACAAAACTCTGTACACTACCAATCTGACATCTTGTAATGACTATGACATTACAAAACTCTGTAAGCCACATTGAGCCTGCAAATAGGTGGGAAAATGTGGCATACAAATGCAATAAATAAAAATAAATAAATCAAGAGACCAAAAGACCTGAAAGACAAGTGAGAGTGCTTCTATTTGTAATCCACTTAAACCTCTTTCATCCACATCAGTTCCTCAAAAGCCACTGTGAAGAGTCCTGACAAATACCATGTGCTCTAAAAAGCATCTACCAGCTGATAGGACCCAATTATTTATTTTTCTATTTAACTAACACCTTTCCAGTGGTAGATAAAGGCAAATTACATTCAGGTACTGCAGGTATTTTCATGTCTCCAGAGGGCTTACTATCTTTTTACTAAGGCATGCTAACATTTAGCTCATGTCAAATGATAAGACACCCATTGGAATATAATTGAAATCATCATTTAGCACATGCTAATCATGCACCTTAATAAAAGGATCTCTAAGTTTTGGTCTCGGGCAAAGAAGGAATAAGTGACTTGCCCAAGATCATAAGAAGTGTCAGTGGGAATTGAACATTGGTCTCTAGTTTACCTTCTGCTGCTCTGATTACTAGGTTACTGCTCCACATTACTGGGAAAACATGTGAGCTGAGTCAAATTATTGGCCAGCACCCAGGGAAAATCATAGTATAAAACCATCGAGCCTTAAATATCAGGCTGTAGTGTTTTAATCAACAGTGTTTATTTATTTATTTGTAGCATATGTAGCCCACATTCTCCCACCAATTTGCAGGCTCAATGTGGCTTACATTATGCCGTAATGGCAATCGCCATTTCCAGGTAGAGAAATACTAATGGTATTACATTAAGGTGCATGCGTGGTACAATATAATACAATATGGTATTGCATAGAGGTTCCTGAGTGATGAGTAAATTAAAGCATAAGTTAGTCTGTTATGAAGAGTTCATTTCTGCATGGGAGATAAAGTGGTAGTGCGTATTGCGTTTCTTTCATTAGTAGCCATTTAGTTATCAGTCAGGTGTAGGGGTAAGCTTCTGTCTAGTTCCTGTGAAATCTGGTTGTCTCGTTGTTAGGATGGAACGTTGTGGTATGCCTTCTTGAATAGGTCAGTTTTCAGTAGTTTCCGGAAGATTGTTAGGTCGTGCGTTGTTTTTATGGCCTTCGGTAGTGCATTCCATAGTTGTCTGCATATGTTGGAGAAGCTGGATGCATATGTGGATTTATATTTAAGTCCTTTGCAGCTGGGGTAGTGGAGATTTAGGAGCGTACGTGCTGATCTTTTTGTGTTCCTAGGTGGCAGGTCTATGAGGTTTTACATATAGATCGGGGCTTCACCGTGAACGATTTTGTGGACCAGGGTGCAAACCTTGAACGCAATGTAGTTTTTCTGTTAAGGGCTTGACGCTTTCATATTTTGTTTTTCCAAATATGAGTCTGGCTGCTGTGTTTTGGGCAGTCTGAAGTTTCTTGATGATTTGTTCTTTGCACTCTGCGTAGATGGCATTCCAATAGTCTAGGTGGCTCAGCACCATTGATTGTACTAGGCTGCGGAATATTTCCCTTGGGAAGAAAGGTTTGATTCTGAAATATGAAGGGTATAGTCAGGGGTGTTTATGGTGGTGGGTTTGTTCGTGTTATATTGTGAGGAGAGAATGAGACATTGTGTCTTTTCTGTGTTAAGTTTTAGCTGGAATGCATCCGCCCATGAGTTCATTATTTGGAGACTGCAGTTGATTTCATTTGTGATTTCAGTTAGATCGTTTTTGAACGGGATGTAGATCGTGACATCATCTGCATAGACTTAATCTTTGGGTTAAGTCTGTGGTTGGATAACGACTTTGCTAATGGTATTATCATTAAGTTGGAACGGGTTGGTGAAAGTGGTGAACCTTGTGGAACTCCGCATTCTGGTTTCCATGGAGGTGGTGTTTTTAAATTTGTTGTCACTTGATATGTTCTTGTGGTTAGGAATCCATTAAACCATCTAAATACGTTTCCTCCAATCCCGAAATATTCTAGGATGTTCGATAGTATTTGGTGACTGACCATGTCGAACGCGCTGGACATGTCAAACTGTAGGAGAAGCACATTATTTCTGGCTGCTATTGCTTGTTTGAATTTGGCTAGGAGAGTGACTAGCACTGTTTCCGTGCTGTGTTTGGATCGAAATCCTGACTGTGATTCGTGTAGTATTGTGAATTTGTTTAAGTAATCAGTAAGTTGTTTGGTTACCATACTTTCCATCAGTTTGACAACCATAGGAATAGAATGCTATTGGGCGGTAGTTGGTTGTGTCATTTAATTTTTTCTTTAAATCTTTGGGTATAGGGGTGAGTAGTATATTTCCTTTGTCCTCGGGGAAGATACCATGTTGTAGCATGTAATTCAGATGTGACGTGAGGTCTGTTATGAAGCGTTGGGGGGCGAATTTCATTTAATTGAGACATATATCCAGTTTACTGTGGGATTTTGCGAATTTGTTGATTGCTTGAGTGATGGTTTCAACGGTTAAAAGATTCAATCTGCTGGGTATTCCTCAAGTGTTGGGTCTAGGCAATCCATGAATTTTTCGTATTCAGTGTTATTGAGTGGTAGTGTTGAACGTAATTTTTATGATTTTCTCATTAAAGTATTTTACAAGGTTGTCTGCTGATGGGGTGTCTGTGCTGGTTGTGGTAACTGGTGTACTACTGCATGTTTTTGAAGGTCTGAACAAAAACATTTGTATCTGGATTTTCAAAAGGCGATAGGAGGCAAAAACTGAAAGTTTTCCTCTTTGACAGATTCCTACCCATTGACAGAGTATGGTAGTTTGTTACTAACTAACAATGGGCTATTATTTAATTCTTATCTCTCTTATTTTATATTTGTGATTGCTTGTTTTATTTATTTTAAACCACATTGAACGCAAGTATGTTTGGGATAATGTGGGATATAAAGTCAAAAATAAATAATGTCCTATTGTGAATTAAGAACTGGCTAAAATATAGAAAACAAAGAATAGGGTTAAATGATCAATATTCTCAGTGGAGAAGGGTTAATAGTGTGGTCCTCCAGGGGTCTGTGTTGGGACCACTGCTTTTTTTTTTTAATGCTTTATTTATAAATTTTCATTTTACATTTATGCAATAACATAAATATATGGAAATTAGGCAAATATTACTAAACTTTGTAGATACAAAGTAAACATAAGGAAATAATACTTTCAATAATTTGTCCACAATAAATGATCCAAGTACTAGGAAATATACATCAATAAACAAAAATGTTTCCTTAATCTAGGAGTAGAAGGTTTACAGGAATATACAATCGAGTAGTGCATGCAATCTCTATGCAATCTGATGTTAATCCAACTTATTCTTTACTAGTTATAAATTCCAGAGGGGACCACTGCTTTTTAACATATTTATAAATGAGATGGGAAAGACTAGTGAGGTAATTAAATTTGCAGATGACACAAAGTTATTCAAAGTTGTTAAATTGCAAGAGGATTTTGAAAAACTGCAAGAGGATCTTACGAGGCTGGAAGACTGAGCATCCAAATGGCAGATGACATTTAATGTGAGCAAGTGCAAAGTGATGCATGTGGGAAAGTGGAACCCAAACTATAGCTATGTGATGCAAGGTTCCACATTGTGAATCACTGCCCAGGAAAAGGATCTAGGTATCATCATTCATATGTTGAAATGCTCTGGTCAGTGTGCAGCAGCAGCTAAGAAAGCAAATAGAATGTTGGGATTTATTAGGAAAGGAATGGAAAACAAAAATGAGAATGTTATAATGCCTTTTTATCGTTCCATGGTGTGACTGCATTTCGAATACTGTGTGCAATTCTGATCACCGCATCTCAAAAAAGATATAGCGGAATTAAAAAAAAAAGTACAGAGACGGGCAGCAAAAATGATAAAGGGGATGGGATGACTTCCCTACGAGGAAAGGCTAAAGCGGGTAGGACTCCAGCTTGGAGAAGAGATGGCTAAGGGGGAGATATGATAGATATCTATAAAATACTGAGTGGAGTGGAACGGGTAGATGTGAATTGCTTGTTTACTCTTTCCAAAAATACTAGGACTAGGGGGCACATACTGAAGCTACTTAGTGGTACATTTTAAAACCAAGTGGATAAAATATTTCTTCACTCAATATGTAATTAAGCTCTTGAATTTCTTGCCAGAGAATGTGGTAAAAGCAGTTAGTTCGGCAGGGTTTTAAAAAGATTTGGCTAATTTCCTAAAAGAAAAGGCCATGAGCCATTATTAAGATGGACTTGGGAAAATCCACCTCTTATTTCTAGAATAAACAGCATAAAATCTGTTTTACTGTTCTGGGATCTTGCCAAACACTTGTGACCTGGATTGGATACTGGGCTTTGATGGACCTTTGGACTGTCCCAGTATGGCATGCTATGTTTTTATTTAATTCTGCTTAAAATACATGCAGCCAATGTAGCATTTGGTGTTAAGAGAAACCCAACAAGCAGATTCTCTGAAACGGAACATAAACTATGTCTTTTCAGTAAATCTGGCCTGCAACAAATAAGAGCATTGCCTCTTTATACCAAAAGTAAATTTGTCATAGTTAGCTAAATTATGCCCAGACAGATCTTTGTTATAACAAAATTGCTGCCCCCCCCCCCCAATCTCATAAAGGGGAACAGCTGCATTAGGGCTTTATTAGCACCATATTACTATGGTTTGAATTCATTTTTATGTGCTTTTCGAAGTTGAACTCTTCCGGATTAAGCATCCACTGTGGTCAAAATTGAATTTCTGAGATACTCAACAAATTTGTCAGGGTTTGTGGTAGAAAAGAAAGCAGCCTTTTGAGGATTATGATCATTCGTGGCATGCCAAGGCATGCTCACTGTTGACATAAGTTTTGGCACACTGCAAAATGTCAGAGGAAATAAAACTAGCAATCTGTTGGCAGTTGAGTCAAGCCTATTGCTGCAACGTAAAAAACATTGGCAAGGAAACCCACAGATGAAGCATACGGTTTGAACTTGTTAAGGTTATTTAAGATCGTTTGACTTCTGAATCAGAACGCTCCTTGTATGACTTGTGTGTATTCAGGTACATAGGATTTATTTAAATGTTTATGAACGACTTTCCCACTACCATAGCATTGCCCATAGTAGGGAGATAAGCACAGAGTTAATACAAGTTCAGAGACAAGTTGAATTTTTAGCAGTAGAAATGCAAGGTTTCATTGAAAAGGTAACTTATCATGATAAGGCATAAGGACAGAAGACGTTACTATTGTTCTGTCAATTGTGAAATGAAAGTGCTGACACTGGAGAAATATATGTTTTATTTGTGGTGTGTATGATTGTATTTGTCTATAATCCATGTTGTATTGTCAAAGGTAGAAAAGACTGAATGTATTTTTAATTATAAATCTTTCTGAATAAATCAATAAAATAATCTGCCTATTCGATACCAGTGTGGGGTCCTAGATGAAGAATGGTTAAATATACATTAAATATGAAGGGGCCGTTTTAAAAAGGGCAGTCTGGCTACCATGTGATAAAACAGCAGTACTGTCTGACATGCCCAGGTGCCCTGCAATAGTTCTGGTTTTGCCACATGCCGTTTTCCGCACTAGAAAATAATTTTTCTCTTCTAGCATGGGGGCAGGGAGTAGGCATTCCCGGCGGTAATGGGACAATGCGGGCACATTGCCGCACACTGTGCGATTACCACATGAGCAGTGTGTGAGCCCTTACTGGCTACTAAATTAGCGCCTGGCCATTTTTGAGCCACGCTAAAGAGTGGCCAGAGCACACGGGAAACCCATGTGCTATAACTACTGCCAGCCACTTTTAGTACTAAAATTACCACTCAGAAACAGTACCAGCCTATCCCGAACTTATTTAAATCTGCATTATCCAGATTGCAATGGACTTAGATACAAATCAACTTATGCATCCAGCTTTTCTTACATAAGTACACAACTATGGAACGCTTTGCCCAAAACCGTGAGATCTGTCCATAACCATCGTAACTTCAGGAAACTACTGAAAACCAACTTGTTTAAGAAGGCCTACTCCCCTGATCCAAATTAACTTCCTACTTCATGCGACACAACAAAATACGCTAAAGAGTGGCCAGAGCACACGGGAAACCCATGTGCTATAACTACTGCCAGCCACTTTTAGTACGGCTAAGTAAAAGGGCAAAGTTAAATGAGAATTCAGACAACAACTAAAACTAATGACATAAAAAGAACCATAATACAAAGACAAAACAAAATGCATAAAACCACAAAAAAAGTTTTAAAGAACAAACCTAAATTCTAGCTACATAACAAGATTGAAAGAAAAGTAAAGGTTTCACCAGTTTCCAAAACGTTTTCATAATCTGTTTCAGTCCTTAGAGTAGACTGTGCCAAAGTAAAGGTCCAGATAGCAAAATGGCTGATAGCTGAATCTGCGCCAACTGAGCTAACCTCACTGATGGGAGTCCCCACAGAACAAAGAGGACACACAGAACTGAACTGAGTAAATACGTACTGCAAAATTACAATACCAAGACTGTTGATTGGAATTCAATGGAGAAATAATATTTTATAGGGCTGATTTTCAAAGGAAGTGATATGTTCATTAGTGGTGCATGTATTAATTCCATATTCATGGATTTTCAGTTTTTATACAAATAGATATGAATTTTATAAATGGCACTATTCCATAAAGGACACACGCCTTATATAGAATAGTGCTTGGCACTGATTTCCATGCCTAATTTTAGGTGCCAGACTTACACATGCTGAAACCTGGTGTAAATGCTGGTGCACCAATAACACAGTGAAGGTGACTAACCCACAGCGGATGACACTCTTACGAGTTTAAAAGTTCTTTTATTCACAACATTCAAGACTCGACATGGGCCACGTTTCGGCCACTAGGCCTGCATCAGGAGTCTAAAATGCAATCATACATATAAATGTATGTTCCACCAAGGAACGTATTGCCTTTAAGGTTTGCACTATTGTCCACAGGATTATTCATGGTGAAGTTCCTGGATACATGTTGGACCTCATAAAATTACCACCCAGAAACAGTACCAGCCTATCCCGAACTTATTTAAATCTGCATTATCCAGATTGCAATGGACTTAGATACAAATCAACTTATGCATCCAGCTTTTCTTACATAAGTACACAACTATGGAACGCTTTGCCCAAAACCGTGAGATCTGTCCATAACCATCTTAACTTCAGGAAACTACTGAAAACCAACTTAAGAAGGCCTACCCCCCCTGATCCAAATTAACTTCCTACTTCATACGACACAACAAAATATGAACCGTACTAGATAACTACCCTCTCTTTATTTCCTTGTTGTTTTATACTGATGTTTATTACATGCTTCCTACTGTGCTATGTATTTGTATTATTGAACCGGAGCCTACCTCTATGGTATTGTGTAAGCCACATTGAGCCTGCAACTAAGTGGGATAATGTGGGATATAAATGTGTTAAATAAATAAATCCATATATTGAAAATACTTACATAGAAAATCAAAGACCCATTGAAAATCATCAAACAATAAATGCAAAATCATTAATAATAAATACAAATAATGTGTAACAACTCTACAAATTAGTTAAAGCTTAAAAGATGAGAGAGGTAATAGATACCTGAGTTATCAGCCCAAAGTTGGGGAACTGTAGCCTGGTGATTTAGGCGGGAAGTTATCAACAGGGGCTACCATTAAAATGGGTTATTTTACCACAAGTTGTGCTGTTTCAGCAAGGGGTCTGATTGTATAAAATGGGACCCTGTGCTAAAAATAACATGACTTGTGGTGAAATAACCCATCATAACGGTATTGCACATTGATAAATCCCTCCCCCCTTCATACATAGTTAGTCTTTCTTAATACTTAAGAATTCTATGAAGACTTGTTTATCAAAAAGCTTTTCTAAGAGTTTCTTCTGGGGAGGAAGCTGGGGGTACTTAGAATAGAAAGTTTAATATATGGAATGTTTGGATAAAGCCTTTTTAAGTGGAGTTTTTTTGTCTGGTAGGTAAGAAAGGAGTATGAAGAATAGGATATTTACTGTAACAATTTTTTGTAGTTTCACTGTTAAATTGTAACTCACCTCGAGCTATTTGGTAAGGGGATAGATCAAACCCTGTAAAGTAAAATAAGTGCTATTGTAATAGCTATAAATCTAATTAATTAAGCCAGTTATTTCAATGAACTTCGGTGGACGGGGGTAATAAGCTCCAGCAACTAACTGATAACCCAGCATCTCCATACTTTAACTCTACATAGAAATAATGAATTTCTCTGTAATAAGTCACAGACCTCAGTGGCAACTTGTTTCACAAGGGCAAACAGCTCTTGGCTCACCTTACCTCTTCACTGGTCTGTATAGACTTCTAATACTTTTAATTTTTTAATATTCAAACTAAATCTCATATTGAAAACTTTTATAAATGTTTGCATTTTTCATTAAAATCCTTAAAACTAAGGACTTATCTTAATCAATTGAGGCACTGTTAACCAAAGCGAGCCAAGAGCTGTTTGCCCTTGTGAAACAAGTTGCCACTGAGGTCTGTGACTTATTTATTACAAAGAGATTCATTATTTCTATGCAGCGTTAAAGTTTGGAGACATTGGGTTATCAGTTAGCTATTGTAATGTCTATAAGCATTAATTCCCTCAAGCCAACTGAATAATGAAAGAATCAAAGTAAGCTTTCCGGAGACATCTAAATCATGGGAGTCGATACTCAGCCTGTGGCCATCATGGTTTTAAGCTACTTACTCCTCAGGCTGGATTAAGCCCAGATATTCAGTGCTTGCCATGTCGTGGCATTGACATTGAATATCTGGGTTACAGGTGTCACTCAGGAAGCTATCCACAGACTGGCTAATATTCAGACCAGTGTAGGTTTAGCTTAGTGGAAAAAGTTAGGACAGCCTTTTTGCTGTCCAAACTTTTTCTGCTTACTTAAGTGGTTAACAGACTGAATATCACTGCTAACCTATTAAGTGCCAACTTCATCCAAGCTGTGCCCCTGGACTGCACTGGTATTAATCGGAGAGTACTTGGGTGGTCACTTACTGCTGCTGAATATTGCCAGATGGCTAGTTCAGTGGGGTTAAACCAGGCAGGAGCCTCTCCTGCCTGATTAAACCCTTTTGAATATCGATCCCCATCATTTTTGGTGAATCCCCTGTGTAGCCCTTTTGGTTTCCACGGATATTTCAGCATTATACACAAATAACCCGAACAGGAAATATTTATCATGATGATATGGCATCTGGAATCTTTAGCCCTGCCTTATCCTTGCATCGAATTCCTTACTGTTCTAGCACAAATTGCTCTGCAAAAGAATTATTTTCAATTTGGAGATAAATATTATGTTTAGACTACTGGCACAGAGATGGGAGCCACGATGGCTCCGACTTTAGCGTGTCTGTATGTGTCTTCTTTTGAGGAGAATTGTTTGTATCCAGCAACTCAATTTTAGAAGGTCCAATGTTGGAAAAGATATATAGATTATGTGTTTCTGGTATGGAAAGGTACTGAGAATGGCTTTAATGTCTTCATGAAATGGTTAAACAGTTTAAATCAACATCTGCAATTTGTTGCTACTGTGAACTCCGCATCTTTACTGTTTTGGGGCATTTTTATCACTTTAAGGGAAGGGAAATTTGTTATTACCTTGTTTCGGAAGAGCACAGATAGAAATACTCTTCTGCATTATTCCAGTTACCATCCTAGGCATTTACAGAATAATTTACCTGATGGACAATTTTTAAGGTTAAGATGAATGTGTATGGATACTCAAGCTGTGTGCAAAAGAAATGACAGCACAGTTTATGGCACGGGGTTATCCTGTTAAAAATATTAAACAGTCTTATAAACATGTCTTATTTGCCAACAGGGATCTTCTTTTGACCCCAGAAGTCAAGGAATCTGACACTTCCTTGGTCTGTGTTTTGTCGTACTCTGAAGTTGTGCTTCGTATTAAACACATTATTAAACATCATTGGTGCATTTTACAACATATCAAATTTTTATTGACATGCCAAGGCTCGCGTTCTCCAGATCTAAGAATCTGGGTGAATATATTTGTCTCATTTTATTGTAGTTCCTGTTACTCTCTACTTCTGGTGGGCATATCGCTTGTGGTCACTGTCGTGTCTGTCCGCACACAATGCAAATTCAAGAAGTAATCCACCCCAGATCTCTTAAGAAGCTTACATTGAAGCATAGTACTAACTATCTGTGTTTTGTCCTTGCCCTAAAGTGTACATGGGTTACACCATGAGAACAGTTAAAACTCAGATCACGGAACATTTGAGTAAGAACCATACAAACGCCATTTGGGTGTCTCTTGTACAACATTGGACAGCTTTACGTCACACTGAGTCTGATTTAAAATTTGTGGTGTTGGAAATTCTGAAGGGAGGGGGCGGGGTGGAAATTTGGGGAAACATCTGTGGAGACGTGAACAATTTTGGGTATACACTTGGAATACCATGGAATCTGAGGGTTTAAACAGGGAGATGGAGTGGTGGGCTTTTCTTTGAAATCTGATTGGATGATTTTCAGTATGGAGGGGGGGGTTTTATCATTTCCGGGACGGCGGCTGCCCAGGCTTAAATGGGGCAGTCGCTTTTCTGGTTTTCAAAGCATCTTGTTTGTCATGTAGCTCTAAGCGTGAGGTAAATGTTGTCTTCTGTCTACTTGAATTAGACTGTATTCGCGTTAGCTTATTGTTAATGTTGTTCTGTGGGAAAGTTTAAAATGTTTTGCTCTATTTACAGGGATGCTTTTCTTAATTAAAAAAGCATAGGGGGTGCCTTGAGACAGCTTTGGCGAAACATGGACCATGTTGGAAACCTGTCTACTGCTTCTGTTTTGGCAAGTTAAGTGCACATTAATTTTTTTCACAATTTCAGTTTGGCACTTTGGGCTATTGGTTGAAGAATCATTCTGTGATTATAAGCCTAGACATAGAAAAAGACTGTTGTGTCTATGGTTGTCCGTTATACATATGGGCACATCTAAAAATTATAGTGTGTTTTGAATAAGCTTACATTTTTTTGCAACTTTATGGATAAAGGTTGGGAATAGTTTTATGTGTATGAATTATGGTTTGTATAAATATAGGATGTGGAAATATAACATCTTTAGATACTGTCACTTGTCTTAATTTCCACTGATCAATGCATTAATGGTATTCAAACATAACATCATTCTATATGGAAGAAGGAAAAAAGGCCTCACAGAGCTCCTAGATGTGACTGTCTATCGGAGCTAAAAAGGCTCTATAATGATCCTCTGTTCATCATTGGCCAAAACCTTCAAAACTGTGTGGTAATCTAATCTCTTTCACACAATTATCTCAATCTGTAGATTATTAAAGATTTCTCTCTCACTATGGTACTCAAAAGAGCTACTCAACACGGTGTTAATCTGAATCTATATAGTTCAAAAGAACACTTATCTTTTGAAACTGCTTGCACAAGGGTATTCAATGATTCTGACTCGTTCCTTCTCTCCCCTCACCCCAAGCCAACAATGGCCAGCATTTCGTCTCGCTGCGTCAGGGTCTTGGTAGCGGGACTGCTTTGGAACGGGTATTCACACTCTGTAAATTGTGCCTAGCGTACCATTAATGTATTGATCAGTGGAAATTAAGACAAGTGACAGTATCTATGAATTATGGTTGCCATGCTAGTCAACTTGAATATGTAGAAGGAAAGGTCTATACACAAGTTGTAGGTGATACCTTGTTATTGGACTTACTCGGTAATATCTGAGGCTAGTTTTTGAGGGCATCATCAGTGAAGAAACAGTTTGGCTATACTGGAATCAAATGGTACAGAGCCAGCTAGGTATAAGATTCTATATGGCATTACATTTCAGTCAAGGGATGGAAAGGGAGTTGTCAGAGGTAGCAAAATTTTACAGACCCCATAGGCAAATATCTGATGATGCCTGTTTTGTGTTTGGTTCAAAGTTCTTGGTCATCTTAATTTCACAAGTTTTGCATTCCTCTGGATATCTAAAATTTGCTTCAAGTACCTTGATTGTGAGGTAATTAAGGACATGATCTTCCCTGAAGAAATGTACATACAGTAACTGCTTTGCCTAGGTGGCTTTGGTGAATTGCATAGGAATAGGCACCAGGACAGAGTCTTGAGGCGATTCACATTATTGAGGGCTACTGTAATTGACTATCCAGGTGGCAACCATACTTGAAGAGGAAAGTTGTTTTCCTTCGTATAGGAGAGACAACATTCACTGAAACTAACAGGATAAATAGCTCTTCTATGAATGACGGGCGATTCAGGAAAAGCATTAAGGGAATGGTGGGAGATTTAGGAAAAGCATTAAGGGCACCTTTTACCAAGCTGCAGCAAAAGGGGGGGGGGGGGTCTCTGCTGGCATTGGTGCATGTTTTTCACACATGCCGAGGCCCCCTTTTACTGCAGTAGGTAAAAGGGAAGTTTCTCTTTCCCGCAGGAAAAAGCCGTGCAGCAGGTAAAGCACTTGCCACGCGGCCATTTTGGAGGGGGGGGGCCCTTACCGCCACCCATTGAGGTGGCGGTAAGGGCTCCCACACTAACCCAGCGGTAACTGGGCAACTCGTGGCATTGCCTGATTACCGCCGGGTACGCTCCAGTACTACAAAAATAAATAAATATATGATGGTGCATTAGGCATGGGAAGTACCACCGGGCTGCTGCAGTAGCCCAGCAGTACTTCCTGTTTAGCGAGCGGTAAACCTTCGTTGGGCTTACTGCCGCTTAGTAAAAGGGGCCCTGAAAGCAGACTCTGGTTTGAAAAGTCTGCCTTGTTACTCTGTAAACAGTTGTTAAATTACATTTATTTTGCCATGCTGTGAGTATGAATTCATTGTTATATAAGTTGCTGGCCCCAGTTTTACATCTCTGGTAATTTGTTAGATTTTATCGACTATACTATTGCGAACTTCTGTTGCTTCTGTAGAATACTGGCTTTCCTCCTTTGCTCCTGTCAGCAGTTGGAAGATACTGACCATATGTTGGAAGGTTGATTGTATCTTTGAGGGCTGCGTGGATTCCTTCCCTGTGCTACTGAGTGCTTAGGACATAATGTTTATATATATATTTTTATATGTATATATATTTTTTCACCATAAAATGTGTTTTTCTTTTCATGCATATTTGTACAGGAGAGCACTATGGTGGCAGTTCTCTGGGTATTAACCTACATGAAAATGTCTTTTAACCTAAAAAAAAAAATTGACATTTGTAAGCCAGTGTCAGGACTCTGCACCTTTGTGATTAAAAGAAAAGTATTAACTTCATTGTACTATGAACCATGTAAATTTTAGTTAATTCATTTTCAGAAAAAGAAGTATGATGGGAAAGTACACAAACCCTGATTACCAAATATGCCCAGGATTAGTTTTATTGGGATATTAACCAAGTGCAGAAAACTAATTGTTAAGAGGTCTTTATAGTTTATAGTTTTAAATAACTTGTAATCCTTGTTTTTTTGACATTCAGAAATGACAATCAGAGAGCCTGATTAAATTGCCCTATTTGAAAATTGCAATAGCAATATACAAAGCTATTAACACCATAAAAACATCAAAAGAAAATTCAAACAAATGGTATATACAAAGAAATCATCAAAAATTGTTAGTCCTAATAGAATAATGTTTAATATGTATTAACTACTCGCATGCAAATCACAGGTGAAATGAGCTGCTGGATTTGGGGGGGCAGGGAGGGAGAAGAGAAAGGGAGATGGACATGAGGAAGAATAGGGAGGTGCCCCCAGAGCTGGGGTAGGGAGGGAGAGGAAAGGAAATACTGGGTGGGGGGGGGGGGGGGGGGTAGGGAGGGAAATAGGTAATAAAATGCTAGACTCTAAGGGGAAGGGGAGGTGTACACTGAGAGAAAGTTGGTTGCTGGACCTGAGGGGAAGTATAGGGAGAGGAGGTGCTGGCTACCGGGCGGGGGGGTGGGTAGGGAACATGGAGATTCTAGATTACAAGGAACAGGGCCTTGAGCTGCCCAAGGGGTGGTGGGGGGTCGTGGCTGAAGTTATCTTTGAGCCAGCCCTGCTTTAATTCTGATGCATCAGTGTTTGAAAATTGCTCATAGTTTCATGCTTTTAGTCAGTTTATCCTGGCAATGTGTATAGGTTGTGCAATAAAATGATCTGTAAATAGTTGGCAGTTTCCAAAAGTACATATTCTAATTCCCTCTTCCTCCTTTCCCAGCTTGTACAGATGAATAGCATTTGTGTGTACAATCTACTAGGGCGGTAGATTCTTGAAAATTATTTGCAAGTATGCACAGTAGAAGTAATAGGGATGTGCATTTGTTAGCATGCATTCTGCATAACAATATAGTGTGCATGAACTTATGAATTAACACACACAGTGCTTTTTAATATGAGCAGATTGACACTGATATAAAGGCCCAAACATTTGGGGGAAAAAAACCAAACTATAAAGGATCTAAATGTTTATTTCCCTTGTGTACATGCAACTACACAGACTATTTGAAAATTGTCCCATATAATATTTCTGTTTGTATTGATATAAGGCTAGTGTGTGATGTTGTAGTCCTCACTTCTCCGTCAATGAGCTGTGAATCAGGGGATGGGCTATAATTTGCAGTGACATGGGAAATGTCAACGATATATCCTATGTCATTGCATGCCATTAACAAATGAAAATGATCAAAAAAACATGATATTTTGTGCTGTTTCTTTTGATGCTAAGATTGTACACTTTTTGCAAAAAGGACACTGTTACAGAGCGTGGACATTCTTTTCCAGATAGTATGTGCATGTGTGAACCACTCTGCATGGTAATGCAATCATGCATGCATGGTTTTCAGTATCAAAGAGTGCACATGCTTTACAAATAGATCACCCTCTTTGCAAATAGCATGCATTCTTTAGGTGCATTGTTTTCTCTATGCAAAGAACGCACACTCTTGATGAAACAGCTCTCGTAACAAATGACTAGAATGGAGATGTCTCGATGAAAAGAGAGTTGAGGATAGGGTAAAAGACAAAATTTATTTATTTATTTGTTACATTTGTATCCCACATTTTCCCACCTATTTGCAGGCTCAATGTGGCTTACACAGTACCGTGAAGGCATTCGCCAACTCCGGTAGAGAAACAAATACAAAGCGATGTTGTGTTCGAATAAGGTTCAATGTGTTACCGACACATTGGGAAATCGTAGAGAGGAAGAATTTTGTAATGTTAATACGAGCTTTGGTTTCGTTGTGTTGCATGGTTCAGGCACTTAAGTTGGGTCGATGGGGTATGCCTTTTTGAACAGGTTGGTCTTTAGTGAGTTCCGGAAGTTTAGGTGGTCGTACGTTGTTTTCAGGCTTTTGTAGTGCGTTCCACAGTTGTGTGCTTATGTAGGAGAAACTGGGCGCATAAGTTGATTTGTATTTGAGGCCTTTGCAGCTTAGGTAATGAAGATTTAATTATGTTCATGTTGATCCGATTGTGTTTCTGGTTGGTAGGTCTATGAGGTCTGTCATGTATCCCAGGGCTTCGCTGTAGATGATTTTATGGACCAGGGTGCAGATTTTGAAAGCAATACGTTCTTTGATTGGGAGCCAGTGCAGTTTTTCATGGAGGGGTTTGGCGCTTTCGAAGTGCGTTGAATAGTGAGGTGAAGAAAGTCGAAAATGAGCAATGTGATCTCAAGGTATGTAGTTCATTGAAATGAGGAATAAGATTCAGAAGAGCTAGCATCAAGAAGGTAACATGTAGTGGAGCCACAGGAAATACTGTAGAAGGGGAAGGAAAGATTCAAGCCTGTGGAGATATAACATGATATACTAGTAAAAGATGCCCGTTTCTTGCGCAAATGAAACGGGCGCTAGCATGGTTTCCTTCTGAACCTCCCCCCCCTCCCTACTTACCCCTTCGGTGTTCTGAAGGCATTGACCGCCATTGTTGCGGACCTCAGCAAGCCACTGACGCCATTGCTCCGCCCTCGACGTCATCACGTTTGACGCGAGGGCGGGGCCCCAACACAGTGTTTTCGGTGGCTTCACCACCACGAAGGCTTCGAACCGGAAGGAAGTGCCCGGAGGACCTGACAGTGACGTCAGTGTCCTCAGACCGTTGAGGGTGAGTTTTATTATATAGGATATGCCTTGTGGCAAGCAGCTGGAGGGAGGACAGTGTAGCAGGAGTGAAAGCTCTAATGGTATGTAGTGTACCTGCGTGTCATCTTGGAGGACATTAGGATGGAAACTCCCAAGTACCTGGCAAGTACATTTTGGGCTAGATTCTATATATGGCTCCTGAAAATTCTGTGCAAACCTCCCCCCCACCTAAGTGTATTCTGTAATGTGCTACGCCTAAATTCTAAGTCAGGCAGTTGAAAAGGGGGTGTGACCATGGGCAGGGCATGGGCATTTTTAAAATCTATGCACACTGTTTTAGAATACACCTGCTCTGCGTCTAATTTAGGCATCAGGATTTACGCCAAGTAAAAAATGGTGTAAATGGCCATGACTATATTTGGTCACGTGGAGAGGAGCTCAGCATATTCTATATACCGTGTGGAAATTTAAGCCTATTCTATAAAATTAGGCCAATTAGTGCTGAGAATTGCTTGTTAACATCAATTAACAGTGCTGATTAGCTGGTTAACCAATTAAGTTACACACATTGTTATAGAATGTGCTTGGATTTCCACGCAGAAATTAATGTGCGATACATAGAATCCAACAGTTAATGCGCAAAAAACCCCACGTTAATATTTAGTAGAGCTCAGCAACAATGATCGCCACAATTCTTTTTCCTAGGCAGGGCTACTTAGAAATCTTGTGATTCTATTTAAGTATTGGAGGTCCTGTTGGACCCAAATCTAACCTTTCAACACCGTCTCATCCACAGTTAAGGCATGTTTTTCCACCTGCATCACCTTCGGTCAGTTCAACACCTTTTGGATCAGGATTCTTTGCGTGTCCTCATTCATGCATTTGTCATCACATGCATAGACTATAGCAATGCCCTCTTAGAGGGAGTCAGCCAGTGGGAGACCAAATGGCTACAATTACTTCAGAACACTTCCATAAAATTACTCCTTAAATCTCATAAATTTGTTCAGGTGACATCCCTTTTAAAGCTTGAATACTGGTCACCAGTGAACCAATGAATTAAATACAAAATTCTGCTCTTAGTTTACATAATCAGGCTCTCCAGCTTATCTGTCCTCCTAGTTACTAGTTACTTCCTTATGTTCCATCCGGACCATTGCACTCCAGCTAACAACAACAGTTCGTGGTTCCTGGACCTTTTTGAGGTGCCTCTGCACACTTTTCGCAACTCTAATGTCATGGGGTCCCTCTCTGTGAAACGCCTTGCCATTGACAATATGAACTGTGGACATGCTCCCAAAGTTTAAGGCTTTGCTTAAGACCCATCTCTTCGGGGAGACTTTCAGCAGTTGATTTGACAATTTATAGGGGCATACAGTCCATCCTTTCGGGGCCTGCTGGCTACTAGCAGAACTGTCTGTTTTTATGTATTGTTTAGGCTCTATGTATTTCAGTCTATAGCTGTATTTATGATTATTATTTTATCAATGTACACCACTTTGATGGTCTGACTCTAAGCGGGTAATCAAATAAATTAAACCTTGAAGTGGCCAGAAGAAACATGGGGATAGCAGGAGCGGAGGCACGAGGAGATTGAAGTGGATCTGGGAAGTTACCCCAGAGAACACTAGGAGGAATAGGCAAATGGGCTATCAAACCTCTCCAGACTTTTATATGGCAGCTTGATGCCTAGAAGTAGTACTGGCTACATTTTGAACCTAGAGCCAGCAGAGGCAGGACTGACTGAGGATTGCCCCTTCCCTGTTACCCCTAGACACCAGAGATGTCTGATAGGCTTGGGAGGGAACCTACATGAGGAGGTGTTGGTTGGAAGGGATGGATGTGATGGGGGAGATTTTGGGAGGGGGATTATGATGCTGCTGCTTCATGAGGGGAGTTTATGATGGAGGCTTCAGGAAGAAGGGGGAGATTTAGCTTCAAATGCCTGGCCCCTTTGTTATGGGAGATTTTAGCTGGAGTTATTTGCTGTATTATCCAATCTACATAATGAGGTGTTTTCTATGCATTTGCATGCTTTGAATCTAAGTACTATGTATCCTGCAGTAACATTTTAATGTGCATTACGGTAATATAATGCACGGTATTGCTGTTTAAATGTGTGTTAAAAAATTATAAAATCAATTAGTCACAGTTTTTTATTGTTCACCAGCAGTCAGTGAACTTATAATTACAGTATCTGTATATTTTTAAAACTTATATGGATAGCATCAGGTTGAAATGGGCTCAAGGTCTGTATCATATGCACATTTTCAGAGATTACCTGTTAATGGGTGTAACCCTGGTCTCACCCCACAATCTGGGTCGCCGGCTTAGCTCCTCAGGTCAGATACCGAGGACCAGGATCCACAAAACAGATTCAAATCTGATGAGCTGGGCACAGGCCGAGGCTGAAGAAAATCTCTGGTAGGCCGAAGGGTTTTCCCACTTTAGGGGTGTGTAAGAGTCCTCTCGCAAATAATGGCCAGCAGTCCCAATAGGTACACTTCAAAAATTTCCTTTTCCTTTACTGAATCAACTCAAACCAAATAACAGTTCATGGAACAACACTCATCATTTTGGTTCATGGTCATAAGAGGCCATAGTCATATCCCGTTAATGTTCAGTATAAGTCCAGCCCATCCCACATCAGGAATCTTCTGGGCAACTGGAAAACGTCCTGCTGGGAGTGGGGCTCCTCCACGCCCACTTCCCTCCCGCCTTGGGTGTCCTTTCCCACTAGGTCCTCCTTCCTTCTCACAGTGCCCCTTGTGCCCCCTGGCAAAAGGTTTTGTCAGCCAGCCACACCAGAGTCCACCTGTTCAGCTCCGGGACTCCCCATCAGTACTCAGGGTCTCAGTGGGGGTTGGGCAACCAATGACTCCTCTCCACTTATCACAGTTCCTTTTATTAGTCTCTCTCACCCCACCTCCACCCACCGGGCCAGATTTACTAGCTCCCATTAACACTGTGACCCCCATGAAATCGCCTTCTTTGGAGGGGTCCTCAGTCTTGCTTCTCCATCAAGGTTATATCAATTTTTGTCTGCCATATATGGATCACTTAGCCTCAATTTCTCATGTGTTTCTCCTTGTGTGATTTACAAGCAGTGCATACCAATATTTGCTATTTACTGATCATGCACTCTGTATACAGGCAGCAGTAGGGAGAAACGAAACTTATGCTAATGACAGCAGATCTGAGTGCTTGCAGGCCAGGCCTTCAGACCAAGCATAAGGAGAAATGTACAGCGACTGTGTAAAAGTGGGCCATAGTGGTGTTTAGTTGTTGCCAAAAATTGCTACAGCTTCCAAGAAGTCCATGCTGCTGGAAGCTCAGACATCCTCCCAGATTCTGTGATTTGCCTAAAACCCACAAAATGCATAGCAATAGACCATTCATCCCCTTCTCATTCCCACATTCTGCACCTTTCTCTTCCCACACCTCTGTTTCTCTTTCTCTGTTTTATGCATGCCCAGCTTCTTCCTACCAGTATCTCATGACAGTAACCCCAACAGATCAGTATCTCTAGTATCTCAACCAGTTTTCTAGCTATCTCCCAACTAGACACATGCCTTTAAAATCAACCAGCCTGCCCTCTCCCCAAGCAGCCATTCAGCCTTCAATCCCTTAAGCAGACAGCAAATTCACCCCCCACCCAAGCCGCCAATAAACCTACCCAATTCCTCCCTCTCTTCACCACCACCAACAAAACAAGCAGACAGTCAGTTCTTCAAAGCAGACAGCTAGTTGATCTCACATGGCTGTATAGCTGCAGTTTTCCTGCAGCAACACAAAACAACTGATATATTCTGGAACCATGTTATTCTCCGTGTTTGAGCCACCTGATGCCAATTGTGTCCTGGTGCCGAGTAGCATGAGAGCATCGGCATGCATGGCTCAAACATAGAGAGTCATGTGGTACTAGAACTTAGCTGTTCCAGGGTGGTGCAGGAAGACCTGCAGTGGTGATTTAAACAGCGAGTTCCCCATTGGTTATGTTCTCTTTGATCTTGCAGCTGCCCAAATTCAGAAGAAGGTTTGTAAAATTCTGTGAAGGAAGGGAATTCTGCACAAATTATGCAATTGTTCAGAATTCTCCCAGAAATATTTATTATGCCCATTGTTTTAAATGCAGATGAGGAACTAAGCTTTGATTTAAATCTATCTCGAGGTTATATTGCGTCAGTTCTAATAAGAAAATATGCCCCTCCAAAGGGACACCACCTTGTAGTGGTGGAGGGGCTTCTGTGTTTCAATGACTCAGGGGGCTATGCTGAAGGGTTACCCATATCAGACAGGCCTCTGATGAGAAACCAGACAGAGTGTCCCAAACTGGGGGAGTGGTAAGATGGTGACCTGAAGTTTGTATGCCCAGCGGCCCAGCTGCCCTCTGAAGTTTTGTCGTCTTTATATAAATTCCCTCTCTGCAATTGCACTTTCCTTAACTGAGAAGAAGGGAACAACCGGCAGTCAGCCGCTGATGGCTAGCATTTTGTCCCCTGAGCAGCAAGTGCAGGACTGCTGCGCGTCGAACTGCCCACAGATGAAAGGGTTGGCGAGTCCTTTGATTAGCGCCGGCGAAGGAGCGTCAATGCTCTTGGACCTGGAAAAACAACGCCATCGCTCCTGAATTATTCAACCACCATGTCCAAAGGAGTGGAGGAGTGAGTTAGAGGCATATGCTGAAATGGAGGACGTTTACAGCAGAACCCGAATTGGCGGAACCACTCCTAAACACCTCAAGAGAAATCACCTTGGAGTTTTTGACTTCCGTGGAGGTTACATTGAATGCCATCTGGAAGGCGCTTCGGGACCTGACGGCGGTAGTAAATAACTTTGTTTCAGATATAATCTTATTGGAGAGTTACATGGACAATTTGACTGAACCCTTTGAGAGTGAAAAATTGATATAGTAAATGAAGTTCTACACAAGCTAGAAGTTATGATCCTGAAAATGATAATGGACCAGAAACTTTGGATGTTATTGTGGATTAATGTCGATATTATTGTTTTTCCAAGAGTTTCAGGTATGACTGCAAAAGTTTTCCTTAGAAATATTTCCTTAATTATTACTTCAAAAGGAGTGAAGCCTGTGAAAACTGGGATTGCTTTAATCAGTGGGATTTGAATTAGAGACTTATATGTATTGTTAAATAATTTCTGGTTTTTAAAAGAGAGAGAATGTAATCAGATGTATTATTTCTAACTAAAATCTGGACAATAAGTATGTTCTCAATGAAATGAATTGACTATACACCGTATTTGGTCTTGAAGAAGCCAACCAGATGATCAATGTGGAATAATGAATTAGATGAGTAATATCTAGGGATAATCAGGTTAATACCATGTTTTCTTTTTTCTGTTTACTGTTTAATTGATCTCCTTGTCTTATCTCACTCTCCCTATTTTTCTTCACTTTGTGGTCTAAGAAAGAGAAAGATTGTATATAATCCATATATCTAGTTGGGATTGTTTTCTTCTTATCTTGTATTAATGTGCAATCATCTCTGTATTACTGTTTGCAAGTGACCCTTGTAAAATGAAAATGATAAATAAATGATTAAAAAAAAAAAGAAAATATAAACTTGAACTTACCCAATTGCTCAGCACTGCAGTTTAGAGGACCTGGTTTTGAGTAATAGGGCAGACTTCTGCTCCCTCAGTTGGCCAAAGCTGGGACTACTTCTGTGGTAGTATTCACAGGCCCTGTATGGGAAGTGGAAAGAGGGCCATTGCTCATCAGGAAATCCTAGTGACTAGTCTTTGAATCCAAACTAGAGGAGGGAGGGAGCATAGTTTGTGGCCCCCTGGTCTAAGCTGAGACCGCTACGAAACTAAGGGAAAAATTGAATGGGTGGATACAAATGGAAGCTCTTGGGGACAGCCCAGTTGAGGTAGTCCAGATGGGCCAAGGATGAAAGCTGGAATCCCAAAAGAGTATAAGGAAAATATTGGATAAAAAATAAGAGAAAATATCTGAACAACTTCAATCTCGGACTGTGAGTCACACTAATCCAGGCCAGCTATGTGTTCAGTCAGTTCTCCAGTGACCCATTAAAGATCTGGAAAGGAAGGGAGAAGATGACAAAGAATAAGGTGAGGTTCTATTCACTTTCTCCTGTTATGACATCCACATATAGATACGTCTGCTCCCATTGTTTGTAACATGAAATGACTTGTGTGAGGTTGGCTCAAGCATAGATAAGCAGACTGAACGTTCAGCATATTCTGCATTCTCAGGAGTAAACATTTGATTCGTTGGTTCCAAGGTCAAGTAATATAAAGGTTACAATTATTTTTGCTAACATTTTTTAAGTATTCCAAATTATTCTTCCAAATATTACATAATGTGTTCTAAACTTGTTCCCTAAAGATCCCATTACATATCTGGCCAGATCAGAATCCAACTAAGTGTCAGGCTGGAGAAGGGGGTACAGGAGGGGAATGGGTTGCAAGCATAATCCATGTTTTATTCAGAGTTCTAGCTTAGCCTTGTTCCATTATGCACTTTTAACAGAAATACTTACTTATTGTGGCTTCTAATTCATAGGGCTAACAGAAAATGCATGTTAATTAGATTATAAGCTCTGTCGAGCAGGGACTGTCTCTTCATGTTCAAGTGTACAGCGCTGCGCACATCTAGTAGCGCTTTAGAAATGAGTAGTAGTAGTTATCTTACTTTAGTTGAAAAACGGGGAATTTATGTTTATTTGGATTTAATATACCACCTTTCTTTTAACAAAAGAAGACATTTTAAAGAAGAACATAGGCATTGCCATACTGGGACAGACCGAACTTTGACAAGCTTGGTTTACAGAGGCTGTATTAGATTTCAATCTTGTTTTTTATTTTTAAAATGGTATTCAGTATTCTGTTTGTGATGATTGTGCTCAGATTGAATTTAAAATAGCCTGTTTAGGGGCCCTTTTACTAAGGAGTAGTAAAAGTGGCCTGTGCTGCTGTAGGCATGTGTTTTAGATGTGCGCTGGTCCATTTCCTCAGTGCGCCTGGAAAAAAAAGGCATTTTTTTCTGCCAAAAAATGGACGTGCAGCAAAATAAAAAAATCAGCGTGCGTCCATTTTTGGCCTGAGACCTTACTGCCACCCATTGACTTAGTGGTGAGGTCTCATGCGCTAACGGGGCGGTGAGCGTTCAATATGCGTAAACTGCCGATTACCGCCGGGTAAGCGCTACGCGGTAGAAAACAGAAAATATTTTTTACCGTGTGTTTTGGGCATACGCCAAAAATGGAATTACTGCCTGGGGCATGTGGTAACTGGGCAGTAGTACCAATTTGACGCACATTGGACGCATGTAGGCACTTATGCGCCTTTGAAAAAGGGCCCCTTAATATTTAAAGTTTTATATGGCTTAGGTTCTTTTTTCCTCATATAACTACGCATGGATCTCCATGACTAAAACTGCACATTTCAATTAATGCCAGTTAGTGCCAATAAATGATTATTAGAACCCATTTATCAGCGCTAATTGGCTCATTCCATTAAACTGCACGCACGATTTTAAGCACCATGTATAGAATTTCAGAGATTACATGCTCACTTGGGTGATATTTGTTAGATCTCATTTTTCTTAGTGAATTTTTGTATTGTAAATTAAGCTCAGCGGTTCAGTGTACTATAATTCCCTGGTCAGATAGTTAATTGCCTTTTCATTGGAACTGCCCTGATCTGGAATGCCTAAAACTAACTCAGATGTGGTTACTGCAACTGCAAAATATTTCTTTCTAATCATAGTTAAAGTAGTTGATTTTTGGCCGGTCTCTTTGGAGGCCTCTTAATACATTAGTTCTTCTGAATGTAAATGTAGGAATAATTCACAGTGTGCACACAATTAAGCCAAAGGTAGCAAAGTAAGAATTAAGGAGGTGGCAAAAAAACACTTGACACTGTTCAGACTTCTTCATACAGACTTATTGTGAAAAAGTAACAAATGGTAAGAAGAGTTATTTTGGTACAATGATTGTTGGAGCTGTTTCTCATCCAAGAGTTTTGTTTGGTGTTGTGAAAAGCTTATACGCTACCAAGACTGGCTGTTCTGAGGGTATACAGATTAATGTCCTAATTTGATATATGATGCTCAAAATTGCTTGTGCAAATATAGGTGCATGCAGAATTTGATTAATGAGCCAATTAGCACAGATAATTGGGTACTAATAATCATCAGCGGTGATAGGCATTGTGAAGCAACAGTGGGTTAGATGCACTAAACCTTAACGGCCCTCTAACAGCCCTTTAACGAACGAAATTCCCAACCGTTGCATGCATTTAAGGTTTTTTCCAACGAAGCAAGAGCTAACGAAAACGGAGTAACTATCATTGTAATGTGGGCGATTCGGGATGCACTAACAATACCGACGATTACACCGAATCATTTTCCGCAACATATTTAACGTGTGGTCAGACCAGTCGTAAAGGCCTGAGCTGTCATCTCCCCGCTGCCCCCTGTACCAGAAAAATCAAAGCTGGCATGTTTAAACATGAAAAGTGAGAAAAAAAAATAAAAACACCACAAACACTGGCTCCCCGCTTTCCCCTGCATTACTAAAAAAATAAACATACCTTAAAAAAGGATCGGGAGGGGGCAAAGGCGCTCTTCAGAAGCGTCCTGTATGGACGGCCTTGCCCCGCCCCAGATCGCTGCTGTTCCACGCTTCCGCCCTTCACTAAATTAAAAACTGAAAATAAAAAGTTAAACTTTAGCAGCGCCGGGCCCCCCTCCTTTCCTGTGTTCATCTTCTTCTTTTCCCAACACTGCTTCGCCTCCCGCCATCCTCCGCCCCTTGCTCCGCCCCCCCCCCGAGTTCGTCGCCGCCGTTCCCCCCCTCCAAAGGACCCCCCTCCGCCTTACCGGCCGTGCAGCGCCTCTCACCTTTGTGTGAAGGCGCTGCACGGGATGAAACAACGGATTGTCGCGCCCTTCTGCCTCCACCGACGTCTCTCTCCTTCTTCCTGTGCACGCCCTCCTCTGACGTAGGAAACGTTTGTAATTTTTTTACGTATGGTTGATGCATCTGGGCCAGTGTGTTTTAAGCCTGTAAAGTGTGTTGGATATTTTCTTGCATTATGTCTGAAGTGTATTTCTTCTGTTTGGCCAGTAGATGGTGCATGTTTATGCTTAAAGCTGTTAGAGAGGACTGACTTGTCTTTATTTGGCGCACAGATAAATAGGAAGTGTCTGTAGTGATGTAACCAGTTTTTATTTGAAACCTGACTGTTCTGGGCTCTGATTAGCCTAGAGTTTTGAAAATTACCCAGCAGATGCCCGATTACCAAGAGTTGGGCACTGGCATTTACACCAGGTTTCAGTAGCCTTAAATACTGATGCCCAAATTTGGGCATGGTAATGGACTCTTAAGTGCTATTCTATAAAGAGCATTCAGCTTAGAGTGTTCTTTATAGAATGGTTCTCCATGCTGATTTTTTCCGGCACCCAATCTTGGAAACTATTTACTGAAACTGGTCCATTATGGTTAAAGACCATCGAAACCTGGATGGTTGCTAATGTTTACACATTCAAAAGACCGAGGTAACATGCAAAAGACTGAGGTAATATTTTTATATGACTCATCTATTATTCAATTTCCTTTTCATTTTACTGTGATGGTTAGACTTGACCCTTTGCTAATTCTCTTAGGGGGTCTTTTTACTAAAGCTTAGCTCAAGTTATCTGTAGCAGGACCCATTTTATTCCTATGGGCCCTGCTGCAGATGACTCAAACTCAGCCTTAGTAAAAGCCTCCCCTTAGAAATTTGGGTTTTATTATTGTTGATTCCAGTTTGTCAATAAAAGAACACATCATAAATATAGTTAAAACAATCTTCTTCAAATTACGGATGTTGCAATGTCTGAAACTTTTCCTAAATTCTAATAAGTTGTACCCTGTTTTTCAATTGTTAATCAGGTCCTAATTATTGGGTTCCCTGGAATTGGTGTTAAGGCCACATCAAGTTGTACAAAATGCAGCTGCATGAATATTGGTCGGGGCTATTCGTTTTGTTCATGCAACTCCACTTCTACAAACTTTGTATTGGTTGCTAATTTTTTTTGGTGAATTAAATTTAACGTTACCTACACCGGTGCACAAGGCTTTATCAAGTTGTTATTGCTGCCTTGGTTAAGGATCTACCACCCTCCTAGGGCTCTATGATTTGAGAACCGGTTCCTATCAAATGTCCCAGCACACTGGTAGGTTCAAGTGAGATTCGGAATTGTATCTTTTTTTTCTTTTTGTAGCTGCCCCTCTTCTATAGAATACAATACATTACTTGTCGAGTCACATTTGATAACCAATGTGACACTATTCCAAAAACAGCTCAAAGTGTTTATTTTCCAGTGGGTATTTGCCACAATTTAGATGACTACAGGAGAAATGGTCTGTAAAACATCTGACTGTATTTTATACATGTCTGTCACATTATCAAATTTAAATTTGTTTTAAATTGCTTTGTGTGCCCATTTTATTTGGGTACTTCAATTTGCATTATTTTTATTATGCAGAATTTCTTATATATTCAATGATTTTTTTTTTGAGAAAAGGCGGCTGAGGGGAGATATGATAGAGGTCTATAAAATAATGAGTGGAGTGGAACGGGTAGATATGGAGTGTCTGTTTACGCTTTCCAAAAATACTAGAACTAGGGGGGCATGCGATGAAGCTACAATGTAGTAAATTTAAAACGAATCGGAGAAAATGTTTCTTGACTCAACGTGTAATTAAACTCTGTAATTCGTTGCCAGAGAATGTGGTAAAGGCGGTTAGCTTAGCAGGGTTTTAAAAAAAGAGGCTTGGACAAGATCATAAAGAAAAAGTCCGAAGACCATTATTAAATGGACTCAGGGAAAATCCACTATTTCTGGGATAAGCAGTATTTATTTATTTATTTATTGCTCTTGTATCCCACATTTTCCCACCCATTCGCAGGCTCAATGTGGCTCACAAAGACCTGTTATGGCATTGTCATACCAGGGTTAAAAATACTATTGTTGTTACAAGAAGTCATGGACGACAGGAGGATTTGGTCAAGCAGTTATAAAGGATACATTCTAAAAGATACAGTTATAAAAGATACATTCTTAAAGATACATTCTTAAAGGTGGTGAGGTAGGTAGACAGATACATTCTGAGTAAGGGTGGATAGGTGTTGTGTTATAGTTATTTATGGGTTCTTGTGGTAAGCTTTGTTAAAGAGAGAGGTTTTCAGAGATTTGCGGAAGTTAGTTAATTCCTTGATCATTTTCAAGTGAGTTGGAAGTGCGTTCCACAACTGCGTACTTAAGTAGGAAAAGCTGGTCGCGTGTGTTAGTTTGTATTTTAATCCTTTACAGCTGGGGAAGTGTAAGTTGAGAAAGGTCCGGGAGGATCTTTTAGCACTTCTGGGTGGCAGGTCCATGAGGTCTAGCATGTAAGTCGGGGCCTCTCCGTAAATAATTTTATGAACAATCGTGCAGATCTTGAACGCGATTCGTTCTTTAAGTGGGAGCCAGTGTAGTTGCTTTCTTAGTGGTTTTGCACTTTCATATTTTGTTTTTCCAAATATGAGTCTGGCTGCGGTATTCTGGGCTGTTTGCAGTTTCTTGATGATCTATCTGTTCTTTACAGCCAGCGTAGAGTGCATTACAGTAGTCCAGGTGACTTAATACCATTGACTGTACCAGGTTCCGAATGATGGCCCTTGGGAAGAAAGGTTTTACTCTCTTGAGTTTCCACATGGAGTGGAACATTTTCTTAGTTGTATTCTTCACGTGATTTTCTAGTATGAGATTTCGATCAATGGTAACTCCCAGAATTTTCAGATTGCTTGAGATGGGGAGGGAGATGTTTGGGGTGGCTATGGTGGTGAATTTATTTGTGTTGTGTTGTGAGGTGAGTATGAGACATTGTGTTTTTTCAGCGTTAAGGTTTAGCTGAAAAGCATCCGCCCAGGAGTGCATGATTTGGAAGCTTAGGTTGATTTCGTTGGTGATTTCCTTTAGGTCATGTTTTGTACCTTTCTGGGATCTTGCCAGGTATTTGTGACCTGGATTGGCCACTGTTGGAAACAGGATGCTGGGCTTGATGGACCTTTGCTCTATCCCAGTGTGGCAATACTTATGTACTTATGTAATTGGTTTGCTCAGCTATGTTGCTGTGTGCTAACGAATTAGCATGTGGTTAGCACAGGAGCTCTTACCCCCTACAAAACAGATGTCGATTAACACTCGAGCGCTAATGGGAAATCAGTGCATAGCCATTATTGCTGGAATAGAAGAATGGACCATTTCCCAGCAACACTAAAAGTGGCCTTAGCACAAGGGAATGACCTGCACTCGGGATAGTGCAGGCCCTTTTTAGCACTGTTTAATAAAAGAGCCCCTAAGCTTTTTAATTAAAAAAAAATTCTTGGAGATGAATATGGGACACTATCGACATTCCCACCCAGGGTATAACCTGAATCAGAGCTAGCCCTGACCCAGACACTTTAGGGGATGGGGGTAAGAGGACTGTAACATGAAAACTGGCCATTTGAAGGGCACGGGGTTCGATATGGGAGGGGATTGGGAGTGAGTGAGTTGTAATATGGGTGAGGAAATTGAGCTAGGCCTAGTGTTAGGTTTTGAGATGGGGCTCCAAACTTGCCAGTAAGTGCACCTCCTTCAGGTTTAGACAGGCCTGGGACATCCTGTGGAATGGGGGTCCATTATGTCAGCCCCTGGGGTAGGTTGTCATGAGAAGAACAGGGGCTATGATACTGATGCTGAAAATGGATGGTTAGTGTTTGTAGAAGGGGGACCTGGAGCAATGTCTTGTCTCTTTGTTACCTGTTAGCAGTTAAACTATAACTCTGCAACTCAGTCAATTTAAAGTAAATTTGTAAATATTGTGGTAACGAGTCGTGTGCTTATAACCATGATATTTTCACGTTTAAATAGGTAGCCATGTTTAAAAAAAAAAGAATGAATACATATGTGTTCTTTTTAATCCAACTAATTTCAGGGTATTAATGGCATATTAGCAGCATTATACCTGCACATTATACAGCACGTGTGATAAATGCATTTCAAAGCACTTTAATAGATGTACAGTGGTGGAAATAAGTATTTGATCCCTTGCTGATTTTGTAAGTTTGCCCACTGACAAAGACATGAGCAGCCCATAATTGAAGGGTAGGTTATTGGTAACAGTGAGAGATAGCACATCACAAATTAAATCCGGAAAATCACATTGTGGAAAGTATATGAATTTATTTGCATTCTGCAGAGGGAAATAAGTATTTAATCCCTCTGGCAAACAAGACCTAATACTTGGTGGCAAAACCCTTGTTGGCAAGCACAGCGGTCAGACGTCTTCTGTAGTTGATGATGAGGTTTGCACACATGTCAGGAGGAATTTTGGTCCACTCCTCTTTGCAGATCATCTCTAAATCATTAAGAGTTCTGGGCTGTCGCTTGGCAACTCGCAGCTTCAGCTCCCTCCATAAGTTTTCAATGGGATTAAGGTCTGGTGACTGGCTAGGCCACTCCATGACCCTAATGTGCTTCTTCCTGAGCCACTCCTTTGTTGCCTTGGCTGTATGTTTTGGGTCATTGTCGTGCTGGAAGACCCAGCCACGACCCATTTTTAAGGCCCTGGCGGAGGGAAGGAGGTTGTCACTCAGAATTGTACGGTACATGGCCCCATCCATTCTCCCATTGATGCGGTGAAGTAGTCCTGTGCCCTTAGCAGAGAAACACCCCCAAAACATAACATTTCCACCTCCATGCTTGACAGTGGGGACGGTGTTCTTTGGGTCATAGGCAGCATTTCTCTTCCTCCAAACACGGCGAGTTGAGTTCATGCCAAAGAGCTCAATTTTTGTCTCATCTGACCACAGCACCTTCTCCCAATCACTCTCGGCATCATCCAGGTGTTCACTGGCAAACTTCAGACGGGCCGTCACATGTGCCTTCCGGAGCAGGGGGACCTTGCGGGCACTGCAGGATTGCAATCCGTTATGTCGTAATGTGTTACCAATGGTTTTCGTGGTGACAGTGGTCCCAGCTGCCTTGAGATCATTGACAAGTTCCCCCCTTGTAGTTGTAGGCTGATTTCTAACCTTCCTCATGATCAAGGATACCCCACGAGGTGAGATTTTGCGTGGAGCCCCAGATCTTTGTCGATTGACAGTCATTTTGTACTTCTTCCATTTTCTTACTATGGCACCAACAGTTGTCTCCTTCTCGCCCAGCGTCTTACTGATGGTTTTGTAGCCCATTCCAGCCTTGTGCAGGTGTATGATCTTGTCCCTGACATCCTTAGACAGCTCCTTGCTCTTGGCCATTTTGTAGAGGTTAGAGTCTGACTGATTCACTGAGTCTGTGGACAGGTGTCTTTCATACAGGTGACCATTGCCGACAGCTGTCTGTCATGCAGGTAACGAGTTGATTTGGAGCATCTACCTGGTCTGTAGGGGCCAGATCTCTTACTGGTTGGTGGGGGATCAAATACTTATTTCCCTCTGCAGAATGCAAATAAATTCATATACTTTCCACAATGTGATTTTCCGGATTTAATTTGTGATGTGCTATCTCTCACTGTTACCAATAACCTACCCTTCAATTATGGGCTGCTCATGTCTTTGTCAGTGGGCAAACTTACAAAATCAGCAAGGGATCAAATACTTATTTCCCCCACTGTATTACCCCCAAATTGTATTGTACTTAGACCCCTTAATGCACTGTTAAAAAAGAATTCATGTTGTTGTTACCTGTAGGAAAAGCTCCGTACAGAATCCAACAGTAATCCCTGATGAATAGAGCCTGTACTAGGAACTTGTCTGCAGGGTCATGGCATTAACTGATAATACTCTCTTGAGCAGGGATTATTGCTGATATAAGATATAATATGTTTGTTTTAGAGCTTTTCAATGTGCATTACTGTCATTGTGTTTTCAAAGCCTTGCACTTGGTGCAAAGAGTTAAACTGGAAGAATTGCATTTCTGTGGGATTAACACACAATTTGCTTCAGGGTGTAAATCTTTTCATTTTATTTTATTTTTTGTACTATTTATTATTTGTTACATTTGTATCCCACATTTTCCTACCTATTTGCAGGCTCAATGTGGCTTACATAGTACCGTGATGGCATACGCCAAGTCCGGTAAAGAAACAAATACAAGGTGGTATTGTGGTCGAATAAAGATACATAGCCTGCCTATCTGATATCGCTGCCTGGATTTCTCAACATCTTCTAAAACTTAACATGGCCAAAACCGAGCTTCTCATCTTTCCCCTTAAACCTACCTCTCCTCTCCTCCCTTTCTCTATTTCTGTGGATGGCACTCTCATCCTCCCTGTCTCATCAGCTGGTAACCTTGGGGTCATCTTTGACTCCTCTCTCTCCTTCTCTGCTCATATTCAACAGATTGCCAAAACCTGTCGTTTCTTTCTCTATAACATTAGCAAAATCCGTCCCTTCATCTCTGAGCACTCTGCCAGAACCCTTATCCATACTCTTATCACCTCTCGTCTTGATTATTGTAACCTGCTTCTCACCGGCCTCCTCCTTAGCCATCTCTCTCCTCTTAATCAGTCCAAAACTGTGCTGCACGACTCATCTTCCACCAAAGTCGCTATGCTCACATTAGCCCTCTCCTTAAGTCACTTCACTGTCTCCCTATCCGTTTCCGTTTTCAGTTCAAGCTTCTCTTATTGACCTATAAGTGTATTAACTCTGCCGCTCCGCAGTACCTCTCCACTCGCGTTTCTTCCTACGCCCCCCCCTCGGGTACTCCGTTCTCTAGATAATCTCTCTTATCTGTCCCCTTATCTTCTACTGATAATTCTAGACTCCGTTCCTTTTGTCTCGCTGCACCTCACGCCTGGAATAGACTTCCCAAGCCCGTGCATCTAGCCCCGTCCTTAGCCGTTTCAAGTCCAAACTTAAAACCCACCTCTTTACCACTGCTTTTGACTCTTAACCTCTACTCACTTACCCCTGTCCTTTATCCTCACCTATTTATTCCCTTACCCTTAATCGTTCTGTCTGTTTACCTGTCTTATCTAGATTGTAAACTCTTTGAGCAGGGACTGTCTTTTTGTGTATGGTCTACAGCGCTGTGTATGCCTTGTAGCGCTATAGAAATGATAAATAGTAGTAGTAGTATGAAAATAATGGAAATTCCTGCTATGGTTGATGCTATGGTTTGAAGCTGCTTTTAACTCCTAACCCTTGTTCACTTGTTCGGAACCCTTATTGTATCATCCTCACTTTAATATTCCCTTATCTCTTATTTGTCCTGTTTGTCTGTCCTAATTAGATTGCAAGCTCTGTCGGGCAGGGACTGTCTCTTCATGTTCAAGTGTACAGTGCTGCGTACGTCTAGTAGCGCTATAGAAATGATAAGTAGTAGTAGTCTTTGGGATTCTGGAATCTTGCTGCTATTTGGGTTCCGGAATCTTGCTACTCTTTGGGATTCTGCACGGAATCTTGCTACTCTTTGGGATTCCGGAATCTTGCTTCTCTTTGTCCTTATCCCTTAATTGTCCTGTTTGTCTGTCCTAATAAGATTGTAAGCTCTGTCGGGCAGGGACTGTCTCTTCATGTTCAAGTGTACAGTGCTGCGTACGTCTAGTAGTGCTATAGAAATGATAAGTAGTAGTAGTACTATGGTAAAAATGGCCTCAGCGCTTGGCAATTTTCAAGCGCCCACACTACCCGCAGCTTTGAAAAAGGACCCCAAAGTTAGGTGCCGTTTCTAGAATAGTGATTAGCGCCGGGAACCGTGACTACTTTTAGGCATTTACACCAACGAAACCCTGGTGTAAATCCCCGTTGCCTAAGATAGGCGCGAATCCCTTTTATTCTGTAGCAATGTGCGTAAATTAAAGGAACAGCTCTGATCTGCCCATGACCCTCCTGTGGCCACGCCCCCTTTCTGGACCTGTATGTAAATTTTATGCACATAATTTTTAAATTCCAACCAGCACCAATATTTGCTTGATAAAATCAATTATCAGTACTAATTGGAGTCTTCAATTACATTATGAATGCAAATTGGGCACACGCCCAGATCTGTGTGTGAAATGTTTAGCAAATTTCATAGAATTTGGGGATTAGTGTTATCTTTCTTATATAAAACATTTTAAGGCCTTTCTTATTTTCTTCTGTTCCCCTTAAATTGGACAGTAGAACCAACCCTAATGGGATGTATTTAGGAATCTAAGAGATGACGTCTCTTCACGAGATAAGGAGATCCTGGGACGTTTTCCATTATCATACTGTACCTCACCCTGACTGACTAGCTACTTGTATGTAAATTGACAGAAAAATATTTTGAGTCATTTATCATAAATGGCAGATATAATTATACTTTGCTGTGTAGTGCTTCATAACCTGCCAAAAATTAATTAGTGAAAGCAATTCTGTCTTTGTTTGTGTGGAATGAGGTACAGAAGAATTAGGAATAAAAAAAAAATGTCTACTAATGTATTATTTTATACACTGTACAGAATTCTAGAATGGTGCAAGATACAAGATTTTAAAAAAAAATGAATAAATGAAAATATTACAGTTCAAACCCAGTCAATTTTATCTTCTTTCCTGAATTGTGTAAGCTAAATTTCAATCCATTAATATGTCCTAATGAGTCATAGACAATTCTAGCTTATATTACTCAGAAGCTCTATTACTATAGGGTTGGCGCGTGTGAATCTGGAATTACCGTAGAAGCATGGTGGTCATTCCCACCCCCAGCGTGTGCCAGTTCCAGCGCTACAAAAATGTTTCTATTTTTGTAGTGCTTAACCTGTTGTAACGCGGGACTTTATCGTGTGCTAAGCCCAAGTGTAACGGCACTTTTTTTTAAGGTCTTTTTCTTTTTTTCTGTTTGCAGGTCATGCACCGATGTTCCTATCGGCATGCAGTACCTGCAGAAAGTTAACGCGGGTGCAGTTAGCACCTCCTGAATAGGAGGTGTTAAGTGCTTCAGTAACTGGAGAACAAGGCCAGTGCCGGGCAGACTTCTATGGTCTGTGCCCCGAAAATAGCAAGGACAAATCAAGATCAAGTATACACATCTAGCTTCTCTTACATCTGCGCGCAATGTTGGAATGAACTACCGAATGCGTTAAAAACAGTACACGATCTAATAGCCTTCTGGAAGTCACTGAAAACTAACCTTTTCAATGAGACTTATAATAAGAACCCTTCATAAGAGACTCATCATCACATCTGTATTAGAACTTATGAACAATGAACTCCGTAATTTGGTTACTTTAGTCAAACTGTTATCATTTTTCGGTATACCTTATTTCACATTTTGTATATCTGATACGTATTAAGTATTTCTTTCTTTATCTAATTTTCTTGATACCTTATATACATTAATTGTAATAATACTCTGTTCATCTCATTCTGTTAATGACGATTGTCATTGCGGCATAATGTAAGCCAGATTGAGCCTGCAAATAGGTGGGTAAATCTGGGATACAAATGCAGCAAATTAAATATGAGTTTATCTTGTTGGGCAGACTGGATGTACTGCACAGGTCTTTATCTGCTGTCATCTACTATGTTACTATTAGCCAATTAATGCACACTAATTATAATATACTAGCTGGTTAACACTTTCACGCCCATGCTCTACCCATGCCCTGCCCCCTCAGAGAAAAATATTTAAACATTAAATAACCCACAGTTTAGCGTGTGGAAACAGGAAGAATAGTGCTCAGTTTTAAGACATTTGTGCGGTAGCCTGATTTGACATGCTAACCTACCTACTTCTACAGCAGCAGCCAATGCCCCCCTCCCCACTTGGCTGACATCTGACACCTTCCCAGTAGCACTGGATGTGCCCTGCCAGCCAAGACACTCCCTCCCATCAGCAGCTGCACCAGACACCCTCCCACCAGCCAAGATCACCTAGAGCCCCCCCCCCCCCGGCCCCCATGAGCGTGATATGTGCAGCCTCCCCTGGAGTCACATTCCCTTGGGTCCCAAGGTCTGGAAAAAGGGGCCCTTTTGCAAAGGTGCGGTAGATGTATGTTTTGAGGACGGTTGCTGTAGTACTATTTAAATCCCTAGGAAGGGGAATGGAGGGATGCCCTCTTTCTTGCTTATGTAGGAGGTTTTTTTTTTCTGATAGCCCGGGCAATCACTCTTGATTTAGTTCAGAGCAGCTCCTGTTTGTATTATGGCATCTGTGAATATTTGAGGGTTATTTTAACCCCTGATGCAAATTTTGAGTCAAAACATAGAGGAGTGGGTCTTTTACTTAAGGCGCGAGTCAGGAGCGTAGCTAGACCTCATGGTGGGAGGGTGCCAGAGCCCAAAGTTGGGGGCACATTTTGAGTGCCGCCATGTCTCCTCGCCCGCCCACCGCCTCGCCGCTTCCCCTCATCGCTCCCTCCCCCACAAAAACAAAATCCCTTTGCTGGTGGGGGTCCCCAACCTCCGCCAGCTGAAGCCTTCAGCGTCGGTCTCCGGCGCAGCCGTGTTCACTGCCCTGCTCTTCCTTCTTCTCGCTCCTCCTGTGCACACTGACGCTTCTTAGTTTCACATAAAGGAGCGTCGACATGCACAGGAGGAGCAAGAAGAAAGAAGAGCAGGACAGCAAACACGGCTGCGCTGAAGAAGACTTCGGCTGGCGTTGGGGAACCCCGCCAGCCAAACCAGGGGCCCGGATGAAATTTGCAGGGGCCCAGGCCCCCATGGCCCCCCCATAGCTATGCCCCTGGCGCGCATGCTAATTATTTGTGTGTAATAGGCCCCAAGACTGGTGAGTTATTTTAGACAATGTTTGTTTCTTCAGTTGTTCATACTAGGAAGAATCCTCACACGTCAGGTACTAGCTTCCAGTTCATGAATTATCGTTTATCGTTTATTATTTACTATACCGTTACTTATTGCTAGCAAAACAGAACGGTTTACATAAAAGAAAAATTTAAAACATATAAAACACTCATAATAACATCTAGGAAATCCAATAATTGATAGGAAAGCACAGCAAATCAAACATACAATAATTAGTAACAAACTAATAATCCTAAATAACAACACGCTTAACATGTATCATAATTCAGGCTATAAGACTGACATCTCTTTCCTAATTTTTTTTTTCTTCTGCATTTGTACGTGCTGGAGACTGGGATACTTAGCCAGTGCTAGGCATTGAGGTGACTGTTTGTGAATCATATTTGGGGATGTGTATGAAATCATTCTTTTCCCAGCAAAAGACACAAAAATAGACATTATGATGGGATGCTATGACAAGATTAAACGAGGGCGAATGTCTCCGTTTACAGCTGATGTCCGACACTTCCTTGTCTTATGAATGCTCTTAAAATGTAGATGTTTAAAAGCCCAGTGAATTTATATGTACATCAGCACTTTTTATCTGTGGGTGGATCGATTAGATTTGTAACCTAAGTTTTGAACTTTTGTCCCAGATGTGCATGTTCAATTTACAGAAAATAGTTTAGAAGGAGGCTGTTTCACATCTTGCCAGACATTTTGCAACATTTTGAGTCCTGGGGATAGCAGCTAGACTTGGAGATGCTTTCGCAGACTCTGTCTACACTTTATTTATTGATCAAGTAATTTCTCGCATACAGTTTATTTCTTGTTTCAGCCTGTGGTAAAGCAGAAATGGTTCACGCAAACCCTGTCTAAAACTTTCCACTGAAGTCAGATGCTTGAATGATTTTTATATCAGTAGCGGTTTTGGTAAGATCGAAACAGGAATGTAGCCTGGGAGGCAAAATCTGAGAGGGGCACACAGGATTTCACTGCAGGACGCTCCAACACTAACCCCACCGCCAAGAACCCTGAAGCAGCAGCAGCGCGAAACGCTGACCACCGTCGGCTTGGAGGCAGAAGGGTGAAGAGGGCAACTTGCAGCACAGGAATTGTTCAGTGCTGAAGTTGTAGAGACGGCGGCACCGCAGTTGAATGCCGTCGACCTGGACACGGAAAAGATAAGTGTTCTAAGCACACTACCAGCGCTCTTAATAGCGGATAGATTGTACCTGCCAAGAATATAATTGTGTTTTGCTTATAATAATTTTTTGCTGAAAATAATGAACACAAGATTCCCTAAAAAGCAATAATAAAAATATTCAATAGAGGAACGTTTGAAGACTTGGAAGGTTTTGGCCGATGATGAAGAGAGGATCAATTAGATCCGGTCAGCTCTTTTAAAGATTGTATATCAGAGAGCTCTTTGAGGCCTATTTCCTTCCAGAACGAAGAAGTTATTTAACGATTTGAGCGGGTCTCTATCCTATAGTGGGGTAAGATGACATATGCTAATGTTAGCATTAAGATCATGGCCACTTACAAAAATTAGCACAAGAAAACTTATCACCTATTTTGTAGGTGGTAAGAGCCCCTGCATAAAGTGGTCATTTATTTATTTATGACATTTATATCCCACAGTATTCCCGCCCATGGGCAGGCTCAATGTGGCGTACAATAGTTGATAATAGATTAATAATAGTTAATTTAGATGCTCTAACTGGTTAGCACAGGAATGTCCACTCTACATCCCTCACCTGCCCCCTCAGTAAAGAAAAGAAAATTACTACTATGCGCTTAGGGATAGATTCATGAGCCCCAAATATAAGCACTGGGCGTGGATCAGCTGTCTGCCGTACAAAATGTTGAAGGTAAGATTGTCTGTCTATTTATTTATTTATTGCATTTGTATCCCACATTTTCCCACCTTTTTGCGGGCTCAGTGTGGCTTACAATAGGATATGAATAGTAGAAATACATTTGTAACAACTTGGATATGGAATACATTGTGCAGAGTTGTGCGAGACATTCGAATATCATTAGGAATATAACAATGGGACATCAACATAGAAACATTTGGAGGTGACAGTGGGACAATTGATTACAGGATGAGGGATCTGAAGTGGATGTATGTTGCATTGATGAACAGTGAGTATGGATTCTATGTGTTTTGGTTCTTTCCATAAGTTTGTTCAAACAGGTAAGTCTTCAGTAGTTTTCGGAAGGAAGCTTGTTCGTTAATCATTCTTAGGTTGCGCGGTAGTGTATTCCAAGCCTGCGTGCTCATGTGGGAAAAGGTTGACGCGTGTAGCGTCTTGTATTTCAGGCCCTTGCAAGTGGGGAAGTGGAGGTTGAGGTATGTTCGGGATGACCTTTTAGCGTTTCTAGGTGGTAGGTCTATTAAATCAGACGTACGCTGGGGCTTCGCCGTAGATGATCTTATGGACTAGTGTGCAAACTTTAAACTATATCCAGAATACCACTACTTCTGCTATAGAGCCTGCTATGTTGGGAATATGTGGGATACAAATGCTCTAAATAAATAAAGGGTAGCCCCTACTTGCATCACAAATTGGAGGCTATGGAAAAAACTTTTAAGGAGCAGGAATTTGAGATTCCTTTCCTAGAACACATTTTTTTATCAGCAGGAATTCTAGTTAGAACGACCCTAAGGAGTTGACCAGATTTTCATAGTTAAATGTTACTATATTTCTAATAAGGTGGTCAGGGAGGATGACCGACCAGTATAAACTGGTAGCAGTGGGACCTTCTGTGAGTGCCAATTAAATTCTTGGAGGATGCCTCTGATATTATTCCTGCCAGATATACCTGGCTGCTTACCTTTTTTTTTTTTTTTTTGTTACATTTGTACCCCGCGCTTTCCCACTCATGGCAGGCTTAATGCGGCTTACATGGGGCATTGGAGGGTTAAGTGACTTGCCCAGAGTCACAAGGAGCTGCCTGTGCCTGAAGTGGGAATCAAACTCAGGTCCTCAGTTCCCCAGGACCAGAGTCCACCACCCTAACCACTAGGCCACTCCTCCACTGTTGCTACTATTTGAGATTCTACATGGAATGTTGCTATTCCACTAGCAACATTCCATGTAGAAGTCGGCCCTTGCAGATCACCAATGTGGCCGCGCAGGCTTCTGCGAGTCTGACGTCCTGCACGTATGTGCAGGACGTCAGACTCACAGAAACAGAAGCCTGCGCAGCCTTCTACATGGAATGTTGCTAGTGGAATAGCAACATTCCATGTTGAATCTCCAATAGTAGCAACATTCCATGTAGAATCTCCAATAGTATCTATTTTATTTTTGTTACATTTGTACCCCGCGCTTTCCCACTCATGGCAGGCTCAATGCGGCTTACACAGGGCAATGGAGGGTTAAGTGACTTGCCCAGAGTCACAAGGAGCTGCCTGTGCCTGAAGTAGGAATCGAACTCAGTTCCTCAGTTCCCCAGGACCAAAGTCCACCACCTTAACCACTAGGCCACTCCTCCACTCCCTGAATGAATCTGACAAATCAGCGATTTTAAGACCTTATTTTAAGAAGAAGTCTTTGTGGTTTTGTGGAAAGACTGTACAAGTATTTTCGGATGTGTCACGGAACACTCAAGTTCCAAAGGAAAGCTTTTCTGCCTTTAAAAAGTAGAGTAGTGACTCTGGGAGTCACTTTTTTTTTCTTTGTTTTTCCCTGTAAATGTTTGGTTACATTTCAGGAGAAACTGTGTATTTTCTTTGATGCTCGGTGAACTTTGAAGGAAGAGAGCGGTTAAATGGAAACATCAGCTCTAGGAGTGGATATTATCCTGGTTGCAGCCTATTAGGACGCCACGGCACCCCTGTGTATTTAGCGCTTTGTATATTTTTACAATTCCTTCATGGCTTTGACAGTGTCTTATCAATTGGATGCAATGATGAGGACCCATTGACTGTGTTTGATCTGTTGGATATATACTGACACCGTGGTTGTTGCGGTGGTGAAGAGACTATTGGAAGGATTTTTGAGATAAGTATACCACCTATTATCGGGACTTTCAATTGTTTGCTGTATGAGGGAGTTGGGCTGTTATTGTTATGTCATAAAGGCTAGTTTTGTTTTTTTTTAAACTGCTTAGGTATATGTGTATACATGAGTAGGGTAATAGCACTATCGTAATACTATTAAGTGTTTGGATCATTTTAAATACTTTTGTATAAATTTGAATAAAAACCTTTTTTGTAATTGGTCATATAGTAGTGGTAATATTTTGAATAATGAATATGCATGAGACAGATTTGCATAAAGTGGAGGCAGTAGGCATGTGAATTACTCACCTATATTAAATAGAGGGATTCTGAAAACCTACATAAGTAATGCCATACTGGGAAAAGACCAAAGGTCCATCGAGCCCAGCATCCTGTCTCCGACAGCAGCCAATCCAGGTCAAGGGCACCTGGCAAGCTACCCAAACGTACAAACATTTTATACAAGTTATTCCCAAAATTGTGGATTTTTCCCAACTCCATTTAGTAGCGGTCTATGGACTTGTCCTTTAGGAAATTGTCCAACCCCTTTTTAAATTCTGCCAAGCTAACCGCCTTCACTACATTCTCCGGCAACGAATTCCAGAGTTTAATTACGCATTGGGTGAAGAAATTTTTTCTCTTATTTGTTTTAAATCTACTACACTGACCTGTTAGTGACTTTCCAAGAGTGGGAATGAATACCAAAGAGCTAGAGCAGAGACCACAGGAGCTAAGGGGGGTCTTTTACTAAGGCACGCTTGCATTTTTAGCGTGTGCTAAAAATAAGCGCATGCTAAGCGTTAGAGACGCCCATAGGAATATATTGGTGTCTGTAACATTTAGCGGGTGCCTATTTTTAGCATGCACTAAAAACGTAAGCACGCCTTAGTAAAATACCCCCTAAGTCTGTTCTCAAATGTCCTGCTTTAGTAGTAGCAGGGGATAGGGGAGCAGCAACACCAGCATGGATTTTGTGGTGGGTAGGGGAGAGAGGAAAGACATGGAAGAGATTCTGGAAGTTGGATTAAATATTGGCCTTATAGTTAGTTGTAGCAGTCAATTCAGGAAGTCATCAAAGGGGGGTTAGTTTTATAACTGCCCGTAGTATGTTCTAATTGCAATCAACACTCATTTCCTGCTCCACAACATGCAATTCAGCATGTGCAAATTCACATGTTATCTATTTAGTACATGTTAGTAAATAGGCCTCTTAATTGTGCACGTACCTGTCCCAAAATCAAAGTCTACATTTAGTTATGAAGCAAATGGCAGAAGTACATATATTACCCAAGCCTCACCTTTATTCTTTTGCCCATTTTTAGGAGGACATTTTGCAGTTAGAGAGTATCTTAGTAGACACACGGCAATTAAATACAGAACGTTAGAACGGCTGAGAATTTTTTTTATTCTACTCCAAATGCAATTTGTTTTTGTGTTTTTCTGTATTATACTTTTACATCTGGATAAACTTAATGGAACTCTACAAGATGCAAATAGATTCCACTGCTAGAAATGCAGCCAATTCACAATATGGGTAATGTTTTGCTACAACTATTGTTGAAAATTAGGTTTTATATTTTATTGTAGTAACTAAGTGGATTAAACAAAGGCTCAGCAGCTATGTCTAACAACATCTGTTGCATATTATGGTTACTTCCTTCTCTTTGCATTGGACTTCATATGTGTACTTGAATGGACGAAGGTTTGGCAAAACCGAGAAGAAATAGTTGCTATTTTTGACTCAAACGTGGGAAAGGTTACTGCCTGTCCGATTCTCAGGCACAGTAGAAAAGTTGCACACACCCAGACTAATAGGATCGTAGCTCTGAGGAGGATCGGTCAGGAAATTTGGGGGGGGGGGGGGGGGAGTTGATTTTTCACCTAACGCAGATTTCTGGTCAGATATTGCTTCTTTTATTCATGGGGCAATTTATATTCTCAGGTTACATAATTTAAAAAAAAAAAGAAATAAGCACAAAAAATAAACTTTGCCATGCTGGTTACATGCAGCAAAATTGGAGCAGTTTATGTAACATAGAATATTCTGTCTTCTGTTACTGTACAATGGACTGTCATGGTGTTAAATGTAAACGTATATTCTATAAATAAAAACCAAAACCAACGGGGAGAGGTAAAGTGCTCATACACCAAAGGAAAAACAAGAACCACACTACAATATTATTGTAGTATTATAAATGCCACTATGGATCTCACATTTTCTTTTTTGAAATATATTTTCCATCCATGCAATTCCCCCCCCCCCCCCCCCACAAGCTCCTTCCCCAACAATGGGAACAGAGAACAGCAAGGACATTTCCCCACAAAATTCACTGTACAAAACAGTTTCTGATTCTGGTCTTCTCAGTAATAGCAACATAAATCTTCAGTACCAGGCAAGCTCTGGATTAAAATAAAATTCTACAAAACATCACCTGGGACCTAGTTGCTCTAGGTCCCAGGTGATGTTTTGTAGAATTTTATTTTATTTTATTTTACCATTCCATAATAGCAGTAACTTCTAAAACTCACACAGCAAGGACCTATCTAGGAAAAGGCAGCACTGTAAATGTCACAGTAGACCTTAGAACATCATTACACCTATTGGGAAAACTGATCAAATATACATAGTAAGTGATGGCAGACAAAGACCTGAACGGTCCATCCAGTCTGCCCAACAGTCACACACATTATCAATTCATGATTACATTAACAATGAATGTGATATTATATACTTTATCATAAGTCATTCTTTGGTGTTTCTGGGACATAGACCATAGAAGTTCGAATGACTCTGCCCTTATGTTCTACCTACTGGAGTTGCTGTCAAAGCCCACTCCAGCCAATCCGAATACATCTTGTTTTATACACCATCTATTTCCTAAATAGTTCCTCTCATGTCTTTTTGAATTCCTTCACTGTTTTTGTCTCTACCACCTCCCTTGGTGTAGGGCATTTCAGGCATCGACCCCCCTCGCCATGAAAAAGAATTTCCTGACTTTACTCCTAAGTCTACCACCCTGCAACCTCAGTTCATGTCATCTTGTTTTACCACTTGCCCTTGTATGGAAGAGTTTTGTTCCTATATTAATACCTTTGAAGTATTTAAATGTCTGTATCATATCTCCCTTGTCCCTTCTTTCCTCTAGGCTATACATATTCAGGTCTTCCAGTCTCTTCTCGTACGTCTTGTGGCGGTAACCCCATATCATTTTTGTCACCTTCCTCTGCACCGCTTCTAGTCTTTTTACATCCTTAGCAAGATGCAGTCTCCAAAACTGAAAACAGTACTCCAGGTGGGGCCTCACCAGTGACTTTTTTTTAAAAGCCTTGAGTAATAATACTCTGTTTAGTACTCACTCTGTGCTTAAAATTTATTGTCTGTTAGCATGGAAGTTTTCTTTTTTTTCTTTTTTTGTAGATATCTGTAGTAATCTGGCGTGATCTGCAGAAGTTAGAAGAATGGTCTAACATTTGTCAATTAAAATTTAATGCAAAGAAGTGCAAAGTGATGCATTTGGGAAATAGAAACCTAAGGGAGCCATATGTCTTAGGAAGTAAGAGGCTGATATGCACAGATAGGGAGAGGGACCTTGGGGTTATGGTGTGCAAAGACCTTAAAAACAAAAAAAATAGTGTGAAAAAGCAGTGGCCTTAGCCAGAAGGATGCTAGGCTGCATTGAGAAGAGGAGTAACCAGCAGAAGAAAGGAGGTGTTGATGCCCCTGTACAATCCATTCCACAATCTCTCTCTTTTTACTGCATCTACCTATAACTTTCCATACCCTTCACTTACCTCAGACCTAGTGTGGTCCAGTATTGCCCTTCAAATCTTTCCTTGTGACAGAGTCAACAATAAATCAAACAGTGATTGTAGGTCCCTTGAGCCCCTGTAGGCTTTGAAAGCCCTGCTGTGTTTCACTCAAACAGGAAAAGGATGTATGTGTCAGAGGGGGCTGAACATGGCAGGACCTTCAAGGCATGCATGGGTTCAAAGCACTGTTCCTCCTAAGCTGTGTGGGAATCTTCCACCTACAGCCCTTCTAGTGGGTGGTGCTGTTTCACTATCACATTTTCAATAGTGAGGGACAGGCAAGCTCTGCCAGACTCCAGGTAACCTGCCTGTCTTTAGTGGTTGAAAACAAAATATTGAAGCATCAACCCCCGACTGGCAACAATGTAGTTGGAGGACTCCCACACAGCTTAGGCTTAAAGCCCACCTCTTTGCTACTGCTTTCGACTCCTAACCATGACTCTTACTCAACACCCTCACTTATCACCCCTACCACTGCAATTTCCCCACCCTTAGCTGTCTGTTCGTCTGTCCAGTTTAGATTGTAAGCTCTGTTGAGCAGGGACTGTCTTTTCATGTTAATTTGTACAGCGCTGCGCAAGTCTAGTAGTGCTATAGAAATGTTTAATAGTAGTAGTAGCAGCTTAGAGGGAACAGGTTCAATGGCCTTATGCTTAATGCTTTTTTCATTGCTGCTGCTGCTACCATAGGCCAGATGAGATGGCGGTTTTGGCATCAGCAGGAAAGACGGAGAAGGTTGGAAGGAAAATGCTGCCACTTCTATAAAAGTCTTGACTGCTAACTGGAAATATGAGGCTGCTGCTTCAGGGGTATTTTGGGGGCACTTGCTGTCACACTCTCCCCCCCCCCCCCCCCCCCAAAAAAAAAAAAATAAATTTGCTACCTGTAAACACATCAAATACATGGGTCTTCAAGTCGCACTTGAACACAACCAGAGACTAAGTAAGACATGCTACCTCGGAACCAAGTACATGGTTCCACAAGACTGAAAATGTGGACTCTTCAAGCAGTAATGGAGGAAAAGGATGGAGAACTTATTCAGTTCTGTAGAATGTTTTCCTCCATGCAGTTGTCATATTGCAAAATCCTCTGCTAAGTATAGCTAGAAATGAGGTTTTCCCCTCGTTTGAAGAAACCAAGTAGTACTAGCATTCTTGACTCCTTATATAGGCAATGCAAGTACTTTTTATTTATTTATTTTTATTTTATTTAGATTTTGTTCACACCTTTTTCAGTGGTAGCTCAAGGTGAGTTACATTCAGGTACTCTGGATATTTCTCTGTCCTAGGAGGGCTCACAATCTAAGTTAGGTGATGGAGGGTTAAGTGACTTGCCCAAGAACACAAGGAGCAGCAGTGGGATTTGAACTGGATTGCAAGACCGGTGCTCTAACCACTAGGCCACTCCTCCTCCTTGGTTCTATGCTGACTCCATTAATTTTTAGTTGTTCTAGTCTGCACCACCTTCCTGACACATACTTAAATCTGTTCTTTCAGTTGTGTACTCTTGTGGTACTTCAGTTTTGTGATATTGTTTTTTTGGGGAGAGACTTTTAATGAGGGGAGATTTCCCTAAGCTTTTTTTTGTTTGTTTGTTTTGTTTTAAATGTCATCTTTATTAGGAGCTCCAAGCTTATTGAAAAGAAAGCAAATTATGTACAAAATAAGGAATCTGTTATATAGAACTAGAAAGATGCAGTTAGTGGAGAAACATAACAGCCCAACATTATCACTACTGTCCAAAGAGCAAGTGAGAGATGACAGTCTTTTTCCCCACTTTTTTTCCTTTGTATGTTTTGGAAAGTTAAACAGTTTTCATTTATCATTTAACCCCGTTAAGGAGGGAAGTTATGAAGCATTGTTAGGGCTTTAAGTCGCATTAATTGCACCTTAACTTGACTTAAAGGGCACTAGCGCAGCTTGTCTTACCCTAACACAGTGATATTTAAGTCATCAGAGGGTATTGGCGTGACTTGTGGTGAACATCAAGTTCACACCACAAGCTGTGTTATGGCTCTAAAATTATAGAAAAATAACCCTCAGGTTTTACTGGGACTATTTTAACACCTGGGAGCATTGGTCTGTCATACCATGGCCTGATGCTCCCAGCCTTGACCACCAGGGTTTCCTCTCTATTCAAGAGCCCCCCCCAATCCAACTCCCCTGACCTACAGCCCCCTCCAACAAGACCGCCCCTCTCTGACACCCCTGATCAAGAGCTCCTAGGCATCTCTTCTGCTTGGGAATTAAGGTACAGGCATAGAGGTGGGGGGTTTGATCAAGGAGTCTAATTTAGTGGGTTTTAAACACAACAAGGTAAGCAAAGTTGCTCTCCTCAAATCACTTTACCAAACCCCAGGTCCAAACAAGTAGTTTGCAGATAATTGCCCATGCCTTGAAGTAGATGTAATTGCCAATGTCTTGATTTTTTTAACGTATGTTTTTATTGCCATTGGAAAATTGGAAATAACATGCATACTTTTCAGGTCCCTCCAAATCACACAATAATTTTTCCTTTTTAAATTCTGTGTGCTGTGAATCTACAGAATTCACAGTAATGGTTGTTCTGAAATCTCTGCTTATACAGATAGGGTATTTGCATGTGTAAATGCCTCACAAGCCTTCAAAACATCCCCCCAGAATGAAGCGTTGAATAGTATTGCAAGTGTAAATATTCTGGCATCCAGTTTCCTTTAAAATTCCTTTTCCATAAAAGTCCTGTTTCTCCTTTTGTAGTGTTTATAGTGGAGTCAGTGGTTATATGATCCCCTCTGGTAACCACCTAGTCTCAGAGGAGGCTATACTATGTGGGAATTCTTTCTCTGACCCTTCTACTTACCATAAGAAATATACCATTTGGATAAGTGGGGTAATAGGGTTCTGCCTTACACCCACCCAAAGATATAGTGGACCAGCCACCCCCAAGATATAGGATGGCAGAGAAGACAGAAGCTATGTTTCTTCTGAGGAGAAAGTCTTTATTCCTTACCAATTTAGATAATAACAAAGCAATCAGGCAATAACAAATAGCAATTTGTTATGAGAGGGAGAGAGAGACCACTGCTGTAAAGATTTACTCACTGTTGATCATCTCAGCCTCTGTCTAAATACAATACAACAGTGACTTATATACCTTTCTGTACAATGGATTGGGCATCAATTCCCTCCCAAATCCTGCAGCTTGCAACTTCAGTTAATTTCTGTCTTACTGCATTGTTTACATATTTATTTATTTATTACATTTGTATCCCGCGCTTTCCCACTCATCACAGGCTCAATGCGGCTTACATAATAACAAGAGAATACAATCTGTAGTATCAGGATCAACAAAGGAGGTATGTGGTAGGACAAATGAACAAGGAGTAAATGGGATAAAAGAGGTATGAGAGAAAGGATAGGTAAGGAAGTGAAGAGGTAAGGGAAGAGCATGGAGAGTAAGAAGGTTGGTAGGAGGTAATTTCTGAGTCATTGTTGTTAATGATTAGATGAACCGGTAAATGGATGGGTTGTTTGTTTGGTTATGGTAGGTCAAGTCGTTCGGGTAAATCTGTTTGAATAGATGGGTTTTCAGTAGTTTCCTAAAGGGAAGGTATTCACTAGTTGATCGAATGTATCTGGGTAGAGCATAGAATGGAACACACTATCTGAATGTTTATGGAACACAACATCTTATAACAAGTCCAAGGTTTCTTTTACAGGAGATTGTAGCCGTCATTTTGTTACAGGAATTTCTCCAAAACCCAGGTCTTATCATTGTTTTCTCTAGTAACCTCAACACATCTTCTCTTTCAAACTGTATATACATTCTTAGTGTCCTTGTAGAGTCAGTGGCACCAACTCTGTCAGGGAGGGGAAGAGCGCTCCTTGCTGTAGATCAGCATGACCTTGAATTCACAGCTTTCAGCAGAAAGTACAGAAAAATGCAGCTCAGGCATTTTAAGTTTGAGCTTTTAGCTATGCAGTTCATGGGTCATAACTTAGCTGTCAGTGGTCAGAAAAGTGCAAATCAATTCAGTAGCTTTATAGATGCCAGAAATGATTGTGCCCAAAAGAATCCGCAAACAAGCGGAGAACTCGAACGCCCCACAGGAGAACACAAGTATAGAAGAGAGTGGGATGTTTGACCATGGACAAACAAAACCTGGAGAGATGAATCTTAAAAGTGCTTGTTTATTGATGAGAAAAGACTCGACACAGCCGCATCTTAATGGCTTATGATCTTGTCCAAGCCTTTTTTTTTTAAACCCTGTCACATTCTCTGGCAACAAATTCCAGTTTAATTACAAATCGAGTGAAGAAATATTTTCTCCTATTTGTTTTAAATTTACTACTTGGTAACTCCATTGTGTGCTCCCTATTCCTAGTTTTTTGTAAAGATTAAACAAGCGATTTACACCTACCCATTCCACTCCACTCAGTATTTTATAGACCTCTATCATATCTCCCCTCAGTCATTTCTTCTCCTTAAATTTGGTTGAAATTATGTCCCAAGCCGCTTTCCCTCTTTCCAGATGTTGAAGTCATTTTCTAATTTAATTTATCCAGCATTGCAAAATGCTTTTATTTCCTCCATGAATCCTAGAGCAACTGCAACCCTTGATCCTCAGCTATTGTCCCATGGAAAAAATAAACTGTAAATATTTTTTGTCAAATCCCTAGTGTCTAAAGAATTCTTTAAGTGAAAGTACAGAGTCAGTACCACTGAAAGAAGAATGGAGAGGGAGTCTTGAGGATAGAAATCTTAAAGAAACAGTACTAGAATTGTCCAGGGCAGTCCATGGGCAGTCGGGGCAGACCCAGAAGGTATAGGGGATTCTGGTGATATTCTGTGCCAGTGCCCCATACCTAAAAGGGCAAATAGGATTGTACCCACATATCTTCTCGGCAGGGGCAGACTGACAGTGATCTGGGCTCTCCAGCCAGAAGGGGTCATTGGCCACCTTCACCTTTGTTTCCAGCACCTCCCTGCATACTACAACCCCCCCCCCCCCCAGACCTACCTTAGAGAGCCCTGATTGTCTAGTGGCCACTTTGGGTGTGCGGGGACAGAAAAGACTACTACTACTACTACTTGTCATTTCTATAGTGCTACTAGACGTACGCAGCGCTGTACACTTCAACATGAAGAGACAGTCCCTGTTCGACTGAGCTTACAATCTAATTAGGACAGACAAACAGGACAAATAAGGGATAAGGACAAAGAGTAGCAAGATTCCGGAATCTCAAAGAGCAGCAACATTCTGTGCAGAATCCCAATGATTAGCAAGATTCCAGAATCCCAAAGACTACTACTACTTATCATTTCTATAGCACTACTAGACGTATGCAGCGCTGTACACTTGAACATGAAGAGACAGTCCCTGCCCGACAGCTTACAATCTAATTAGGACAGACAAATAGGACAAACAACTGCTCTGTCTGGTGCTGCTGCTTCTTCTTAATGGCTGCTGAGACTTCCTGTGGCAGACTTCCTGTGACAAAATAAAAATTGGCGTGCGTCCATTTTGGGCCCCAAACCTTATCGCCACCCATTGACCTAGCGGTAAAGTCTCACACGTTAACCGGGCGGTAATGGTCTACACATGTACGATGCTGATTACCGCCCGATTAGCACTGCGCGCCGGAAAATGTCCGGCGCGCTTATTGGACGCACATAAAAATTAAAATTACTGCCCGGGCCACATGGTAGCCAGGCGGTAGTTCAAAATTGACACGTGTAGGCGCCTACGTGGCTTAGTAAAAGGGCTCCTTAATCTAATCATTAGTAAAAGACCCCCCCTAAATTAGGTCTCGCTGAAGTACATGCTGATGGCTCTTTGAGTTAATGTGGCTGCCCCCTAGTCTTCTCGATTGGTTGGACTGGTCCTGAATATCCTAAGCTTCTCTTTTTCTATACTAACAGGTTATATTGATCATAAAGATAAAGCTTTAATGAAGAGTTGGTTAGCATATTTATTTGTTGCATTTGTATCCCACATTTTCCCACCTCTTTGCAGGCTCAATGTGGCTTACAATACATCATGGATAGTGGAAATAAGAAGATAATAGTCATTTGATATTACAGAAGGATTTTGGGTTACATGGTAATGGAATACATGATAGTAATATAACAGAAGGCATTATTAAACATTTCTGGATACATGTGGGGAGTTTCTCATGTGTTGATCTTTTTGGTATATCTTGTCAAAGAGATGGGTCTTCAGTTGTTTGCGGAAGTTGATCAGTTCATAGATTGCTTTTAGGTTGTGTGGCAACGCGTTCCAGAATTGCGTGCTCATATAGGAAAAGGTTGATGCGTGCATTCATTTGTATTTTAGACCTTTACAGTTGGGGAAATGAAGATTGAGGAATGTGCGGGATGATTTTTTAGCATTCCTGGGTGGTAGGTCTATCAGGTCTGACATGTAGGCTGGGGCATCGCCATGGATGATTTTATGAACTAGGGTACATACTTTGAACGTGATGTGTTCTTTGAGTGGGAGCCAGTGTAGCTTCTCTCATAGGGGTTTTGCACTTTCGTATTTTGATTTTCCGAATATGAGTCTGGCTGCCGTGTTCTGGGCTGTTTGGAGTTTTTTGAGTAATTGCTCTTTGCAGCCAGCGTAGAGTGAGTTGCAGTAGTCTAGATGACTGAGTACTAATGATTGTACCAGATTGCGGAAGACAGTCCTTGGGAAGAATGGTCTAACTCTTTTTAATTTCCACATTGAGTGGAACATCTTTTTGGTTGTGTTTTTCGCGTGCTTTTCAAGTGTTAGGTGCCGATCAATGGTGACTCCAAGGATTTTTAGGGTTTCCGAAATTGGTAGATTTAGTTTTGGTGTGTTGATGGTGGTAAATTTTTTTAGTATTGTGTTGAGAGGTGAGTATTAGGCATTGGGTTTTTTCTGCATTTAGTTTCATCTGAAATGCATCTGCCCAGGAGTGCATGATGTGTAGACTTTGGTTAATGTCGTTGGAAATTTCTTTTAAGTCTTGTTTGAATGGGATGTAGATCGTTACATCATCAGCGTATATGTATGGGTTGAGGTTTTGGTTTGATAGTAGTTTGGCCAAGGGTATCATCATTAGGTTGAATATGGTCGGTGAGAGAGAGGATCCCTGTTGAACTCCACATTCAGGTGTCCATGCGGCTGATGTAATCGAATTTGATGTCACTTGATATCAGCGTGTGGTTAGGAATCCCTTAAACCAATTTAGAATGTTGCCTCCAATACAGAAGTATTCAAGGATGTGTAGTAGAATTCCATAATCAACCATGTCGAAGGCGCTTGACATGTCGAATTGTAGAAGTAATATGTTCTTGCCGGTCGCAATCATTTGTTTGAATTTTGTCATAAGCATAACTAGTTCTGTTTCAGTGCTGTGATTAGAACGAAATCCTGACTGGGAGTCGTGTAGTATTGAGAACTTGTTTAGATAGTCTGTGAGTATATAATGTTCCTGATTCTTCTTTATATATTTTTAATGGTACGCAGCCTTTCCTTTCTGAGAGGCGTGCAGGGACATTTGACCTAACGCTGATAGTAAACAGCTGCAAATAAAAGAACAAAAAATTCATGTAAGAAGGCTAAAGACTAATTTTGCTTGAGTTTTCAGTGGCTTTGGGCCAGCTGTGAAGAAAATGTCCAATTAGTATTCACAGAAGCCAAAAACCAAGATGAGATCTGTTTACAAAAACAGTTTTTTTTCCTTTTTCAAGAAAATATGAAGAAAGGGTTAGGCAGAAACTTTGGAGATAAGTTTTCGTCTTGATGTTTCTTTGACTAGAAAAGAGACAAAAACCAAGACAAGTCATGATCTTTAATATTTACTAGTAGCTTAGCCTTCTTTTTAAGATGCATATTTAGAAGTGTTCCCAGATGTCTCAGAAAATAGCAGCGCCCAGTTTCCTTAGCAATACACAATACACCATGACACATGTAACCTGTTAGAAATATTTAGCCTGTGAAACAATAGAGAATGTAAAAAATGTACAGGAAACAAGCTAATAGAGGACAGAAAGAACATAGCACGATATGAAATGGGTTTTAATATAAAGGAAGTCTATATGAAAATCAAAACCATAAATTTAAAAATGCAAATATGGGAGTTTGTACTTCCCATTGTCAAGTGACTATCACTCATTTTTTGTGGTGTTTTATGTTGTATATTTTTATATTTTTGTTATGCTAGATACTGGGTTGTTTTAACAGTTTTACTGTAATGTTTAGATATCTTTGGAAAATTAATAATGTAGATCAAATTTAAAAACGGTATTAAATATATTTAAGAAGACTACCTACCTATATATTCAAATGTTTAAATTCAAAGTCCGATAAAAATAGTGGAAATAATATATGGTTACAGTGGTTAGCATATCTGGGTTTAAAAAAAGGTTTGGACAAGTTCCTGGAGGGAAGGACCGTAGTTTGTTATTCACTTACACCGGTGGGGGGGGGGGGGGGGGCACTGCTTGCCCTCGAATCAGTAGCATGGTTGGGTCCTGCTTTCATTAAAGTTGACATTTGGATAAACTTTTGTTGCATTCATCCTTCTTTGGATCTACTGCTGCTATTCACTGGGATTTGAACAGAGCTCTGAGTATAACAGGAGAAGGGTAATCCAGTAGGATCAATCAAGTCAATAGAGTTACCTTGAGATGCAGACCTAGACATGGGACAAAGGCAAACAGAAGAAAAGATATAGTCTTGTGGCAAAAGATCGATTTACATTGTTCTTTATTCTTAAAAGAGGAAAGTGAGAAACTAATTGTGAAGATGAAACTCTCTTGAGTTTGTAGACAGGAAAGGTAGTCTACACCTGGATGTGGATTGCTTTAGCAAAAATTTAAATTTTGGCAAAACTGCTGGGAGGGTGTGCCTCTTTGCTTGTTTATATAAAACCATTGCCTCTTCAGGTACCATCTTGAAAGTACAAAGAGCTTTGAAGGCAATAAGGAAACACTTTACAGTACAGAAGAATCACATGAATTTGAAATGAGTGATGCATACCTTAGAGAACACCTTTCAAAAAACGGAAAGTGGATACTATGACGAAAATAGGAAACAAAACAAGTGCAAGGTAGATGTACAGCATTCATAAAACAGGCAAAACGTTTTTTTTAAGAAGCTTGTTATGTACTGTTTTCGGAGTCAGTTTGATTATACTAGATAAATTGAATTTGATCCTTCTGAGCCTCTTATGAGAGTAATAGTGCTCAGCTATAAATAAAGTTGTTGAGTACTATTAGTCACGCATAAGATTTTCTCAGAAACGGTCAAAGTGTTGCATATATTTTTCATTCCAGATTGTGTTGCATATTTTCTTGCGTGTTATGTGCTGCTTTTTGAGTCGTCATATCTGCTGGTGATGAAGAGTTGCGTGATGATGAAATATCACAGTGATAAGTGATGTGATGATGACCTGTTGGTGATGAACTGCCCCATGATGAAGTGTCGTGCGATGAAACGTTTGTATACCCAGAAAAGGTTTTTAAAACATTTTTAACTGTATTTCTTTCTTCGATGATAAACGTTTGAACTGTAAAAGGTACAAAAAATTGACCTCACAACCTAAAACAGGAGCTTTAGCATTAACTTCTGCTCCTACTTTATAAACACCTAGAAGGAGACAGCCTGGAGCCTTATAAATAGGGTGAGGCAAAAAAAAGTAACCCCATAGAGGTTTTTTTGCTGTTTTCTCAGCAGCCTCTTGGAATTTCAATGTGAAATTTTACAGCTTTATTTGTTGGTACTATCTACGTTTATGTGCCAAGTGGAATGAGATTCTTTAAACATGGCAAAGTTACAGTCTTTTTAGCGTGACCACCAAGCGATTCTTGTGCATTCAAAAATGTTTGCACTGTAAAACTACCATTATTTTTTTTAATGGGGTACCAGCCAGGACTTTTTTTGAGGTGGTACTTGGGGGTACTGAGTACCGGCACCTTCTCCATTGTCTGCTAAAATTGACCCATGGTCCCCAAGTTTTATTGAAAGAGCTCAGGATCTACACACCAATTCTGCCTTGTCATAGATTCTGTGACTGGTTGCAGGGGGCCTGGCTATTGTGGGGTGGGTCCCTCAGTGATCACCCCACCCCTGAAGGGTGGCCTGGCATTTGAGTACCGGCACCTTTTCTGCTAGAAAAAATGCACTGGTACCAGCTTACTGTTAATGGCGTCACAGTGATGTAGGGGAGACAAAAAAAACTCTAAGGGGGTTACTTTTTTCTGATTCACTCTGTACAGGAGGCATCTGTGCTCATTGGGTTGACTTGAGTCTTTGACTGTAGTCATAGCAAGTATTTGGTAGGTATTAGGCCCCATCAGTGATTATTGCTTGACTTGTCAGGTAATAGGATGATTTTGTGAGTTCTGTGCAGTGGTGGCAGGAACAGTAATGGTACGAGTTGTAATTTACCCAAGCGTGAGATGGCATTGGAGGCAGAAGAGAAACTACTACTTCTAATCATTTCTATAGCGCTACTAGACGTACACAGCACTGTACACATTATATGCAGGTACTTTCTCTGTACCTAGAGGGCTCACAGTGGGCAGTGGAGGGTTAAGTGACTTGCCCAAGGTCACAAGAAGCTGCAGTGGGAATCAAACCCAGGTTGCCAGGATCAAAGCCTGCTGCACTAACCATTAGGCCACTCCTAAGGAAGAAACAATGGACTCTTGTGTCTCAGCTGGATTTGAACCCATGAGGGCTTGACATCCATCATTGCTGGTGAACCACCAAGAATCTTCACGTTAAGCAGTTGAAACAAAAATAAACCAGTGAAAAGGACATTTCTTTAGAGACATCATAAAACACAGGAATCGCAGCACTAACCTTGGAATGGAACTGCAAGAAGTTGTACCAGTGGCTGGGCAGTGTGAGAGATCCTAAAACTCAGAGGTAGACTGGTACCTAAAGACCACAATTTGCTATACTGGCAGATATGTGTTTAAGCAGATGAGAGTTTTACAGATTATCACTCTTCAAGACCCTTTTAGTTTCAAGTGAAAAATGATATCTGCAGCGCAATAATCACACTTAGATATAAAAGTACATATGTTTTGAAAAATATATTCAGAAATACATCCTTTCCCCTCCTCTGTAGAGATTTGGAGGATATAGTTTTAATCTGTTTAACATCTGTTTGAATAAGGACTTCTAAAGTATAATGGAGTCATGCGAAGAGCATGCCGATTCAATTAACATGTCCTACTGACGATAATAATGAAAATAGCATCAGGGATTTCCTGCACAGTTATGTGAGTGAATTGTTTTTTGTTTTTTTGCACCCCATTGTTGGCTGAAGTTATGAGAAAAGTGAAATGAGGCTGTGGCTCGGCCTGCACTGAGAAAATCAGTAATTGCTGAAAACCCTCCAAACATCTAGATGGGTTACTTGAAGTCATTTTTAGAGTTTGTAGGGAGGCCAGGAGCAGCATGGAGCTGGGAAGGCAGTTGGCATAAGAATCCACTCAGCTCATTCTCAATAAGGTAGTCCAGGCCAACATATAAGTTCTGAACTAAAACTATTATTGAAACTTGGATTTTTCAGGCAAAACTTAGGACAATACTCAATAGCAATTATGTACAGGTGAAAGTTCAATAGAAAAGTAGATCCAACAGTTGAAGTCTAGGGCTCCAGATATAATCTTAGTTGAGTTGTATACCCTTTGAAGTGTAATAGGGCTTGTTGAGCTTTCAAACACAAGTCCCTTTTATGTTGGGTCTTCTCTGTGGAAGACCTCTTTGTCCTTGGAGATGTTGCCGGGACCCTCCTCATTTTAATCTTCTTCTGTGAAAGCAGTGCTGATGATCTTGTGCCCATTCTAGTTTGCATCATGGGATCAGTACAGCAGATGGATGGGCTCTGACTGGTTCCACACTCCTTTTCTTCCCCTGTACACAGGCTAGGCTAGCCAGTCATGAGATTCCGTCTCATAAATGGTGCAGTGGCCAGCTACCAAGAGGCAAAGATAAAAATACTTCTCCTAGGCTTGGTATTTAGATTACCTCAGATTTTCTTTTCAAGGGGTGATTCCTCCTAGCACTTTCATTCAAGGCAGAAGAGCCATCCCTACTTCTAGGAGAGCCTTGGTAAAAGAAAGGTCCAGCTCCATTTGCATGGTAGTGCCTCTAAGAAGGGAAAATCCTGAGAGCGTCTACAAAAAAGGTCTTTGTCCAGGAGTTTGCACTAAATATTTGTTTTTCCTTTATAACCATTACCCTACCTATATATTATTGGGCTGTGTTTTTCATTGCAAGTCCTAGGGGCCAGTGGTGGCTCCTATTGACCTTAGGTGTAGCTCACTAACTCTTTTCAATACTTACTGTCTCCCACCATGTCTAGAGGTTTGCTGCTGATGCTGTCTCCAGAACTGATATGTTTTCTTTCAGGACTATATAACTCTCAGTGGGTTTAAGTTTTATAGGACTAGATTCTATATATGGCTGAAATCGGTGCAGAAAGAACATGCTTAGCTAACCTGCGCCTAACTCTAGGTACAGTTTATAGAATACGTGTAGTGCCTGGACCCATGACTAAATTTAGGCATGGCTACTTACACCAACTAAAACCTGGTGTAAATGCCTGTGCCTAACTTAGGCGCGGATTAGGCGTATTCCATAAGTGTGTGTAATTTGTAGGAACACCCATGACCTGCCTATGCCCCTCCCCTGTCCATGCCCCCTTTGAGATCCATTAGAATTTATGTGCACCACTTTACAAAATATGCTTAGGAAGTTGCGTGTGTAACTTCTAATTAGTGCCAATAATGCGCTTGTTATTGGCCAATTATCAGTGCACAATTTGGCTGCCTTTCCAAATTTGCAGGTGCAACTTTAGTCACCATATATAAACTCTAGGGGATAGTGTGCAAAATCCTACACCATTCTTGTGAGGCTATGTGAACAATGAAGACGTTTTTGACACCATATGGCTCAAACTCACTGATGGGCAGATGATCAGAAGCAAACGCAGGCACTAGAGGCTATTAGCGCCACACTAGTGCCTGCATTTGCTACTGCCCTGTTATCATAGCCCCTGAGTGTGTGAAACAACTGGCTTGTGGGCTCTGACTGCAACTAGCATGCAAATGAATGCTAAACATATTCCTCCTCAATGATCAGCGGGCAGCGTGTCAAACATTGGTGCGCTGTCCATGGCAAACCCTATGCCACTTGGAGCTGGCATTAGGGCTTGCAGACCATTGGGGAGGAATGGGGAACCCTATCCAGCATGCATTTGCATGCTAGCAGGCCTCCCAGTTCCCCCCAAAAGAAAACCCCTCGCTGGAGCAGGAACACTGACCCCCCCCACCCCCAAGCCAGAGACACGGGAGCTGGAAGTCCGGCAGACCTCCAGTCCCCCCAACCCCTCCAACATGTTCATGAGGGGGGGGGGCTGAAGATTGGTGGATCTCCAGCCCCCTTCGCATCCCACCAAAAAAGCCCTGGTGGCCTAATGGGCTGCAAACCAAGCCCCCCCTACCACCTGGTGGTCTAGTGGCCCTCTTCCCCACTCCCCCGTGAGAAGCTCCTTTATCTGGTGTGAAGCCACTGCCCAGTGCATAACAATGCATGTAACTTAGTTTAACAAGCCAATCAGAATTAACTGCTCTTAACAAGCAATAATGATCACTAATTGGCAATATAATTAGAATTTATGCACATAACTTGCTAAGCGTATGCTGTAATGAACTGCGCCTAAATTCAAAAGGGGCATGGCTATGGGCGCTTTGCAGTTGTTCCCAAATTTAGGCACGTTGTTAAAGAATATGGTCCAGTCCACGTAAATCTACATGCAAGGATTTATGTCACGTTTTCATTGGTGTAAATGGATGTGCGTAGTTTTAGGCGCTGGGATATCAACTAAGCATATTCTATATACTGCGCCTAAATCTTATATAATATACTTAGACAAAAATGATTTCTACATGGATTTTCCAGGTGCCATATATAGGATCTCCCCCTTAGTGCCTAATTTTAGACGTGAGGATTTATACCAAGCAAACCCTGGTGTAAATCCTTGCCTCTAAATTAGGTGCAGATCCCCCTTATTCTATAACAGCATGCATAAATTCTACGAACGCCCCTGATCTGCCCATGACCGTCCTAATGCCGCGTGACTAAAGATGCAAATGTAAACTTCAATTATGACCAATTAGTGCCAATAATTGATTAGCACCCAATTAGTTCTAATTGGCTCTAATCAAATTGCACATGCAAATTGGGTGCACGCCTGCATTTGTGCACGCAATTATAAGCGCCGTTTATAGAATTTCAGGGATATTGTGCAAAGGAATACATCTCCAGGGCCAATGATCCCCTGAGAAAGCTTGAATTTCTTTCTGCAGGATGAGAAACAATAAGATAAATATTTTCAGATATTTTCCATGGCTACAGCTCAGGAATTCTATAGAACTGAGGCCAAAACATGTATCTGGAAAGTCTACTGAGCACTTTCCCAGCGCCTACAAGTAAAGAAAGCTTCACAAAATGCCAGGTATATTGCGTGAAATGCAGCTTCTTGCAGTTATTTATAGTGAGTATTATCTATCACCATTCACTTACTTCTGATTTATTTGCTTTTCTATCATCTTGTCTTTACTTCGCTGAACAAGAGCCATAGAATTTGTCCAATCTGTCTGTTCAGCAGCTTTCATTTATCACCACCAATCTGATCCAAAGTGGGGGATGTAGGAATGGGAAGGAGGATGTGAAACAAAGATCTCTCACACCTATGCTATTGAAAAATGACCTAGACTGTATATTTAAGGGCTTCCTAAATTTTATCCATTATGATCCTTTTTGACGCTTAAAAATTCAAGTGACCTCAGATGATGATTAAACACCAAATTGCAAACCTCCACTCCCCTCGCCTTCCTCATTCACTTCCTCTCAAAGCATGAAGGCATTAATAGAAGTGGTGGCCGCAATCGCAGCAGACGGCACAGGGCACTCACCGATCCCAGTACTCTTGATGGGTCGCCAGTTTAACAGGAGGAGGGGCAGGGCCTGTGATCATTCACTGACTCAGTAGTGGGTATAGATCACAGTGGGGATCCAGAGGGAGGTACCGTAGAGCAACCCATGGCTTAGTAGTACCATTGATTGTATCAAGTTGCGAAATGTTTCCCTCAGGAAGAATGGTTTCACGCGTTTGAGTTTCCACATTGAATGGAACACGTTCTTTGTTGTGGATTTCACTTGGTTCTCTAGTGTGAGGTTACGGTCGATTGTAACACCGAGAATTTTCAGGCTGTCTGAGATAGGGAGGGTATAATCTGGGGTGTTTATGTTTGTGGGTTTGTTCGTATTGTATTGGAATGAGAGGATGAGACAGTGTGTTTTTTCTGTGTTGAGTTTTAGTTGAAATGCGTTTGCCCATGAGTCCATGATATTCAAGCTGAGCTTGATTTCGTTGGTGATTTCTGTCAGATCACATTTGTAAGGAATGTATATTGTGACATCGTCTGCATAGTTGAAAGGGTTAAGGCCTTGGTTGGGTAAGGATTTGGCTAGTGGGATCATCATTAGGTTGAAAAGGATCGGTGATAGTGGTGATCCTTGAGGTACTCTGCATTCTGCTTTCCACGGTGGTGATATGTTTGATCTTGATTTCACTTGATATGTTCTAGTGGTTAGGAAACCCTTGATCGAACTAAGTATGTGTCTGCCAATCCCGAAGTAATCTAGAGGCCTTAGTAGTATTTTATGTTTACTAAGGTGTGCCAGCATTTTTAGCGTGCACTAAAAATTAGCGCACGCTAACTCTAGAGACACCCATAAGACTATATGGGTGTGTCTAGCGTTAGCACACGCTAATTTTGAGCATGTGCTAAAAACATTAGTGCGCCTACAGTGCGGCTTAGTAAACAGGGCCCTTAAATTGGGTGCACAAATTGGGCATACGCCCAAATTTGAGTGCACAATTTTGGGTGACTTTTATAGAATTAGAGGGATAGTGCCTATATTTTTTGTGCTTAATTTTTGGTGCTCTTTCTTGAACCTACCCCTTAGTGTTTATTCTATTTGCGAAATTACCATTTATTTTGTTCTCTATTGTCAAAACTCTTCAAAAATTCTTCTCTCTCTTGTTGGCTTTCTGCCTTACCTTTGCTTTGCGCTGTCTAAACTCAAAAGAAAAAGTTAATGAACTGTCAAGGTGGTGCACTCAGGCCTGTGAGGAAAGGATGAAAAACATCTGTCTTCTCTGTGGCTTTTCCAATACTTTTTTGGCTGAAAGGTGGGCAAAAGCTGCTGTTTCTCAATACCCAGTTATTTTCTGAGATGATCTAAAGTCCAGAGGAGCTCAGCTAAAATAGTACTGCAACACAAAGCATGCAAAGAAAGATACTCCGGGGTGCTTTTATTAAGCTGTGGTAAGCACTAGAGCACGCTTACTGCAACTTAAAATGGCATACCGAGGATGCGCTAAGGCGCCCTGCACTAAATTGGCAATATGCATGCAAAAACCAAGCATTAAAAACATTTTTTTTATTTTTGCGTGGAGGGAGCATTTCTGGTGTGAAGAGTGGGCAGGACAGCATGAGTCAATTAGCACAGCTACATTACCTCGTGTGGATTAACGCAGGATTAGTGCACAAGCTTTTACCACCTACAAAATAGGTGTCAGTTAATGCTCACACACTAATTTATTTATTGGCTGCACACTAATGGCAAAATGAACTTGTGCCCATTGGAAAATCAGCCATTTTTCCAGTTTCAGAAAAAATGGCCTTAGCGAGCAGGAAAGACCAGCGTAAGGGTACTCCAAGGCCACTTTTTACTGCTGCTTAGTAAAAGGACCCCTTATAATAAGGGTAATTTTATAACAAGGCAGGAAGGGGATCTATTTTGGTCCTACTTTATAAAGACACAGAGGCATCCCCTGCACCCCAGTTAAAACTAAAAGCCCCATTCACCATGCACATAGGGACCATTTTACTAAACCATATCCTATATAATAAAGCACACCTCCAACATTCTGAAACCGAGAAAGTAAAGCCTTGAAGCATTCCAGCAACGTTCCGGAACTACATATCGTCAATTGAGGAGATGGAGCCTTACAGAGTGCACGAATGCTTCAAGGCTTGAAGGCTTCAATTTGTCACACACACACACACACACACACACACACACACACACACACACACCACACACACACACACACACACACACACACACACACACACACACACACACACACACACACACACACACACACACACACACACACACACACACACACACACACACACACACACACACACACACACACACACACACACACACACACACACACACACACACACACACACACACACACACACACACACACACACACACACACACACACACACACACACACACACACACCACACACACACACACACACACACACACACACACACACACACACACACACACACACACACACACACACACACACACACACACACACACACACACACACACACACACACACACACACACACACGAAAACCTTGCTAGCGCCCATTTCATTTGTGTCAGAAACGGGCCTGTTTTACTAGTTAAGCAATAATGCTTAACACGAGAAGAAAAAAAAGCTTTCCACATTCCCCTGGATTCAATATAGCGTGCCTAGAGATCGTCTCTGAAATTGGTGCAGATTCCATAGCAATGTACTTAATTTAACAAGCTTAGGGGCCCTTTTACTAAGGCGCATAGGTGCCTACACACGTCCAACGCGCTTCAGATTGGAACTGCCGCCCGGCTACTGTGCGCCCCGGGCGGTAATCCCATTTTTGATGCATGTACAAAACACACGGTAGCGCTTACCCAGCGGTAAGCGCCAATTTATACTCGCTGACACTGCCCGGTTAGCCTGTGAGTCCTTACCGCCAAGTCAATGGGTGACAGTAAGGTCTCGGGCTGAAAACGGAGTTGCGCTGGTTTTTATTTTGCCGCACGTCCATTTTTGGTCACACACAGAAAAAGGCCTTTTTTCATGTGCGCTGAAAAATGGACCTGTGTGCATCCAAAACTCGCTCCTACACCAGCACAGGCCATTTTTCGGTGTGCCTTAGTAAAAGGGCCCCTTAACAAGTACTGGCAGCTCTTAACAAGCAATAATGAGCATAAGTACATGCCATACTGGGAAAGACCAAAGGTCCATCAAGCCCAGCATCCTGTTTCCAACAGTGGCCAATCCAGGTCACAAATACCTGGCAAGATCCCAAAGTAGTACAATACATTTTATACTGCTTATCCCAGAAATAGTGGATTTTCCCCAAGTCCATTTATTTATTTATTACATTTGTACCCCCGCACTTTCCCACACAGAGCAGGCTCAATGCGGCTTACATAGTAAAAAGTAAAGATAATAAGTATCATATAAAGCAAGCAATATGTAATAGATAATAATAAAGAATAGTTAGTGTCCATGAACTTAATAACGGTCTATGGAAGCCGTCCAAACCTTTTTTAAAATAATTGGCACTGATTAGAATTTAGATGCACAACTCACTAAGCGTATTCAGTAACAACGGACACTGAACTTCTAATACGTGCAAGCAAAGGGACATGGTTATATGCATGAGCGTTTTGTGAGCATTCTGATATTTTTCAGGCACACGTAGCGGACACGCGCCAAAAATGAGATTACCGCAACAGCCACATGGTAGTCGGGTGGTAAGTCCATTTTGGCACGCGTTGGGTGCGTGCAGGCGCCTACGCAGCTTAGTAAAAGGGGCCCTCTATGCGCTTGGATTTACACTATGTTTTTGTTGGTATAAATGGATACGCATAGATTTAGGCACTGAAATATCAACTAAGCATATTCTATAATCGGCACCTAAATCTAGGCACCAATTATAGAATATGTTTAGTTGGCTCTGATTTCAGCATAGATTTTGTAGGCGCCATATATAGAATCTCCCCCATAATGCATTAGTATTTTGCGGTAATTTGCCTGTCAGCATGTGTTAATCATGAATTATTTAATTTTTTAAATTTTTTTCGAGAGGAGTTGTGTCATGAGTGGGGAGCAAGCATTGATGTGTTATGCAGCTAGTTCATTTGTATTAGTGAGCACTAACTAGATAACGTGGACTCGACACAGGAGCACTTCGTGCCTTGTAAGTAGGAGGTGGAATGTGCTCCTGTGTTGTCACTATTATTATTTTCTGCAAGTTCCGGCACCCCGACATGATAGACCATACAAAAAAAAAACGACAAAAACCCCCCAACAAAACAGACTAAAACCAAAACAGAACATGACAAAAAAAAAACCCACAACAAAACAACCCAAGACAAAATAGACTCTTAATCAAGCTGGATTATGTTTTCAAGCAGATTTATGATTCTCACTAGATACAAAGTGTGGATAGTGAAGTCAAGCCGTAGGCAGGTGCCAGGACTTTCAAGTGACAAGCCATAGACTTTCTCAGTAATTTATGGCTCCTACACTTCTTTGTACCCTTCAAATTCGTACCATTCAAAAATAAATCTATTTCATCAGGCCCTTTTGTCGTGAGTCTATTTTGTCAGGGACTTTTATGTCAGGGACTTTTTTTGTTTGGAACTTTTTTGTCTGTTTTTTTTTGTCTGGTTTCTTTTGACCAGGTGCCGCAAGTTCCACATGCTAATGGAAAAATTAGCGCAGGACCTGCAAGAACAAATAGAAAAAAAAACCCTTAATATAGGGCTGCGGTAAATCTAGGATTCGTGTGTGGGAAAGTCCCACAGTAGAAATCACTAACCTCGGATATGGCCACCTCTTAGTAAAAAGACCCCCATAATTTTACCTGCTCAAGAAAAATAGGAGGAGGAGGTAGGTTTTGGGAAAGAGAATTACATGTAAAGATTGGCTAAACAACTTTCTACACATATTTCACAGAGCATACTTGTGCCTGCCCAAGTTATGCTCATTAGAAACTTTTCAAAGGGAAATGCCGAGCTCACAATCTGATGGCTACTGGTACCAAGGGAACTTTTAGCCCCACCACCATTTTCATTATTGCCCCAAAATGCACTCATTAGAAAAAAATAAAAAGGAAAAGGTGAAATATTATTTAAAAAAAAAACTTTTATATATATGACAGCCCTCGATAAATTGCAGCAACTTCAATGCAGGTTGTTATGATATGAAAATGAGGAAGGAAAGTTCTGAAGACCATTCAGAAAATACTTTTACCAAAAGGGGAGAAGGCGAACTGGAACAATCCATGAAACAAACAAAAGGCAACCCATAGGGAATGGGTTATCTTAAATATGTGAAGCACTACCAGTCTTCCCAGACTCAAATGTTAAAAACATATTTTAACTATTCTTAAATTTATTTAAAAAATTAAGTCTATCAGAGTTGCAAACACAACACTAAATTACACTAAATTGCATCGGTGTCCTAAAGGCTACCATTTATATTTTATTCCCAGGTTTTAAATGCAAATAGTCACTCAACTTGATCTTAGTTTTCTACTGCTTCTGCAACAGGGGATTAAGTCCCTATGGAACAGAAACAAGAGAAAATGAAGGCAGATAAAGAGCATATGGCCCATCCAGTCTGTCCATCTGTGCCATCTATTCTCCCTTTCACTCCCTTAGAGATCCTATGTACTTATCCCAAGCTGTCTTGAATTCAGATACAGTTTTCGTCTCCACCATCTCCACTGGGAATGAATTCGGTTTTCCACTTGTGTATTACGAGTTTGACAGGGAAGGTTGTGCAGTAGCACCCTGTATGCAATTATTTCAGTTTGCAGAAAGTTAACTGTTTGTCAATTTGATCTACATGACTATTTTCTATATTGGAAGTCAATAGACCCCTGACGCAGGCCTTTACGGCCGAAACACGATTCGTGTCGGGTCGTTGTTTTATTGATTTGAAATAAAGACCTTGTTTAAGGAGACACCACTTGTGAGAGGACTTTTTTGGATCCACTGTTTCCTTTGCTTTTTGTTCTATGAATTCACCACCTTTTCCCTGAAGAAGTATTTCCTCAGGTTACTTTTGAGTCTATCCTCTGTCACCTTCATCCTATGCCCCCTCGTTTCAGAGATTCCTTTCTACTGAAAGAGACTCTCAACTCCTGTGTAGTTATGCCACATAGGTATTTAAATGTCTCTATCATATCTCCCCTCTCCTGCCTTTCTTCCAAAGTATACATATTGAGATCTTTAAGTCTGTCCCCATACGCATTATGACAAAGACCACTGACCATTTTAGTAGCTGCCTTCTGGACCAACTCCATTCTAAACAATTGAATACAGAGCTGAAAAGTAATAGCGCAAATATAATTAAGTTTCAGCTCTGTATTTAATTGTCTATAAGAAAATTCACTGAAGATTTTGTCCTTGTCCATTAAATAAGGCTTCACCAGTGACCAGGGGCATATCTGCGTGGGGCCTCAGGGGCCTGGGCCCCCGCAGATTTTGCCCTGGACCCCCTTACCGCCGTCAACCGTCCCCCAGCTGCCATTGCTTACTTTTGCTGGCGGGGGACCCCAACCCCCGCCAGCCGAGTTCCGCTTCCAACTGCCGTTACCTTAAAAACTATTTCTTCAGCTGGCGGGGGACCCCAAACCCCCGCCAGCCGACCCGAGGTGTTTAAAGTTCATCTTCGGCCTCCGTGGCCGTGCTGTTGTTGATAGGAGCTGTTGAATCCAGTTCGGAGTCTGACGTCTGATATGGACAGAGAACAGGATTAAAACAATATTGAATTAGGCTCAAAGTGCACAGAAAGTTTATGAAATTCCCTGCCAGAAAGGTTACATGTTCTCCCAAATCAGAAAGCAAGGCATGTTGGCCTTTTCAATATTTTGGAAACCATCTACTTTTGAATTCTTTGTTTTGATCCCACTGAAGAAACAACAGCAAAACATCTGCTGGGAAGTGGCTCCTTTCATGATGGCACTGAAAGCATTGGCTGGAGAGACAGAGAAGCTATTATATAAAAATGTTCAATCAATTATTTTCAACTGCCACTTGGGACAAGACTCTTCATACTTGTTCTCAAGGAGTAAATAGGTTTCGGATGCGAGTGCTATGTTAAGAATAAAAATGAGTGCACATAAATGTTTTGGTGTAGTTGAAGACACTGCCCTGGATTTTCTAATATGCCCTCTTTAGACATAGCATCATTTGTCATTGGATGCAGTGCAAAATGAAATACTTCATCTATTTAAGATTTATCTAATGTTAATCATTTCAGTTGACTTTGCAAGAGCCAAGTGAAATACCAGTAAATGGGTATTGTAACAGATCAAGCTTTGGGTGATTTTAGACCTTGTTGTCCATGGTCTCTCATGTCCTGAAATAAACCTTTAGCACCCCTTGCTCCCTTAATCCTCCAAGCAAGATTTTTTTATGGAGTGTAAAACTAGCCTGAATTTTGCTAGTGACCACTGCTCTTGAAAACTGTCGGTGATCTCTTTGTTCCTGTCTACTATAATTCCCTCATTATAACTCCTATGCTGGTTCTATTGTAGCACCTAAAAGCCTAGGTGCTATCTGTCCTGTGTCTTCTGCTCCACAAAAGGCTTAGGCATCAATATTTTGATTCCTTTGCCCCTGTCTACAGCATCCTCTAAGAGCATAAGAATAGCCATTTTGGGTCAGACCAATGGTCCATCAAGCCCGGTATCCTGCTTCTAACGGTGGCCAATTCAGGTCACAAATACCCAGGGCTTTTTTTGTGGGGGTACTGAGTACCGGCACCTTTTCCATTGTCTGCTAAAATTGACCCAAGGACCCCAAGTTTTAATGAAAGAGCTCAGGCTCTACACACCAATTCTGCTTTGTCACAGGTTATGTAACTTGGTTGCAGGGGGCCTAGCTATTGTGGGGTGGGTCCCTCAGTGATCACCCCACCCTTGAAGGCTGGCCTAGCATTTGAGTACCAGCACCTTTTTTGCTAGAAAAGATGCACTGCAAATACCTGATAGAATCCCAGATAGTAGCAAGATTCCATGCTACCCATCCCAGGGATAACTAGTGACTTTACAAATATCTACCTTAATAACAGTTTATGGACTTTCCCTCCAGGAAGTTGTCCAAACTTTTTTTTTAAACCCAGATAACTCTAACCACTGTTACCACATCCTCCATTATCAAAGTCACAACGTGGAGCAATACAGAGGCATAATAATATTCTTTGTCTTATTTTCAATCCCTTTCCTAATAATTCCTAACATTCTGTTTTGTTTTGTTTTATTTACGACAGCTGCATATTGAGCAGAAGTTTTCAACATATTGTCCATGATGACACCTAGATCTTTTTTTTTTTTTGGGTTGTGATGCCTAAAGTGAAACCTAGCATCAATAGCTATGATTTGGATTATTCTTCCCAATGTGCATCACTTTACATTTGTCTACATTAAATTTGATATACCATCTGGATGTTCAGTCTTCCAATTTCCTAAGGTACTCCTGCAATTTTTCACAGTCCATATGCATTTTAACAACTTTGAATTGTTTTGTGTCATCTGCAAATGTAATCACCTCACTCATCATTCCCATTTCCAGATCATTTATCAATATATTAAATAGCACTGATCCTAGTACAGATTCCTGGGGCGCTCCATTATTCACCTTTCTCCATTAGAGAAATAGCCCTCTATTTTCTATCTATTAACGAGTTCCCAAATCACAACAGAACATTGCCTCCTATCCTGTGGCTTTTTAATTTTCTCAGGAGCCTCTCATGAGGGACTTTGCCAAAAGCTTTCCGAACCTCTAGATACACCAGATCGACTGGCTCACCTCTATCCACATGTTTATTCACGCTTTCAAAGAAATGAAGCAAATTGATGAGGCAAGATTTCCCTTGGCTGCATCCATGTTGACCCTACCCCATTAAACTGTGTTTGTCTATGTGTTTGATTATTTTATCCTTTTATTCTCTCTCTCTCTTTCTCCATTGGTTCCTCCTCTATTTAGTGTGTTCCTTTTCATGTTGCAAGTCCCATAATTAACGTTTATTTCCTATTGGTTCTTCATCTAACAAGGGATCAACTATCAATCATCCTTTGTTGAGCAAAACCTTTGTTAGGCCTGGGAGTAATCAAGCAAGCCCCACGACATTCATTACGGTACCATATGCTGCATTCTGACCATGAAAGAGCATGTAACAGGTAAAACAGGTTTTTCATGTTCCTTTAATAAGGAACATCCGCATCTTTTATGTATTTGACAATATACGTTTGAAGGAACAATCTAGTCATTCTGTCAAAGGGTGGGGGGAATCAGATGGGGGCTTTTCTATTGTCATTAGGCCAGTGGTTCTCAACCCTCTCTTGGAGACACACCTAGGCAGTCAGTTTCTCAGGATTACCACTATGAATATGCATGAGATAGAGTTGCATGTACTGGAGGCCCATGGTATGCTACTCTAGCTCATGAATTTTCATTGTGGTAATCCTAACCTGACTAGCTAGATGTGCGTCCAGGAGAGAGTTGAGAAGCACTGCACTAGGGGGTGGGGCTGTGGCAGTGACATATTTTATCCCTTAGTAGTTCCAGGATGGGATTGGATTGGAGGGCACGGGGCTTCTGCTGTCCCACCAAAGTTGAGGGTATGAGAGAGAGACGTTTTTGGGGCAAAGGTTGGACCTTTTAAAACAGGGTTATCCAACTTCAGTCCTTGAGAGCTGTAATCTAGTCGGGTATTCAGGTTTCCCCCATGAATATGCATGAGATCTATTTGCATGCACTGCCTCCATTGTATACTAATAGGTCTCATGTATATTCATTGGGGAAATCCTGAAAACCCAACCTGGAGAGGACTTGATTTTTAAAAGATGGTGGACCCAGGATGAGGGCCCATCATCATGCATTACTGTAGGAACATGTGATGTTCTCAGCTCTCTTAACTCATGGAAAAGTATTGTAGGATATTCTCAGCTGTTGTATCTAGTTACTGCAAGGACATTTTTCCTATGTTAGTTTTTTTTTTTTTTTTTTAATTTTAATGCTAACTAGTAAATAGGCAGCTAAGTAGGTCAAGTCAAACCGTCTGAAGTGTTGACTATTTGTCCTAAGAATTCTGTTTCATTTGGAAAAAATATTCATTGTAGATCAGGCTGAGGTTCAAAATACAGTTCAATTGACAATGGTTTGTTAATCTCCACGGGAGTAGTTTTATAACAGGGCACATGGGTAAAAAGTATACTTATAGTTTTCTGTGTATTGACATAGTAACATGGAGGGGCATTTTCGATAGAACGTCTAAATCAGAATTTGGACGTTTTACAAAAACATCCAAATTCTGAACAGAAAACAAGGTCCTTTTCGAAAAAGATAGACGTCTATCTTTTGTGTTCAAAAATGCTATGGACATCTTGTGATTTGGATGTCACTTTTTTTTGGTCCGTTTTCAAACAAAAGATATCCAAATGTAAGACGTCCAAAACAGAGGTGGCTTAATGGTTAGTGCAGCAGGCTTTGATCCTGGAAACATGGGTTCAATTCCCACTGCTGCTCCTTGTGACCTTGGGCAAGTCAAATGCACAAGGGGCATTTTGGATATGACTTCTAAGTCTGAATTTGGATGTTTTTTGTAAAACGTTCAAAATAGAACAGGAAAGGTCTTCACCTATTCTGTTCAATATCTACCTCAAGCCACTAGCTGAGCTGATTCGGTCAATGGGCACTCAGTTCTACATCTATGCGGATGATGTGCAGCTACTCATACCCATTGAACCTGACTTACCTACAGCCTTGAATAAACTGATTACCTGTCTAACATCAATTCAAGAATGGGCTAAACTCAACAAACTTTGCCTGAACCCAAGTAACACCGAGCTTCTCTTGGTCCCTAACACAAGTGGATACATACCTGACATCAAAATCTCTTTTGGGAAGTATGAACTCCCCCTCAAATTACAAGTCAGGAACCTTGGAATACAGCTAGATTCAACACTTACTCTGATTCCCCAAATCAAAGCAACCTTCAAGAGCTGCTTCTACTATTTGCGACAGCTTCGCTGCCTCTCTCCTTACATTGAGAAGGTAAATCTTATCCCAGTTGTGCATGCCATGGTAACATCAAGACTGGATTACTGCAATGCACTATACAATGGTCTGACTACAAAGGGCCTGCACCAGCTCCAGTTGATTCAGAATGTAGCAGCAAGACTCATAGAAGGTTGCAAGTGACATGACCACATCACACCATTTTTGCAAAAACTTCCTTGGCTACCAGTACAATACAGGGCTAAATTTAAAACTCTATGTCTGATCTTCAAGGCCCTGAAAGGAAATGGCCCTGAGTATCTAAAGAATAGGATGATCCTCCACACACCGCCAAGGACACTTGAGGTCCTCCCAAGGACTTTCACTAACTACACCCTCTCCAAAAGACATTACACGATGTGATACCCGCAAGCGAGCCTTCTCCGGAGTAGCCCCCACACTCTGGAATGCATTGCCTGAAAGGCTCCGCTCAACACAAGACTATCTCTACTTCAGGAAGCAGGTGAAAGCTTGGCTCTTCAACCAAGCCTTTAATGGAAGAAGTAACTAACTTGCTAGTCTCACTCACACACACAAGGAGTGACTCGAGCTGCACATACTGCAGCGGGGCATGTTTATCCACTCCTTCATGTGCAACTTTCTTCAAATCAGTCAACTTGCTTTCTAATTCTTCCTACTTTCTTACCCATCTATATGTTACAACTTTGCCTTACCCTTCACTACCAATTTGAATGTTCTATTACGTATTGTGTTGACATTGCTAGTATACCATGCCATACTTTGTATTGTTTTCGAATATTTTTACTGCTGTAATTGCCTATTGCTTATGTTTGATCTATTCTTACTGTACACCGCCTTGAGTGAATTCCTTCAAAAAGGTGGTAAATAAATCCTAATAATAATTTTCTACAAAAAAGGTCTATCTTTTCCTTTTGAAAGTGCTGTTTTGAAAAATGTTTTGTGATTTGGGGGAGTAAGGGAAGGTGATTCCGGAGTCCCTCCAGTGGACATCTGGTCATTTGGGGCACCTCTTGTGTAGAGGAGTAGCCTAGTGGTTAGTGCAGCAGACCTTGATCCTGGTGAAGTGGATTCAATTCCCACTGCAGCTATTTTATTTTTTTATAAAAAAAACAGATCTAGCTCAAAACATCTAAGTTTTAGTCTTGGACGTTTTTGTTTTCTTCCATTATGGCTGAAAGAGGTCTAAGTCTTAGGAACGCCCAAATCCCGCCTTGAACACACCCCTGGCACACCCCCTTGAGATTTAGACATCCTTCTGACGGACTTCAGAGAAAGATGTCTAAAAAGAGGTTTCGAAAATACAGATTTGGATGTTTTTGTGAGATAAACGTTCAAATGCAGACTTATGTCACTTTTTGGACATTTTTCTCTTTTGAAAATGAGCCTGATAGTAACATAGTAAGTGATGGCAGATAAAGACCTGAATGGTCCATTCCAGTCTGCCCAACAAGATAAACTCATTTTTCATGATATGCGATACTTTATATGTATACCTGAGTTTGATTTGTCCTTGCCATTCTCAGGGCCCAGCACTGTTCCTGTACTAAAAGTTCTGAAGCTAACGTCGAAGCCCCTTAAAATTTACACTCAAGCCCATCCATATCTATTCAGTCACGATCAGGGCGTAGGACCGGTTTCGCTTCCCAATTACTGGCGTCGCCACCCAATCGCCGCTGAGATTCCATGGATCCATTCCTTCTAAACAGGATTCCTTTGTGTTTATCCCACGCATGTTTGAATTCCATTATCATTTTCATCTCCACCACCTCCCGCGGAAGGGTATTCCATATATCCACCACCCTCTCTGTGAAAAAATACTTCCTGAGTAATCTGAGTCTGCCCCCTTTCAACCTCAGTTCATGTCCTCTAGTTCTACCACCTTCCCGTCTCCAGAAAAGGTTTGTGGATTAATACCTTTCAAATATTTGAACATCTGTAGCATGTCACCCCTGTTTCTCCTTTCCTCTAAAGTAAACATGTTCAGGTCGGCAAGTCTCTCCTCGTACGGTTTGCAGTGTAAATCCCGTACCATTTTTGTAACTTTTCTTTGCACCGCTTCCAGTCTTTTTACATCTTTAGCAAGATACGGCCTCCAAACCTGAACACAATACTCCAAGTGGGGCCTCGCCAACAATTTGTAAAGGGCCATCAACACCTCCTTTCTTCTGCTGGTTATGCCCCTCTCTATGCAGCCTTGCATCCTTCTGGCCACGGCCGTCGACTTTTCCTGAATTTTCAAAGAAAACATAAGTGTATACACTAGGTGTGTGCAGCGAGAAAATGTTCATTTTGTATCATTTCAGGGAATGGTCATTTTTGGTGCTTTTTCTATTCTTTCATCAAGAGAGCAATGTCTTAGATACATAGAAAATGAAGGCACATAAAGACCATATGGCCTATGCCCATCCATACCATCTGCCATTCCATGTATACACCATCCTGGCAATGAAGAAGTATTTCCTCAGGTTACTCCTGAGTCTGTCCCCTTTCATCTTCATTTCATGCCACTTCATTCCAGAGCTTTCTTTCAATTGAAAGTAACTTGCCTCAGGTTCATTTATGCCATATAGCCATATAAATGTGTATATCATATCTCCTCTCTCCCACTAAACTATACATATTGAGATCTTTAGGTCTTCCCCTATATACTTTATGACAAAGACCATTTTACTAGCCTCCCTCTGAACTAGCTCCATCCTGTTTATAACCTTTTGAAGGTACAGTCTCCAGAATTGTACCCTGCACCCTAAAATAAGGCTTCACCAGAGACTTATACAGAGGCACTATCACCTCCTTTTCCCCGCTAGCCATTTTTCTCCCTATGCACCCAAACATTCATCTAGCTTTTACCATTGTCTTTTCTATCTGTTTGACCACCTTAAGATTATCACATATGAGCACCCCCAAGCCCTGCTCTTCTCTCATGCACAGAAGTACTTCACCCCCTAAACTGTACTGCTCTCTTGGGTTTTTGTAGCTCAAATGCATGACTCATCATTATTTTTTTAGCATTAAATCATAGCTGTCAAATTCTGGACCATTCTTTGCTTTGCTAGGTCCCTTATCACGTTATGCACACAATCAGGGGTGTCCACCGTACTGCAAAATTTTGGTATCATCCTCGAAGAGAAAAATCTTACCAAACAGCCCTTCTGTACTATCGCTTGCAAAAGTGTTAAAAAGAACTGGTCCTTGTGGCACACCACTTCTAACATCCCTGTCCTCAGAGAGTGCTCCATCTACCACTACCCTTTTTTGCCTTCCTCTCAACCAGTTCCTAACCTTGTCAGTCACTTAGGGCCCATACCAAGGGCACTCAGTTTATTTATGTCATATATATGGAACTGTATCCAAAGCTTTGCTAAAATCTCAGTACACCATATCTAGTTCTCTCCCTTGATCAAGTCAAAGAAATTAATCAGATTTGTTGACAAGACCTGCCTCTAGGAAAACCATGCCAACTTGTGTCCTGAAATCCATTGGATTCCAGAAGCCTTACTATTCTCTGTTTTAGAAGTGCTTTCATTACTTTACTTACCACAACCTCCTCCTTACTTCTGCTTTTGTGGAAACCACATCCACCCTTCTCCAGTCCTCTGGGACCAGTCCTGACTTTAGACGAGCATTGAAAAGGTTATACAGTAGGTCCGCCAGAACTTTTTTAAGTTCTTTCGGTACCCTTGGATGTATGCCATCTGGCACTGGCACTTTGTCTACCTTTAATTTAGAGTATCGAAGAAGAAAACAAATCCTCATGATGAAAGTCAACAAATAACACCAATAGTGAAGACGGAGAGCCACTTGTGAAATTAAAAGGACTTTTTATTCCCAGCTTCAATAACATGTACACAACAACCCGATAAGGCCGTGTTTTGGCGTAAACATTGCCTACATCGGGGGTCAATGCACTCTTACATAAATAAAGTTTATAAATTACTGCAAGAGTGAAAACTGGTAAATAGCCTTCAATCCACTGCTATCAAGATGAGCGTTGCACCTGCGGCTCCTGCACCAATGTCGCAGTGCTATTTAACCAATGTAAGAGTGTATTGACCCCTGAGGCCAAAACACGGATGGCCATCTTGGGTCATTGTATACATGGTATTGAAGCTGGTAATAAAAAGCCCTTTCGGTTCCACAAGTGGCTCTCCTCTTGTGGAGGAGTGGCCTAGTGGTTAGGGTGGTGGACTTTGGTCCTGGGGAACTGAGGAACTGAGTTCCATTCCCAGTTCAGGCACAGGCAGCTCCTTGTGACTCTGGGCAAGTCACTTAACCCTCCATTGCCCCATGTAAGCCGCATTGAGCCTGCCATGAGTGGGAAAGCGCAGGGTACAAATGTAACAAACATAAAATAGATACTATTGGAGATTCTACATGGAATGTTGCTATTCCACTAGCAACATTCCATGTAGAAGGCTGCGCAGGCTTCTGTTTCTGTGAGTCTGACGTCCTGCACGTACATGCAGGACGTCAGACTCACAGAAACAGAAGCCTGCGCGGCCACAGTGGTGATCTGCAAGGGCCGACTTCTACTTGGAATGTTGCCTAGTGGAATAGCAACATTCCATGTAGAATCTCCAATAGTAGCAACAGTGGAGGAGTGGCCTAGTGGTTAGGGTGGTGGACTTTGGTCCTGGGGAGTTCCGTCCCTTTTGAGTTCGATTCCCACTTCAGGCACAGGCAGCTCCTTGTGACTCTGGGCAAGTCACAGCCCTCCATTGCCCCATGTAAGCCGCATTGAGCCTGCCATGAGTGGGAAAGCGAGGGGTACAAATGTAACAAAAATAAAATAAAAAATAAACTATTGTTGTTATTTGCTACTTTTAGTTTAACCAGCTCCTCACGAACACAGTCCTCTGAAAACTATTCTGTTTGTGTTTTGTCTACTGTGGTCCCACTCCTGGCCCTTTATCTGTAAACACAGACAGAAATATTTGTTAAACAATTCCGCCGTATCCTTATCAGCTGCTGTCTTGAGTCTCACAATGCTACTTTTGAACTTCCTCCTAACATATCTAAAAAATGTCTTATCCTTCCATTTTACCATATTGGTTATTTTTTTCTTCCATTTGCATCTTTGCTTTCCTCACTAATCTATCGGTTTCTCTTAGTTTTTCCAGATATTGTTGCCTGTCTTCCTCTTTCTGTAATCTCCTGTAGTTTCCGAAGGTTAACCTCGTTAAAAAAAGAGTGTGCAGTATTTGCAGAGTGCCCTATAAAGAAGAGTGCCCGCTGTTTTCTGATGGTACATGCATATGCGATGGTTTGCGCATGTGCGCACTATTCAGAAAGCAGGTATACTCTCCCAAGTAGGGTACTTTCTTCATGAATAATATGTGCACAATCTTTTAAAAGTGTCTGTACTATTGACTGCACATGAAATTTCATTGTGGGGGGGGGGGGGGGGGGGGTTCTGTTCATTTTTGTTTGCCAACAACAGGGGATATGTTACTGACGAATCCCAAGTTGTTTCAAATGAATGCATATCTCTAGTATATACCTGCCTTATTTATTTAGATTTGCTCATACCTTTTTCAGTAGTAGCTCAAGGTGAGTTACATTCAGGTACTCTGGATATTTCTCTGTCCCAGGAGGGCTCACAGTCTAAGTTTGTACCTGAGGCAATGGAGGGTTGAGTGACTTACCCAAGATCACAAGGAGCAACAGTGGGATTTGAACTGGACACCTCTGGATTGCAAGACCAGTGCTCTAACCATTAGGCCACTCCTTCACTCCAGAATCTTGCTATTCTTTGGGGTTCTACATGGAATGTTGCTACTCTTTAAGATTCCAGAATCTTATTTATTTAGATTTTGCTCACACCTTTTTCAGTAGTAGCTCAAGGTGAGTTACATTCAGGTACTCTGGATATTTCTCTGTCCCTGGAGGGCTCACAGTCTAAGTTTGTAGCTGAGTCAATGGAGGGTTAAGTAACTGGCCCAAGATACCAAGGAGCCTCTAGATTGCAAGACAGGTGCTCTAACCCCTCCACTCATAATTGAGGATTGAAAATTACCCCAGGAAAACTATGCCTGCGTTTACACCTGCTATATAGATACAAATTGTCTGGTTTAAAATGCATGCATGTGCTTGAGTTTTCAGAAGTATATATGCGTGAATGTAATCCCTCCCCAACCCTACCCTCAGGAATGCCTCTTCAGAGAAATGTATGCTTATACTACCACTACTATTTATCATTTCTATAGCACTTTATACACCTAGCTGTATAAGTATGTTTGATGGGCAGTTTTGCAACAGGACATTTCTGTGCATAAAGTACTATTTTGCCTGCTAAAATGTTTTTGAAAACTACCCTGTGTAAGACAGAATGCTTCGAAGTAAGAAAGTACATGAATTCTTACTTCACAGTACTTACAACTCTTTACTATGCTGAGTTAAATTTGGTAAGCTGTAGTGATCAACCTCTTCTTATAGTTTATATGTTACTAATGTCACATCAGTTTTAATAATTGCTTACAAACTCTTAGTCTCTGGGGCTCATTTTTGAAACAGAAAAGCATGCAAAAAAATGGCACAAAGTGGCAGGTGGATTTTTTTTTTTTTTTTTTTTGCAAAAATGTCCAAATTGTTGTTTTCAAAACTCATTTTTAAGATGTTTTCTATGCAGGTCATCTAAATCTCAAGGGAGCGTGTTGGAGGTGTGTTTTGTGCAGGACTAGGGTAGAAGCCAGAGGATGTGGTAATGACAACATATCTGGGTTTAAAAAAAGGTTTGGACAAGTTCCTGGAGGAAAGGTCCATCCAGACTCTGTTGTTCAGATGAACATGGGGAAAGCAACTGCTTGCCCTGGGATTATTAGCATGGAATGTGCTACTAATTGGGTTTCTGCCAGGTACTTGTGACCTAGATTGACCACTGCTAGAAGCAGGATACTGGGCTAGATGGGTCATTTGTCTGACCCATAAGTACATATAAGTACATAAGTAATGCCACACTGGGAAAAGACCAAGGGTCCATCGAGCCCAGCATCCTGTCCATGACAGTGGCCAATCCAGGCCAAGGGCACCTGGCGAGCTTCCCAAACGTACAAACATTCTATACATGTTATTCCTGGAATTGTGGATTTTTCCCAAGTCCATTTAGTAGTGGTTTAAGGACTTGTTCTTTAGGAAACAGTCTAACCCCTTTTTAAACTCTGCTAAGCTAACCGCCTTCACCACATTCTCCGGCAACGAATTCCAGAGTTTAATTATGCGTTGGGTGAAGAAAAAGTTTCTCCGATTTGTTTTAAATTTACTACACTGTAGTTTCATCGCATGCCCCCTAGTCCTAGTATTTTTGGAAAGCGTGAACAGACGCTTCACATCCACCTGTTCCACTCCACTCATTATTTTATATACCTCTATCATGGAACAGCTAGTTCAGGAGCCGACAAGAGAAGGAAAAATACTAGACTTAGTCCTTAGTGGTGCTCATGATCTAGTGCAGGGGGTAACGATACGAGGGCCGCTTGATAACAGTGATCATAATATGATCGGTTTTGATATTGGCATTGAAGGAAGTGAAACTAGGAAATCAAGTACGCTAGCGTTTAACTATAGAAAAGGTGATTACGACAAAATGAGAAAAATGGTGAAAAAAAGACTGAAAGGAGCAGCTCGCAGAGTAAAAAACTTGCATCAGGCGTGGATGCTGTTTAAAAACACCATCCTGGAGGTTCAGGACAAATATATTCCACGTATTAGAAAAAGGGGAAAAAAGACTAAACGTCAGCCGGCGTGGCTAAACAGTAAGATAAAGGAAATCATTAGAGCCAAAAAACAATCCTTCAGAAAGTGGAGAAGAGAACCAACTGAAAGTAACAGAATAGATCATAAGGAATGCCAAGCCAAATGCAAAGCGGAGATAAGGAGGGCAAAAAAGGACTTTGAGAAGAAATTAGCGTTGGAAGCAAAATACATAGTAAAAATTTTTTTAGATACATTAAAAGCAGGAAACCGGCCAAAGAGTCGGTTGGGCCGCTGGACGAAAATGGTGTTAAAGGGGCGATCAAGGAGGACAAAGCCGTAGCGGATAATTAAATGAATTCTTTGCTTCGGTCTTCACCGAGGAGGATTTGGGGGGGGACACCGGTGCCGGAAAGAATATTTGAAGCGGGGGAGTCGGAGAAACTAAACAAATTCTCTGTAACCTTGGAGGATGTAATGGGTCAGTTCAGCAAGCTGAAGAGTAGTAAATCACCGGGACCTGATGGTATTCATCCCAGAGTATTAATAGAACTAAAAAATGAACTTGCGGAGCTACTGTTAGAAATATGCAATCTGTCCCTAAAATCGAGTGTAGTACCGGAAGACTGGAGGGTAGCCAATGTTACTCCGATTTTTAAGAAGGGTTCCAGAGGAGATCCGGGAAATTATAGACCGGTGAGTCTGACATCGGTGCCGGGCAAGATGGTGGAGGCTATTATTAAGAATAAAATTGCAGAGCATATACAAAAACATGGACTGATGAGACAAAGTCAGCACGGATTTAGTGAAGGGAAGTCTTGCCTCACCAATCTAATGCATTTTTTTGAGGGGGTAAGCAAACATGTGGACAATGGGGAGCCGGTTGATATTGTATATCTGGATTTTCAGAAGGCGTTTGACAAAGTGCCGCACGAAAGACTCCTGAAGAAATTGCAGAGTCATGGAATCGGAGGTAGGGTATTATTATGGATTAAGAACTGGTTGAAAGATAGGAAGCAGAGAGTAGGATTGCGTGGCCAGTATTCTCAGTGGAGGAGGGTAGTTAGTGGGGTCCCGCAGGGGTCTGTGCTGGGTCCGTTGCTTTTTAATGTATTTATAAATGACCTAGAGATGGGAATAACTAGTGAGGTAATTAAATTCGCCGATGACACAAAATTATTCAGGGTCGTCAAGTCGCAGGAGGAATGTGAACGATTACAGGAGGACCTTGCGAGACTGGGAGAATGGGCGTGCAAGTGGCAGATGAAGTTCAATGTTGACAAGTGCAAAGTGATGCATGTGGGTAAGAGGAACCCGAATTATAGCTACGTCTTGCAAGGTTCCGCGTTAGGAGTTACGGATCAAGAAAGGGATCTGGGTGTCGTCGTCGATGATACGCTGAAACCTTCTGCTCAGTGTGCTGCTGCGGCTAGGAAAGCGAATAGAATGTTGGGTGTTATTAGGAAGGGTATGGAGTCCAGGTGTGCGGATGTTATAATGCCGTTGTATCGCTCCATGGTGCGACCGCACCTGGAGTATTGTGTTCAGTACTGGTCTCCGTATCTCAAAAAAGATATAGTAGAATTGGAAAAGGTACAGCGAAGGGCGACGAAAATGATAGTGGGGATGGGACGACTTTCCTATGAAGAGAGGCTGAGAAGGCTAGGGCTTTTCAGCTTGGAGAAGAGACGGCTGAGGGGAGATATGATAGAAGTGTATAAAATAATGAGTGGAATGGATCGGGTGGATGTGAAGCGACTGTTCACGCTATCCAAAAATACTAGGACTAGAGGGCATGAGTTGAAGCTACAGTGTGGTAAATTTAAAACGAATCGGAGAAAATTTTTCTTCACCCAACGTGTAATTAGACTCTGGAATTCGTTGCCGGAGAACGTGGTACGGGCGGTTAGCTTGACGGAGTTTAAAAGGGGTTAGATAGATTCCTAAAGGACAAGTCCATAGACCGCTATTAAATGGACTTGGAAAAATTCCGCATTTTTAGGTATAACTTGTCTGGAATGTTTTTACGTTTGGGGAGCGTGCCAGGTGCCCTTGACCTGGATTGGCCACTGTCGGTGACAGGATGCTGGGCTAGATGGACCTTTGGTCTTTCCCAGTATGGCACTACTTATGTACTTATGTACTTATCATGTCTCCCCTCAGCCGTCTCTTCTCCAAGCTGAATAGCCCTAGCCTCCTTAGTCTTTCTTCATAGGGAAGTCGTCCCATCCCCGCTATCATTTTAGTCGCCCTTCGCTGCACCTTTTCCAATTCTACCCAGTATGGTTATTCTTATGTTGGCTTATGATTTAGATGTTTTCCTGTAATAATGGAACACTGTAAAAATGTCCAGGGCAAGAAAAATAGAATGTTCGTAGCTAGACCATTTTATTCCTTTGGGCCCTGCTGAAGGTAACTCAAGCTAAGCTTTAGTAAAAGACCCTCTAAGTTTGTACTTGAGGCAAAAGAGCGTTAAAGGGGTCTTTTCTTAAGCCACAGTAGCACTTTTAGCTTGTGGTAGAAATCAGCTGGCGATAAACACTGAGTCGCCCATTATATTCCTATGGGCGTCTCGGCATTTACCGCCAGCTGATTTCTGCCGCAAGCTAAAAATGCTACCGCAGCTTATTAAATGCCCCCTAAGTTACTTGCCCAAGATCACAAGGTGCAGCAGTGGGATTTGAAACTGTCACCTCTGGATGTCAAGACCGGTGCTGTAACCAGTAGGCCATTCCTCCATTCTGATAAGAGACATTGCTAAATACCATGACATGAATATTTATAAGCCTTAAGCTACTTAATTTCTTCCTCTTTGGTTTATCTATGTCTGATACCCAGTGCACGGGGAGCGGCAAACTAATGCCCTTCCTCTCCCTGCCAGCATGTTATATTCAGTGTATTTTTTCTAGCGAAAAAGGTGCCGGTACTGAAATGCCAGGCCACCCTTCAGGGTTGGGGTGATCACTGATGGATCCACCCCATAATAGCCAGACCCTCTGCAACCAGTCACAGAAACTATCACAAGGCAGAATTTGTTTGTAGAGCCTGAGCTCTTTCATTAAAACTTGGGGACCATGGGTCAATTTTAGCGGACAGTGGAAAAGATACTGGTACTCAGTACCTCCAAGTACCCCCTCAAAAAAAGCCCTGGTTATATTATTCATGATGCTATAATCTATAATTATAGAATGTTATTTTCAAAAATCAGGTTAAATTGAAAATATTATAAAACACCCATACCTAATATTCATAAAAGTCCATGTAAAAAAAAAGCTGAGAGCAGCTTGTTTATTAAATGATCAAATTGACCTTGAAGGATTCTTTAATTCATCTTTGCTTCTAATATACTTATTAAAAAAAGGAACTTTTTTCCTCATAGGAAAAAAAAATTTTATTCAGCAAAGCCCTAAATGTTGCACATGTAATATATTTTCCAGTACCCATTAATCAATTCAGGATTATGAAGAACAAAAGGCCTTTGTTTTCTAGCATAGTTAAAGTGAGATTTACAATCTCTAGTAGAAAATAATGAAGTAAGGAGGGAAGTATTGAACAGACCACACAATGTCTGTGTTTTGGATTTAATTATTTGTTTTCCCAAATATGGGCTGAAGACAAATTAACACACAAGTATAATAGGTATTCTCTGCTCCAGTGGACTTAGAATCTGAGGTTCTTATCCTGTATAATAATTTGCACCTCCAACGTTCCATGTCTGGCTGCCTGGATTCGTAACATCTCCTGACGTCAGCCAGCCTCCAGCGTTCCATTCCCCCTCACTGTCCCGCCCTCGCGTCAAGACGTAATGACGTCAGAGGGCGGAACAGTGAGAGGGAAGGGAATGCTGGCGGCGAGCCGACGTCAGGAGGGATGTTATGAACGAAACGGAAGCCAGCACCAACCAACCAGAGAACATTCAGGTACAAATCGAGGGGAGGAGAGAATCGCGGGACATCGATGGGGGGAGGAAGGGAAGGGGATGGGAGGGAGAAAGAGGAGGGCAGGGCAAAGGAGAATTGATGGACATGGATGGGATGGGAGGACAGTAGAGGAGAGAATCGCGGCACCCACAGAGTTGGCTCCAATGATTACGCAGATGATATCCAGGCACTCTGCACCCTAGACAACTGCACTTCTGCTGAAATCTCTTTGCTGAATCAAAACTGCATTGCAATTACTGATTGGTTACAGGATCATAATCTTGTCCTCAATCCTCAGAAATCCAAATTTGTACTTTTTTCCAGCAAAGCGAGTAAAGTTTTGCCCATGCCCTTTCTTCTATATAAAATTCAGGTACCTCAGACAGAATCCATCCGTATTTTAGGTGTCCTACTTGATTCTGATCTTTCTTTCTGTCCCCGGGTTTCCCAGGTAGTTCATGGTTGTTTCTATAACTTCTGCTTGGTACGCTCTATTGTAATTCTTTATATCAAGGACAGAGTTAAAGAGCTTCAATGTCTCCAAATTATTCAAAACACAACGATCAGGCTAATAGCCAATATAAAGATGTAATACTATCTTAAAGATGCCCATTGGCTACCACTTACCCACCGTGTTATCTATAAAATCGTATTAATAGTCTTCAAGGTCATGGCTTCAGGCGAACCACTCTATCTCTCTCGTCATTTAATCCCATACTGCCCAACTAGATTACTTAGGTCCACTCAGCAAAACCAGCTTATTGTCCCAAGTTATCATATACTAATCCATGAACTTACCAGACATTCTATCTTTTCTGTACAAGGACCCTGGCTATGGAATGCTCTTCCTAGCTCTCTCAAATGTCAAAACGGTTTACAAACACTAGATTAAAATTTATAAAATCTAAGGAAATTGAATGCCATGTCTGACAGGAAAGAATACAACCATGCATTTATAACAGGAGACAAGGAGGGAAAAGGCAAAAAGAACGGAGAGGTGCGAGGCCTCAAAGGCCCATCTACAGGATTCGCTGTCAGGACAAATCAGACTTAAAAGCCATCTGAAAATAATAAGTCTTCAATTTTATCTTAAATTTTGTAAAAGAAATTTCACTCCTAATATCTGGTGGGGGGGTGGGCGTGGAAAGACTGTTCCAAAGACTAGGAGACAGAAAAATAAGGCCAAAGTGCGAGTAGACTTATAATGAGCCTGCTTGGGGGAGGGGAGCACTAATCGATTAGAATCAAGAGACCGGAGTAAACATGATGGTGTATAGGGAATAACAAGTGCAGACACACAGTGTGTGGGTCTTACCGCTTGGCTTTACAGAGCATCTGGATCGCTGACTTTTGTAACATTTGAAGATGATGTAGCTGAATGTTAGGCAAACCTGCATAAACTGTATTACAATAATCTAAATGGGATCTGATAAAGGCATGCATTAAAGTATATACTGAGGAAAAATCTAGGTAATATCTAATAGAGCATATCCGACTTAACCAGAAGAACCCCTTCTTAATCACTTGAGAAATCTGTTGGTCAAAAGTAAGTTTGGAATCGAAAGAAGATTACTGGGGTGTTTGGTAAGTCAAAAAGAGTAAGTGGTGTAGTAGGTGTGTTTAATAACCCTGAAATCCAACATGCAGTGGTTTTTGAAGGATTAAGAATAAGTTTATGGGATAAATCTGGAAGTGGCAGCAACACTTTCTGGAGTGGAGCTAAGATTAATGTAAGAAGGGATGTAGGAAAAATTAATAAGATGTCATCTGCATAAATGATCCCCTTTCTTTCCCTCCCTCCCACTCCCAAACATCACAAAACCCCTTTCTGATCCTCCCACCCTCCCCAAACGTCTACAGCACACCCCTCCCCACCAGGATCCCTTCAGGTCCACCTGTCCGATCTCTGGTGGTCTAGTTGGAGAATGACCAGTCACCCCTGCCCATCGTAGCTGCCTCTTCAATATGGCTGCCTTGATCTCGTGATGATCCTGGGCAGGGAGGGAAAGGGGATTGGCATACCTGAGACCAATACCCAGACGCTATGCTAAACAACCTAAGGGGGGGTCCTTTTACTAAGCTGTGCTAGCATTTTTAGTATTGATTAGACCGCGCTAAACGCTAGAGACACCCATAGAAATATATGGGCATTTCTAGCATTTAGTGTGTGCCAATCATTAGCGCACTCTAAAAACCCTACTGTAACATAGTAGATGACGGCAGAAAAAGACCTGCACGGTCCATCCAGTCTGCCCAACAAGATAAACTCATATATGCTACTTTTTGTGTATACCCTACTTTGATTTGTACCTGTCCTCTTCAGGGCACAGACCGTATAAGTCTGCCCAGCACTATCCCCGCCTCCCAACCACCAGTCCCTGCCTCCCACCACCGGCTCTGGCACAGACCGTATAAGTCTGCCCAGCACTATCCCTGCCTCCCAATCACCAGCCCCGCCTCCCACCACCGGCTCTGGCACAGACCGTATAAGTCTGCCCAGCACTATCCCCGCCTCCCAACCACCAGTCCCGCCTCTCACCACCAGCTCCGGCACAGACTGTGGCTTAGTAAAAGGCCCCCTAAGTTAGGACTGCTATTTTTGTGGTCTTATTTGGTCATTTACCTATGTGGGCACTGGCACTGACTATTGCAGAGCTGCCAGCTCCTCTTGGATTGCCCCTCTCCAGCCCACTTCAACAATGGAGGATGAGAGCCCATATTCAGTATCGCTGTTTAAGTATTGCTGAATATTGGCAACTGGCCTGCTGAGTATGATTTAAGGGGGCAAGAGCCTCTTGCCCCACTTGTCACTTTGAATATTGACCGGTTAGATTGTAAGCCCTCCAAGGACAGGGAAATAAACCCTGTACTCTAACGTACCTAGGACGGTCCACCCTGGGTGCCTGCAGCTAGGGGGTGTGCAGAGCCAACAGCGCACACCTGCTCCAAACACCCCCTTGCTTGGAGTGGGGGGGGATGTGCCCTGGGTACCATATAAGGTAGGTACGCCGTTTCCCCTGTACACCTTGTATTATGCTTTGTACTTTCTATGATTGAACGAGCAGAATATAATTACTGATATTATTAAAATTACATTTTGTGCATTGGTGATAAGGTTCACATCCCTGCCCCGCAAAAACAGGCCCATAGGATCTCTTAGTTCTGCTCTTAAATATAAAAAGACCTAATCTTTTTTCAGCAAATTAAGTAAATTGACAACAAGACATATTTGGATCTTCTCCCAGCCTCAAGCTTGTATTGAACAAATGGCCAAAAGCAATAGTGAGATAAGAAGTCTTTCGCATGCAATTTAACATATTTATGTAGGAGATTTTGTTTTACGTTTATCTTTGTGGATGTCCTGTACTTTGGCCCCCCACCAGCATAAAATGAATTTCATTAAATCTGGTTTTCTTACTGTTATCAACACATGTGCCGTCTGGAGTAGAACGATTATGTCTTACATAACTTTGAAGTTCGGGGTGTCAGAAACCACTAAAATTACTCCACTCAGCAAAAAAAATCAACAAGCTGTTTTTCTTGACCATACTAATAATACATTTCTAATAGGTTCAAAGTTCTTGTTTATTTGAGAACTATCTAAGTGGTTCACATACAGTGTAAAATTTTAAAACATCCAGAGAAAGAAGAGACAGACCGTAGCAGTTTTGCTGCAGAAATCCAGAGCCCCAACTGTAAACTGACTCTCACCCTGCAGTTGACCATCAAATACAACTTATGACTCTTTCATTCACAGGGACTGGGGGTAGCAGAACACCTTTTTTGGTTGAAGGGTCCGTCTCCTGGTCTCGCACCCAGGCTCTCTAATTGCTGATGCAGTGTTAGGTGAAATATTGGTAAAGCCATGGCTCCAGTGCCCACCCCATTCCACTGCCCATGCCAGAGAGAGAGGGAATAGATGAGATGAGATTTTGATCCAGGTGGAACACAGAGAAGGGAGTCATGGAGTGTGACATCTACCATTTCTGGATATGTAAAATTATTCATAGTTCCCAAATCCAATACAAGTAGGCTGAGGACCCATAACATAACAAGTCCAAGCCTACTCGATGGTAGAGGAGGAGAAATTGGGTTCAGGAACAAAGTTTGTGGTGTGAGAGCTATGCAGGAAGAGGTGTGGGGAGGAGCTTACCTTGGATTCATTCCAGATGACAGGGAAGTGTTCATGGCTGGGGAGTGGAGAACACCCACCTGCCCTCCCTTATTTATTGAAGTTGTAAGTGAGAAAGGAGGGGTATGGAAGAGAGATGTTGAGGGTAGAAGTGCACCTTAGGTGGGAATTTTGGGATCGTTGAAAGTTGAATTTAGTGAACCCCCTCAAGCTGATTGGCGAGAAGTTGGTTGCATGGCAAATATGTGCAAAACTGCTATGTAAACCCTGGAGAGGAATACAAAGGAACTATGAATTAACAAATGTGGATATGAGGCCACCTTGTGTCACTGCACACTGGTCTGTTTTTCAGATTTAACTGAAGTTTGATACTGGGGACTAGGATAACCCCATCTAGTGTAGACAGGCTGGGAGAGGTTCTTGATTAATTTGTAATTAACAGTATGTTTAAACTTATTAAGAAACTGCAGACCGCCCAAAACACAGCGGGAAGATTAATTTATGGTAAAACCAAATTTGAGAGTGCTAAACCCCGCTCTGAGAGAAATTGCATTGGCTTCCTGTCAAGGATCGCATCACATTTAAAATCTGCTCCCTAGTACACAAAATTCTCTATGGTGAAGTCTCTGACTACATGATTGACCTAATCAGCCTGCCACCGGGGAATACATTAAGACTATCCCATTCATACCTTAACCTTCATTATCCAACCTGCAACGGGCTTAAGTATAAATCCACATGTGCTTCATCCTTCTCCTTCATCAGCTCACAATTATGGAATTCCTTGCCAAAAGCTATAAAAACCATTCACAGCCATCTAAATTTCAGAAAATATCTGAAGACTTTGTTATTTGGAAAAGCTTACCCCAAGGACTCAACATGTGTCTCCACTACTTGATTCATAACAATATAATGACAATTTTGGACACATCCACCCTTCCCTTCTCTCCCCTGATTTCCCTGTTCCTTTCGTTTCTTCCCCATCCTCTCTTTTATTTCTTATGTAGGTTTCATGATGTATTAGCTTAATTTACTGCATTGGCGTCCGCCTTTGCAGTGTGATGTAAGCCACATTGGGCCTGACACAGTTGGGAAAATGTGGGGTATAAATGAGATAATAAATAAAGTTAAGAACATAAATGCAGACTTAGACTAGTATTTCTATAGTGGTCACTATGCATGTAATTGCCGTTACAGAGTTTGCAATTACCTCCAGATTCTCTATACGGTGACTAAAGTTGCACGTGTAACTTGGCCGCATGACCAATTTACACACGCAACTTAATTGGTTAACAAGCCAATCAGCACTGATCATTGGCCACTTATTAGAATTTACATGCCACTTATATCTGTATGCACATATATATATATATATATATATTTATTTATACATTTGTACCCCGCACTTTCCCACTAATGGCAGGCTCAATGCGGTTACATGGGGCGGTTACAAGGAGCTGCCTGTGCCTGAAGTGGGAATCGAACTCAGTTCCTCAGGACCAAAGTCCACCACCCTAACCACTAGGCCACTCCTCCACTGTTGCTACTATTTGAGATTCTTCATGGAATGTTGCTATTCCACTAGCAACATTCCATGTAGAAGTCGGCCCTTGCAGATAACCAATGTGGCCGCGCAGGCTTCTGCTTCTGTGAGTCTGATGTACGTGCAGGACGTCAGACTCACAGAAACAGAAGCCTGCGCAGCCTTCTACATGGAATGTTGCTAGTGGAATAGCAACATTCCATGTAGAATCTCCAATAGTAGCAACATTCCATGTAGAATCTCCAATAGTATCTATTTTATTTTTGTTACATTTGTACCCCTTTTCCACTCATGGCAGGCTCAATGCAGCTTACATGGGGCAATGGAGGGTTAAGTGACTTGCCCAGAGTCACAAGGAGCTGCCTGTGCCTGAAGTGGGAATCAAACTCAGTTCCTCAGGACCAGAGTCCACCACCCTAACCACTAGGCCACTCCTCCACTCCTATATACAAGTAGTGCCTCTTCGGAAATCTCTACTTTTAATGTATTCAAATTCACAAGTGTAAATAGCATTTTTCATGTGTTAAACCTTCTAATAATCACCTTCTATATATACCATTTTAACAATTACAATAATGACTAAACCTCATATACTGCAGCTGAACAAAATTTGGTCACATATGCCCTCAGATTACAGAGGGTTGACCAACAAACTAAAGAGGAAATGAATGCAAACACAAGCTTCTATTTTTGTTGAGCCATGATCTCATGGTTTACGATGGGAAATGCCGTAGCAGACATGCTCCCACCATTGTGCTACAGCCCAGACAAAGGCGAGCAGCTCTGCCTCTTCCTTTCATTATAGAAAAGCAGACCGTCCTGCAATTTCAACAACACTATCATTGTAACGAGTGCACTAACACTGTCAGGAGAAGGGACCGTTGGAAGAGTAAAAACCTGAGGGGCCTTTTTACTAAGCCACGTAACCGTCTACGTGTGCAAAACGCGCTCCAAAGTGGAGTTACCTCCCGGCTACTGCGCGGCTCTTGCGCTAATTTCATTTCTGGCGCTTGTCCGATACGCGCGTCTGAAAAATATTTTTTTTATTTTCGGATGCACGTATTGGGCGAGCACAGGTCATTACCGCCCAGTTACTGCGTGAGACTTTCCTGCTAGGTCAATGGCTGGCGGTAAGGTCTCATACCCAAAATGGACGTGTGGCGATTTTCATTTTGCTGCATGCCCATTTTTGGCAAAAATGTAAAAAAGGCATTTTTTTTGCAAGTGCGCTGAAAAATGATTCCTCGCGCGCCCAAAACACACGTCTACACTATCGCAGGCCATTTTTCAGCAGAGCTTAGTAAAAGGACCCCTGAAGCAGAGTAGGCAGAAGCCCTCCTCCTGAACTGCACAGCACCCTCACTTGCAGCATGTGACAATAAAGTGGCTTCACCTTGCTTTTGCCCTTTGTGGGACACAGACCACAGAAGTCTATCGAGCATCAGCCTTAGTCCCCCCCCCCCCCCCCCCCCCCCCCCCCATACTGGATTTTGCAAATCTTCTTTCCATCTTTTCCAATTTGCAGAACAGATTGCATTTGCAGGTGTGCACTATCAGGGACAGACACAGCTGCTCAGTGGGATTCCTACATGGTTTAATCCTGCTGAATATCAACCAGATTTGAGTATTTATTTTTATTTATTTATTTGTTACATTTGTATCCCACATTTTCCCACTTATTTGCAGGGTCAATGTGGCTTACATAGTACCGGAGAGGTGTTCGCCGACTCCGGTATGAACAAATACAAAGCGATGCTGTGGTAAAATAAGGTTCATGTGGAACAGACACAGTAGGGAATCGTAGAGCGGAAGAGTTATGTTATGTCCATTACGTGCTTTGGTTTTGTTCTGTTGCAGAGTTCAGACATTTAAGTTGGATTGGTAGGGTAAGCCTTTTTAAACAGGTTAGTTTTTAGTGATTTCCGGAAGTTTAGGTGGTCATAAGTACATAAGTACATAAGTAGTGCCATACTGGGAAAGACCAAAGGTCCATCTAGCCCAGCATCCTGTCACCGACAGTGGCCAATCCAGGTCAAGGGCACCTGGCACGCTCCCCAAACGTAAAAACATTCCAGACAAGTTATACCTAAAAATGAGGAATTTTTCTAGTCCATTTAATAGCGGTCTATGGACTTGTCCTTTAGGAATCTATCTAACCCCTTTTTAAACTCCGTCAAGCTAACCGCCCGTACCACGTTCTCCGGCAATGAATTCCAGAGTCTAATTACACGTTGGGTGAAGAAAAATTTTCTCCGATTCGTTTTAAATTTACCACACTGTAGCTTCAACTCATGCCCTCTAGTCCTAGTATTTTTGGATAGCGTGAACAGTCGCTTCACATCCACCCGATCCATTCCACTCATTATTTTATACACTTCTATCATATCTCCCCTCAGCCGTCTCTTCTCCAAGCTGAAAAGCCCTAGCCTTCTCAGCCTCTCTTCATAGGAAAGTCGTCCCATCCCCACTATCATTTTCGTCGCCCTTCGCTGTACCTTTTCCAATTCTACTATATCTTTTTTGAGATACGGAGACCAGTACTGAACACAATACTCCAGGTGCGGTCGCACCATGGAGCGATACAACGGCATTATAACATCCGCACACCTGGACTCCATACCCTTCCTAATAACACCCAACATTCTATTCGCTTTCCTAGCCGCAGCAGCACACTGAGCAGAAGGTTTCAGCGTATCATCGACGACGACACCCAGATCCCTTTCTTGATCCGTAACTCCTAACGCGGAACCTTGCAAGACGTAGCTATAATTCGGGTTCCTCTTACCCACATGCATCACTTTGCACTTGTCAACATTGAACTTCATCTGCCACTTGCACGCCCATTCTCCCAGTCTCGCAAGGTCCTCCTGTAATCGTTCACATTCCTCCTGCGACTTGACGACCCTGAATAATTTTGTGTCATCGGCGAATTTAATTACCTCACTAGTTATTCCCATCTCTAGGTCATTTATAAATACATTAAAAAGCAACGGACCCAGCACAGACCCCTGCGGGACCCCACTAACTACCCTCCTCCACTGAGAATACTGGCCACGCAATCCTACTCTCTGCTTCCTATCTTTCAACCAGTTCTTAATCCATAATAATACCCTACCTCCGATTCCATGACTCTGCAATTTCTTCAGGAGTCTTTCGTGCGGCACTTTGTCAAACGCCTTCTGAAAATCCAGATATACAATATCAACCGGCTCCCCATTGTCCACATGTTTGCTTACCCCCTCATACGTTGTTTTCATGGCTTTTGGTAATGCGTTCCACAGTTGTGTGCTTATGTAGGAAAAACTGGATGCATATGTTGATTTATGTTTAAGTCCTTTGCAGTTTGGGTAGTGCAGATTTAGATATGTTCGTGTTGATCTGTATGTGTTTCTGCTTGGTAGTTCTATGAGGCAGTGGTGTAGCAAGGATGGGGCGGTGGGGGCGGTCCGCCCTGGGTGTCAACGGGTGGGGGGGGTGCTCTGCTAGCGAGTCCCTACCAGCTCCATCCACCCGGCAGCTGTGTGGTGCGGCACCTCATGTCTGCGCTGCTGTAAGAGAAGAAAATCGCCTCGTTGGCCCGTCTCTCACTCTGTCCCACCCTCGAGGAAATAGGATGTTACATCAGGGGGTGGGACACAGTGAGGGAACATCAGAGGCTGGGACACAGTGAGGGAAGGGCCGACGAGGCGATTGTCTTCTTTTAGAGCAGTGCAGAGTCGCTTGAGGCGCCGGGTGGACGGAGCTGGTAGACAGGTGGGGGGTGCTGTGTTATGCCGGGGGGAGTGCCGTGTTGCCCTGCAGCCAGGGGGGGGGTGTCATGCCAGGGGGGGTGCGCACAGCAGCGATCCGCCCCGGGTGGCAGTGAACCACAGAACGCCACTGCTATGAGGTCTGTCATGTATCCCGGGGCTTCGCCGAAGATAATTTTATGAACCAGGGTGCAGATTTTGAAAGCTATACATTCTTTGATTGGGAGCCAGTGCAGTTTTTCACGGAGGGGTTTTGTGCTTTCAAATCGCGTTTTTCCAAATATGAGCCTGGCTGCCGTGTTTTGAGCGGTCTGAAGATTCTTTAAGGTTTGTTCTTTGCATCCTGTGTAGATTCCATTGCAGTAGTCTACGTGGCTTAGTACCATTGATTGTATCAAGTTGTGAAATGTTTCCCTCGGTCTCACGCGTTTGAGTTTCCACATTGAATGGAAGATTTTCTTTGTTGTGGATTTCACTTGGCAAACTAGTGTGAGGTTACAGTCCATTGTACACACACACGTACATTTTCTTTGGAGTAGGAGTAAATTTGTGAGTGAGAATTTGTGCAGTGCTGCAGATAGTTCTGAAACTCTTTTGCATAGAGACATACAGGTGACTTTGTTGTCTTTGGGGCAAATTCTATAAATGGCACTTTAAAAATTGGCACCAAAAAAAAAACCACACGGTTAGCATGATTCTATACACTATGCCTAAAGTTAGGCGTAATTTATATAACATGCCATTCTTGCGCCTAAACTTTAGGTGCACCCATTTAGGCCACCTAAAACCAGGCCTAAATGCCCGCACCTAAGTTAAGCACAGATTGAGTGTATTCCATAATAATATGCATAGTTTTTTGGAATACCCACAACCTGTTCATTCCACACCCCCTTTTTGGCTGCGTGCATTAGAATTTACACGCACTGCGTTACAGAATATGCCTAGAAAACTGTGTGCATAAATTCTAATTAAAGCCAATTAGTGCTCCTAATTGGTTGTTAAGTACCAATTATTGGCACCGATTGGCTTCTTAAGTTGTGAGCGCAATTTGGCTGTGTGGCCAAATTAGCGTGCACAACTTGAGGCACCACTTATAGAATTTGGGAGTTTATGAAATAGGTATAGAATAGGGTGATTTTATGGATATTTCACATAGATGCTTTATTGTAAAACTTTGTGTCCCCCTCCCTGCCCACGTGTGTCCAGGATTGGGTAAAGGTTAGAATCTTATAATTGACAAAGCCTTAGCTCAGCTCCTAAATACGTATGTTTACCTTAATTTAAGGAATTCTTGTTTGCTACTTAACTATTGCCAGCTTACCCCCCCCCCCCCCCCCACCTCCTGTTTACTAAGCCACACGGTAATGCTGACACAGACCATTCAAAGTGAATGGGCTGTGTTGGCGTTAGCTCACCAACTGCCGCTAGCGCAGCTTAGTAAACAAGGGGGTTTAGGGTTACCATGTTTTGTCCCCCTAAAAGGAGGATACATACCCTGCCCCTTCCCCGCCCCCTTTCACACCCTTGCTCCGCCCCTGTCACATTTTCCCCTCCCCCCTGTCACCCCCTCCCCTTACTACTGCCCTGGTGGTCTAGTGACCTCTTCGGGCCAAGAAAGAGCCCTCTCTTTCCTGACCGGAGCGCAGCCCTGCATGCACCCTTCCTGTTGCTGATCTCTGCACCGATTCAAAATGGCCATCGAGAGTTGAAGTCTCGCGAGGTCACTTCACTCTCGGCGGCCATTTTGAAGTGGCGCTGAGATCAGCAACAGGAAGGATGCATGCAGGGCAGCGCTCTGGGCAGGCAACAGGGGGCGCTTTCCTGTCCCAAAGGCGGAAGAGGTCACTAGACCACCAGGGCAGTAGTAAGAAAGGGGAGGGGAGGCTAGCAATCTGCCTGTTTGTCCGCCCACCAGCCTGCCTGTTTGTCCAGAAATCCGGATTGGTGATGTGGCTTTATACATCAGAGGCATGCACACAATTGCCCCTCAATCATTCTTACAAAACCAAAGTTAAAATGAGCATTTAGCTGACACTTATGCATGCTTGAAACAGGTATACATGGTAATGTTATACATGCATGTTTTTCAGAGTGCCTAAGCATGCCCACCAGCACTCCCTCTTCCAAACTGTATATGCAGTGGATATTGTAGCAAGCATGAAACACAGCAGAAAGATAAATCCAGGATAAAGGATTTTATCCACTTTCAGTTAGCACATCTTTCCCAAGAAAAGGGACTTCTTGTAAGAGTAGTAGCTGTGAAGCTAGGACAAGAAGTCAGTCCCTGAACACAGAGCAATTTCCTGTCCAACCAGAGATAAGGAATGACTCAGCAGTTTGCCTAGTAGCCAAGTAGGAGGGAGGACATGGTCAGTTCCCCAGGGAGCATATAAACCTATTAAACCTCCTTGATATAAACTATGCCTTCAAGCCAGGAAAGGAAGCTAGCAGATTGACTGGAGGCTTGCCTTTCTTCATTCAGTCCAGCCCTGAGGAATAGGATGGATATATGGAGGTAGACTCTGTTGCAGAGGAAGAAGAAATGGAATTTATAGAAACTGGTAATGGAATAAACACAACTTTCTCGTAAGAGAATACAAATTTAAGGAGGCACATTGAGAGGTTTGCAGCATGTTACTGAATTGTTATAGAGGATGGTTCCTGCTCATCTTCTTCCTTTCCATGTACCCAAGAAGTCATACTAAGAAGGGAGGAAGCAACCACTGAAGGACTGTATACATGATTGAAGCACGGGGTGCAGGCATGTGCCATAGGTTTTATTTTTGTTTTTAATTTTGTTTTGTGTTTTTAATCAGGGGGGGGGGGGGTGCATATCTGTGTACTATAAAGGGCTCATAGGCTGTTTGCTGCATAAAAAAACATTGGCTATTTTGTTCCATTTGAGAGTTTTAAAGGTAACTAAGCCAAATCTAAAAGAAAACATATATCTTTTGTACTTTTATACATTTCTATATTTTATATATTTTGTATATTTGTACATTTATCTTTTGTTCTTTTTAACTACGATTAAGATGCAAGACTCAAGCTGCCGCCCAATGCTGAGCTGCACTGGAGGTTGTACCGGGGTGAATGGGCCTGAGCCCAAAGTGGGTGGGCCCCCCCCTGCCTACACAACCCCACCTGCGACTATGTCACTGGACAAGTCTGTTGAAGCAACCTTTCACTGAGGACAACTAAGAAAAACTGAAGACATATTTTTGAAAACTGTAATGTGAAGAAACTTGAGAAGGAAGGTGTATATAAATAAGTGGGAACAGATGAAGATGCAACAGTCCAGGAGCGGAGATAACAGTCAGGCATCTGATTTCTGACAGATGACTGTTGCACTGCTTGGGTCAAAAGTGGTGTAGCGGTGAACTATTCTACATCAGTTGTCTTCCATGGTTTGAACTACAGTGCCTTCAAGCTAAGATGTCCTTTTACTAAGGCGGGCTAACAGATTTAGCATGTGCTAACGATTATTGCACGCTAAATGATAAATCACCCATTATGGGCGTCTTATCATTTAGCTTGTGCTAATTGTTAGTGTGCCATAGTAAAAGGACCCATAAGTTTTCTACTTTGATATATGAGACTGATTATTTATGCTGTGGAAGTTCTGTGCACCAAATAAGATTTCTTTTCATGCAAATCAAAATACACACAAAATCAGAATTTTTCTTGAGACATATAATTACACTAGAGCGGCAACTGTCTGACTGAAGAGGCCATGCCATCACTTCACTCTTTATTGACATAAACCATAAAGAACAGGTGATGCCTCGTTGAAGATTTTAGAAGTGGATGTTTTTGTGACACGTTTTAGCTACATACATTACAGAGAGAATGACATCTATTCACAATAATTGCTGCCAGAAGAGAACAGTACATAAGTATTGCCATACTGGGAAAGACCAAAGGTCCATCAAGCCCAGCATCCTGTTTCCAACAGTGGCCAATCCAAGTCACAAATACCTGGCAGAAACTCAAATAGTAGCAACGTTCCATGTAGAACCCCAAAGAGAAGCAAGATTCTAGAATTCTAAAGAATAACAAGGTTCCATGCAGAATTTCAAAGTGTAGCAACATTCCATGAAGAACCTCAAAGCGTAGCAGGATTCTATTTAGAATCCCAAGTACATAAGTGCATAAGTGTTGCCATACTGGGACAGACCAAAGGTCCATCAAGCCCAGCATCCTGTTTCCAACAGTGGCCAATCCAGCTCACAAATACCCGGCAAGATCCCAAAAATGTACAAAACATTTTATACTGCTTATCCCAGAAATAGTGGATTTCCCCCAAGTCCACGGTCTATGGTTCTGAAATTGGTTTTAGGACATTTTCAAAAAAGTGTTTCTTGGTTAGAAGAGCTGTTTGAAGATTGCCTGATCCTTGCTGCAGTTAAAACCAGGCACAGATTTAGGCATTGACAACATAGGTGACTGTCTGGGGGAGGGGAGATTTTTTTTTTTTTAAAGGCACCAAATACTTTAGCTGAACAGGAATCGGATTTGGCTTGCTTTAGGATGGTACTGCATTATCTTCAGGGGAGAAACCTGCTAGTCCCACCACCCTCAGGTCCTGGCTATATGTGACAACATTTTAAATCTGACCCTAGATAAGACTATGCATGATGTTTCCCCACTGGAAAATATCTGCAGAAAAAAGAGGTGGAAATTGCTGTGTGTAGCTTTTCCATAGGCAATTTTCAAAGGGAAAATGCTCATCTACTTTCACTCTGAGAACTGGTGAAACTTCTCAGGTTAAAGTATCCTGAAACTTTTAAGCACCCACGGACATCTGGAAATTTCTACCAAATCTACTGGGAGCCAGGGGCTCCTTAATGGAAGGACAGTTTATTTTTGTATATGCTGTTCTGATCTTTCCAGGCAGCTTTATTACAATGGCCTTCAGCTAAGGAAGCCAAACTTGTTGGTACAAGGCAATAAACATTTACTTTTCAACTCTGAAATCAATTACTGTTGGATTTAAGAAAGGAAGGTTGTGCTGTTTTTTTAAATCAAGCCCTGGGTAGTTTATGATTTTGGGGGTTTAGCAGTCTGTTTAGAAACTTTGATTTATAGGCTGGTCTGTCTTTCTTGACATCTCAGACATTATTAATTCATATTTCACTAGCTGAAATCTCTCTTTTAGGATACAATTAGTAATCTTGTATTCTTGCATGGGATTTTTTTTTGAAGGGATCCCTTGGTTGTATGTTGGTTGAGGTTTGAGGTTTTGTTGTTTGACACATGGAGTAAGTAGGTTATCAGGCGACCCTATTGCTTCTGCACAGTCTGAATACAACAGACAGCCTTTCTGATTCCATAATTCTGGATAAACTCATATCCTGATTAATTTCAAAGAGACTGTGCAGGGTGATGCTTTAAATAATCATAATAAAAAACATTCCATAACTTTAAAAAGGGGTGGATAGTGCACCCATGAGTATCTAGACTTATGCACCTATGAAGCAGTTACCAAAAGTAGACCCTGGAGAACTGGGATTTGAACAGACATCAGGCAGAGTATGCTGTAAAAATCCTTCCCAAGCCAGTTCTTAGCCTTTTCCCAACATTTCAAACAGATGAACTTTAAAAATTCATTCTTTACGCCTAAGAAATGAAAAAATAAGTAAGGCTGATTGGTAATCGTTTGATAACTTGACATTTGGAGAGAAGAGTCATTCCTATTATAGATTCTACTACAGACTGTTACACACTGCACTCTAGGAGACACGTTTACTCCTCACTGTCCCTAGAACATAAAAATAGCCATAGTGGGTCAGACAAATGGTCCATCTAGCCCAGTATCCTGCTTCCAGCAGTGGTCAATCCAGGTCACAAATTCCTGGCAGAAATCTAATTAGTAGCAACATTCCATGCTACCAATTCTGGGGCAAGCAGTGGCTTCCCCCATGTCCATCTCTCAGCACTGGCATGATTCAATCACTAAACTGAAAATAAAATCATTTTCCTACCTTTCTTGTCTGTTGATTTTATTATTCTAATCATCTTGTTCCCAATCTCTGGTTCTGCTTTCATCTGTCTGTGCTCTTAACTCTGTTTCCAGGGCCCCCTTTCCATTTCATTTGTTATTTCTTTTCTCTTTCTTCTTCACTTCCTGCCTTCTGTGTTTTTGGCACCAGTGGCGTTCCTAGGGGGGCTGACACCCGGGGCGGATCGCCGATGCGCCCCGCCCCCCCCCCCCGGTGCAGCGCGACCACCCCCCTGGTGAAAGGACACCCCCCACCCCTGCAAAAGAACCCCCCCCCCGGGTGCACACCGCTGGGGGGGGGGGTGCCTTGCGCTGGTCAGCTTCGTTCGTTTCCATGCTCCCTCTGCCCCGGAACAAGTTACTTCCTGTTCCGGGGCAGAGGGAGCATGGAAATGAACGAAGCTGGCTGGCACGCAGCACCCCCCCCCCCCCCAGTGGCGTGCACCCGGGGTGGACCGCCCCCACTGCCCCCCCCCTTTGGTACGCCACTGTTTGGCACTGATCTTTCACATTCAGCTTTCTTCAATTTTTATGCCTCTTTCTCAAATTTATGTAGCTTTTCCTCTTCCCTTCATGTGCAGCATGTTTTCCCCTCTACCCTTTCCTATCTATGCACGTCTCCCCTCTTCCCTCCATGTGCAGCCATTCACCCTCTCCCTTCCATTCCATCTATCTGCATTTCCCCCTCTCCCTGCCCTCCTATCCAAGTGCAGCATTTCCTCCTCTCCCTTCCCTACCCTCCTATCCAAGTGCAGCATTTCCCCCTTTCCCTGCCCTCCTATCCAAGGCAAGTCTTCCCTTCCCTTTCATCTATGTACATTTTCCTCCTCTCTCTTCCATACATATACAGCCTCCCCCCCCCTTCTCTGCCCCTCCTATCCAAGTGCAGCCTTTTCCCCCTCTTCCTTCCCTGCCCTCCTATCCGCCTTTCTCCCTCTCCCTTCCCTCCTATCCAAGTGCAGTCTTTCCCCTTCTCCCTTCCCTGCCCTCCTATCTAAGTGGAGCCTTTCTCCCTCTCCCTTCTGAGAACTCGGGGCTTTCGTGTATAGCTTTCACTGGGAGTGCAATGAAGATTTTTAGCAATGCCTATGCATGTTCATCCCTTCTAAAAAGATTATAGCCTATTCTGGTTGTATCCCATTGAATCACCTGGAAAGCAATAAGCAAAAGCAATCACAGTCTAACCAACAAAGTTTCAGGTCCAGTATTAGGGCTTCCAGATCCGAAACTTGGTTGGTTGGACTGTGATCGTTTTTGCTTATTGCTTTCCAGATATTTTTCACGGACTTGCTTATGTTTTCTCTAGCCTTATGCCTAGCCTCCTCTTCTACTTGGTTGCTGAGGTAAGAGTTGCTAAGATGTTTTTCTTTATTTTCCACTGCTGTCAAGCTTTTGCTGGGAGTAGCATCCTAGACTCATTTACTTCTGGAGACCGCACCTTCAGAAAGATATAAACAGGATGGAGTTGGTCCAGAGAATGGTTGCATAACTAGTCAGTGGTCTCTCTGTCATAAAGCGTATGAGGACAGACTTATAGATCTCAATATGTATATACTCTGGAATAAAGGGAGGCGAGAGGGGGATATGATAGAGATGTTTAAATATCTCCGTGGCATTAATGTACAGGAGGTGAGCCTTTTTCAAATGAAGGAAAACTCCAGAATGAGAGGGCAAAGGATGAAGTTATAGGCTCAGGAGTAATGTAAGGAAACACTTTTTTAAGGAAAGGGTGGTGGGTGCATGGAATTGCCTCCTGGCGGAGGTGGTAGAGGCAAGAACTGTCTCTAAATTTAAGAAAGCGTGGGACAGGCACATGGGATCTCTTAGGGAGAGCAGATAGTAGATGCTGTGAATGGGCAGACTGGATGGTCCATTTGGCCTTTATGTGCTGTCATGTTTCTATGTTTCTTCTATGTGCTACCTTCATCTTCTAACATACGTGCTTGGAAATATACAAGTACTCTTTTAATGGGGTGCTTGGTAGGAGCCTATAAAGGCATATGGATGGCTACTTTCCTTTATACAATACTAGCCTAATGGGATATCTGCATGCTTAAAAATCAGGCATGGGCACATATAACAACTCTAGAAGCTGGTATTAGTATTCACACCCAAATGACAGAGATATTGTCTATATTTCTCACTTAAGATCCTTTGTCCTGCCACAGAAAGATATACTATAATGATCTGTTACATCATTATAGTATATCCTTTTGTTTTTTCAATATATGTCCTAGCTTCCAGTGTATCTAAAACCTTTTTACGTCACCCACTTAGATTGTTTGGATAATGTGGGATATAAAATTGATCAATAAAAATACATAAAATCACATTTTGAGACGTATATTAGTTTTATGACGTAGTCTTTCCTCTCCCTTTCTATAAGCAGGTAGTATTTCTGAAAATACTAGTCTTTACTATGGGTTTTAGCCCCTCCCTCAACTTCTGGGAATCTGTGTGCTACAAGACTGCTGTTTTGGCTTTATCATTTGTCACCTGGTGGATAATTAAAATCTTCTATGAATACTGTTAGTACTTGATTTGTATTTATGCTAGCTGAGGATCCTGGAAATATTTGAACCTTCAGACTACGTTTCCAAGTTAATGTCTCTGGAAATGGAGTCACTGAGTGTAAGAATCTTCTGTTTTGAGATGTTTAGTTAGTGCCTTGGATTTTGTTTGCAGTGAGTAACTTTCTTCACCTCTGGCCCCACCTCAGGTTCATTATCATGAGCATCAAAATGTCCCAAAGCAGCAAAGGAATTTCATAGGGGCAACATGTGGGAGAGTGAATGCCTCTTTGTCAAGGGTGATAATCTACTTGAGCCCACTGTAACCCATCTATTCCTGGGTTGCTTTGTTTACTGTGGGACCTGCTACTCATTCTGATGCAGAATTGAATGTTCAACTATAAAAAAAAAATATATATATATATATATATATATATATATATATATATTTGCTCAAGATTCACAGTTAAACTCTTGTTAAAACTGAATCATTTATGTTAAATAGTTGCATAAGCGGTATGTTATACAGTGAAACTGACTTGCAAAACCCTAACCTTGTGGTCTCTCATTATGCATATCATGCTTTTTCGCGCAGCCTCATCCTACCTCAGCAGCACAGCAGGCACTCGAACAAAACCTAGTAAGGGTACACACCTGACCCTTCTCTGCCCGCAGCTAGGGAGTCACCAGTGTGTGGCTGACTCATCCTGCTTGTCCATGGAGAAAGTGAAGTTACTTACCTGTAACGGAGGTTCTCCGTGGACAGCAGGATCAGTCAGCCACACATACCCTCCCTCCTCCCCTACGGATGAGGCCATGCAACATAGCTGGGTACACCTGAGGCAACATGCCCAAGCAGGGACATATATAGTGCACACTACACATGCTCAGAGGGACCTCCTCAAAAGGTTCCTTTGAGCTCTGGGAGAGCAAATCCGTTTCCGGCTCGTCGGATGACATCGCATTTGCTTATTTCCGATCTGAGGAAGAAGGGCAACCTTCGAAAGCTAATCAAGAAATGTATTAAGTTATGTCCAATAAAAAAGGTATCATCTTATTTTCTTTTGCATGTTTTATTTTGTTTGATTTCTATTGATAACCTTAAGAGTGGACTAACACGGCTACCACACTCCTTTACTGTGGGATAAATCGGATGCTGTATAGTCTGGGAGGCCTCCTATAATTGTAGCTAATTCATTTTTTAGTTGAAATACTTGATTAAGGAGTTCATTTTCAAAGCGCAAAGTTCCATAAGTTACTTTGTAAGTCTAAGTGCTTTGAAAATATGCCTCCACATGATTTAATTTGTCAATGGATAATGTCTAAAAAGTCGATATAAACGTTAGTATGAATATAATCAGCTGCCTCTTTTGCATTTGTAATTATCTATCATGGTCATGGATACTAGCTTTTATTCCGATTCAGATCACTGGGGTTCTGTAACAGTGAGGAAATGAGATGCACAATGGTTTTGTTTCCATGAGAAGTATTTGGACATTCGGTCTGAATTAGGCAACTTCCAACTGACTCTATCAACCTCCAGGCATTGAACCACACAATCTGTCTTCAAAATATCCCAATAAAGCCAGTGACTTGAACATATTAAATATACTGTAGAACGGATTGTCGCACACAACCTCATTTCAAGCCAATATTATTACTCATAACTGATGATAGTTAACTCAGCAAATGTTTGGCAATTCATTCTATTATAGGAGCCCTGCTGGGGCTTGCTAATGCTTTCATAAAGAGCTCGTTGCACAAGAAACATGGTCAGTGCTCTACAAATATAAAGATGCAGAACACCCAAATTGAAGTAAAATATTTACAGAACCAGAATCCTCAGTAGAAAGGGCACTTGAATACCTTCAAGGCAATAAATCTTGTTATCCTATCACTATTGTTGAAGATTGTTTAAATAACCATTCCATTTCTTTTAACCTCTTGGTTGCTTTACTTTTACCTTTGCAAAGCTAGTGTGAAAAGTTTAAAGCTATGAGGCAATGTATCACACACTACAAACCACACACCACAGTGGCTCACATGTTTAGAACTGTGGCAAGGCATAGTGGCCTAGTGGTTAGGGTGGTGGACTTTGGTCCTGGGGAACTGAGAAACTGAGTTCGATTCCCACCTCAGGCACAGGCAGCTCCTTGTGACTCTGGGCAAGTCACTTAACCCTCCATTGCCCCATGTTAGCCGCATTGAGCCTACCATGAGTGGGAAAGCGCAGGGTACAAATGTAACAAAAATAAAATAGATACTATTGGAGATTCTACGTGGAATGTTGCTACTATTGGAGATTCTACATGGAATGTTGCTATTCCACTAGCAACATTCCATGTAGAAGGCTGCGCTGGCTTCTGTTTCTATGAGTCTGACGTCCTGCACGTACGTGCAGGACGTCAGACTCACAGAAGCAGAAGCCTGCACGGCCACATTGGTGATCTGCAAGGGCCGACTTCTACATGGAATGTTGCTAGTGGAATAGCAACATTCCATGTAGAATCTCAAATAGTAGCAACAGTGGAGGAGTGGCCTAGTGGTTAGGGTGGTGGACTTTGGTCCTGGGGAACTGAGTTTGATTCCCACTTCAGGCACAGGCAGCTCCTTGTGACTCTGGGCAAGTCACTTAACCCTCCTTTGCCCCATGTAAGCCGCATTGAGCCTGCCATGAGTGGGAAAGCGCAGGGTACAAATGTAACAAAAAAAATAAAAATAACAGGAGTGCAAAATGAATGCAAAAGAGGTAAGCAGCAGCAATGTAGTATGAACTGGCTCAGAAAAAATGGCCAAGCCTTGTTGTCTCACTTTGCATCTCTGTTGTTGCTGCTGCTGTTAAGCAGGAAATCTAACAAATGGAGAGGGGGGGGGGGGGGGTTCCCTGTTATTTTGCATGTTGTCTTTTTCACAGTGTCACATAAAAAACAGTTTAGTTTCCCCCCTAAGTTGTACACCTGGTGGTACAGCAACAAAGAGATGCAAATTGAGACAACAAGGCTGTGCCATTTCTTTTGTGTGTGTGTGTGTAAATGCTCATGCCTAGTTGCTATAGGTACATGAGTAACCTATAGCATTCTATAAGTTATGTGTGCAAATGGGAGCCCTGCCCATGGTTTACCCAGGCTGCACCCATGTGTAGGCCCACCTGTCAAATACGTGCTATGCAAGATATGCACGTATGTACAGAATAGGTTTAGGCAGATTTTTGGCATTTACATAGGTATGTGCACACATATGTGTGTATATGCCAGTATTCTAAACCTTCATGTGTGCATTTGACATGTAAATGTTAATAAGCAGATCGGAGTTTTAAAAAAACAGTCCAGTAGACAAGATCAAGTCAAATTCCAATGGTACTTTTATTAGCAACAGACGTAGAGGGGTAGAAAACTGTGCTTGTCTTGGCTAAGTTCCCCCCCCCCCCCCCCCCCCCGAACAAAGGGATGCCTCAGGGGATCTCAATTCCAATAAGCTGTAAAAAGCAAACTTGCACCAGAGCTGGGAAAAAAAATTGTTACACTCCTTCACATACTCCTGGCTGTTGTTGCCCTTTGTTCGGGCGAAACTTGGCCAAGTTAGGCACAGCTTTCTACTCCTGTACGTCTGTTGCTCATAAAAGCACCATTGGAATTTGATTGGATCTTGTCTACTGGACTGTCTGTTTTGGGGGGTTTTTTTTTATTCGATCTGCTCTTGATTTTCTGCAGGTCTGGCTCTTGTGGATCGACTGCCTGTGTGTTTCTTGGGACATAAATGTTAACACCTTCTTTATAGAGTTACCCCTAGGGGTTTGCATGCCATTTTTTGGTTATCATTTTGTTTTCCCTTTTTCATTGTTTTTTTTTCCATTTCTTTCGTTTTGTTTCGGTAGTGACTTTCCAAAAAAAGTGAAAAGATACCAGGTTGGGTCAGTAGGGAGATGTTGATTTTTCCAGCTGCAGTAGAGAAAAGGAAGTAAGTTCAGAAAGGCTCTGAGTTGGTGATCTGGCAGCTACTGTTTCCTTTTATTACTCAACATCTATAAATCTGTTTTTTATAAGTATGACTACAGTCTGTACATACTGATATGGCTTTATGTGTGTAAAAAACAATGTTGCTCACTTGTTACAACTGTTTTTCGTAGATGACAAGATTGATTAAGACACCGTTCCAACAGTGCTGGGATGGAACTGCTCTCCCAGAGCTCAGAGCTGAGTGAAAAGTTCTGAGCATGTCCAGCCCTTCCTGCATGCAGTGGCCTCCCTAGTTCCTCTTTTGTTTCCAAAGCTCAGACTGTGAGTCAACATTTAGGGCCCCCTTTACCAAGCTGCGGCAAAAGGGGGCCTGTATTACTACTACTACTACTTAACATTTCTAGAGCGCTACTAGGGTTACGCAGCGCTGTACAATTTAACAAAGAGAGACAGTCCCTGCTCAAAGAGCTTACAATCTAATAGACAAGTGAACGGTCAGTCCGATAGGGGCAGTCAAATTGGAGCAGTCTGGATTCACTGAACGATAAGGGTTAGGTGCCGAACGCAGCATTGAAGAGGTGGGCTTTAAGCAAAGACTTGAAGACGGGCAGGGAGGGGGCTTGGCGTAAGGGCTCAGGAAGGTTGTTCCAAGCATAGGGTGAGGTGAGGCAGAATGAGCGGAGCCTGGAGTTGGCGGTGGTGGAGAAGGGTACTGAGAGGAGGGATTTATCCTGTGAACGGAGGTTACGAGCGGGAACGTAAGGGGAGATGAGGGTAGAAAGATAGTGAGGGGCAGCAGACTGAGTGCATTTGTAGGTAAGAAGGAGAAGCTTGAATTGAATGCGGTATCTGATCGGAAGCCAGTGAAGTGACCTGAGGAGACGGGTGATATGAGTATATCGGTTCTGGCGGAGTATGAGACGTGCAGCAGAGTTCTGAACAGATTGAAGGGGGGGATAGATGGCTAAGTGGGAGGCCGGTGAGGAGTAAGTTGCAGTAGTCCAGGCGAGAGGTAATGAGAGCGTGGACGAGAGTTCGGGTGGTGTGTTCAGAGAGGAAAGGGCGAATTTTGCTGATGTTAAAGAGGAAGAAGCGACAGGTCTTGGCTATCTGCTGGATATGCGCAGAGAAGGAGAGAGAGGAGTCAAAGATGACTCCGAGGTTGCGGCAGATGAGACGGGGAGGATGAGGGTGTTATCAACTGAGTTAGAAAGTGGAGGAAGAGGAGAAGTGGGTTTTGGTGGAAAGACGATAAGCTCAGTCTTGGACATGTTCAGTTTCATTGTATTGTATTGGCGTCGGTGCGTGCTTTTCATGTGCGCAGAGGCCCCCTTTTACCGCAGCAGATAAAAGGGAAGACTCTCTTTCCTGCAGGAAATGGCTGTGTGGCAAGTAAAGCACTTGCCATGTGGCTATTTTGGTGGTGGGAGGGAGCCCTTACCGCCACCCATTGAGGTGGCAGTATGTGCTCCCGCGCAAACTAGGCAGTAACTGTGGCGCTGCCTGATTACCGCCAGATATGACGGTGCACTAGGTGTGGGAAGTACTGCCAGGCTGCTGCGATAGCCCGGCGATACTTCCTGTTTAGCGAGCGGTAAGCCCACGTTGGGCTTACTGCTGCTTAGTAAAAGGATTGGTGGCAAGGATTGTGCCTTATCAACCCTGCTGCCTACAGAAAACATCCGTTACAGGTGAGCAACATCTTTTTTTTTATTGACAAGCAAGTCTGAGCCAGGCATACAGATAGTGACTCCCAAGCTTAGGGCTACTCAGCATCTTAGTCTTTTTCAGTAGCAGAGATGCCAAGTTACCCAACTCCAGGCTGGAGATTTTGGAACAGTCCTGGATTTCTGATCACCCTATCCTGGTGCATTATGGGATTGGGAACTGGGCAGGATCCAGGCACAACAAATTCCACATTGCTTTGGGATGTAAGTTCAAAAAACCAGGACTGACCCAAAATCTCCAGCCTAGAACTGGGTAACCTGGCATCTCTGTAGTAGCACAGTCAAATTTGAAAGTTGTTTGTTTACAAGGACAGTGGCCCCCTGTGCTGAAGCCTGGTCCAAACTGTAGTGTGCAGTGAACCTATGCAGAAGATCAGGTAGCACCCAAGGAGTATTGTGTTCAGTTTTGGAGGCTGTATCTTGCTAAAGGTGTAAAAAGACTGGAAGCGGTGCAAAGAAAAGCTATAAACATGGTATGGGATTTGCGTTGCAAACCGTATGAGGAGAGACTTGCCGACCTGAACATGTATACCTTGGAGGAAAGGAGAAACAGGTGTTACATGCTATAGACGTTCAAATATTTAAAAGGTATTAATCCACAAACAAACCTTTTCTGGAGATGGGAAGGCGGTAGAACTAGAGGACATGAATTAAGGTTGAAGGGGGGCAGACTCAGGAGTAATGTCAGGAAGTATTTTTTCACGGAGAGGGTGGTGGATACATGGAATGCCCTCCCGCGGGAGGTGGTGGAGATGAAAACGGCAATGGAATTCAAACATGCGTCGAATAAACACAAAGGAATCCTGTTTAGAAGGAATGGATCCACGGAAACTTAGCGGAGATTGGGTGGCGACGACAGTAATTGGGAAGCGAAACCGGTGCTGGGCAGACTTCTACAGCCTACGCCGATCGTGACTGAATAGATATGGATGGGCTTGAGTGTAAATTTTAAGGGACTTCGATGTTAGCTTCAGAAGTTTTAGTACAAGAAGAGTGCTGGGCAGACTTACACGGTCTGTGCCCTGAGAATGGCAAGGACAAATCAAACTCAGGTATACATAAAAAAGTATCACATACTATGTAAAATGAGTTCATCTTGTTGAACAGAGTGGATGGACCGTACAGGTCTTTCTCTGCCATCATTTCATTTACATTTAAGGAGGCAGACTTCAAGAGTGTTACCAGTGTTGCCATAGCTCTAATTTGATGAGATTTGACCTTGTAGCTGAGAGGAATGTCTGCTTGTTCATTTCAAAATTATATGCAAAAGGCTAGCCAGTTTACCACAGTTCTTTTCACAACTGATATACCAATCCTATTTAGATTTAAATAGATGAATATTTGGGTGGACTCCCTCAAAGATGCAGTTCTTTGTGAGTAACAAACCAGAGCATGAAGACTCCTTTGTCGGGAGTCTGAACAAAACTTAGGAAAGTAGGTAGGAGTCACTATTTGTTCATTAATGTGGGAAGACATAGCAACCTGTAGCCAAATTTGGGATGTATCCAAAGGATGATCTTGTGATGCTGGAATTGGGTATACACTCATACATTACCAGTGCCGGAAGTTCACTAACTCCTCTAGCTGAAGTGATAGGAATAGGAGTTTCCAAGTTAGGAACTTGAGAAACACTTTTCGTAGAGACTCAAAAGGAAACTTCAAGAGTGAGGTGAGGGCTAAATTTAAGTCCCAAGGCACAGGGGATTTCTGTAACAGAGGCTGTACATGAAGAAAGCCTTCCAGCGCTGCACAACCGTGGTAGCGCTTTAGAAATGTTAAATAGTAGTAGTAGTAGTAGTATGAAACTGGAATGCTTTTCACTGGAGGATGGTATGCTGAGAGATGTCCTATGATAGAAGAAGTTTGTAGACCTAGATGATAGAAATGATATACTGTAGAATTATCATCAGGGAACATGCATTGGGGTGATGGTTAGGGTTACCATATGTCCGGATTTCCCCGGACATGTCCTCTTTTTGAGGACATGTCCGGCGAGTTTTGCCCGCCCGCCTGTTTGTCCGGACTTCTGGACAAACGAGCGGGCGGGCAGGCGAGCGGCGCCATGGGTCTCCCCTCCCCTTCCCTTACTTACTATCTGCCCTGGTGGTCTAGTGACCTCTTCAGGGCAGGAAAGAGCCTCCTCTTTCCTGCCCGGAGCACTGCCTTGCCCTGCTTCCTTCTCGGTCTCGGCTTGGGATACAAAATGTATGTCAAATTGTACAGCGCTGCGTAACCCTAGTAGCGCTTTAGAAATGTTAAGTAGTAGTAGATGCTAAATGCTGTTTAATCTCAGGCTGTAAATGCCAGAGATTTCAGGTATGAACAAGCAGGCCATTCTATTGTGTGATTAGGTTTGGGAAGTGGTGCTGATTTAAAGGAGTTAGAAGGATAAGGGGGGGGGAGGGGAACCAGTTTTGTTGAGGCCAGTAGAACAGCTTTGTTGAAACTTCTGAAGCACCCTCAGAATGAGTGGAATGGGAGGATAAGCATAATGTCACGGTTGGGGAAGGTGAGCCTTTGGGCTATGATGAGATTGGTTCTACCTGTGCAGTGTAAATGCTGCACAGGCCCTCGTCAGCAGCTGCTGTCACTTTCACGGTAAGCGTATACTTGCATGTATGATAATGTTCTGCACATTTACATGCTCAAGTGGCTCATAAATACAGATGCCCTATTTTAGAGTTGCCCTTATAATACAGTTCATATCTGATGTGTAACCTGGGAAGTGAAATAAGTACATAAAGGCAAATTGGACGTGAGTATCCCAAATATTTGGGTAGCCTGGTTGAATTGCAGTGTAAATGCTGCACAGGCCCTCGTCAGCAGCTGCTGTCACTTTCACGGTAAGCGTATACTTGCATGTATGATAATGTTCTGCACATTTACATGCTCAAGTGGCTCATAAATACAGATGCCCTATTTTAGAGTTGCCCTTATAATACAGTTCATATCTGATGTGTAACCTGGGAAGTGAAATAAGTACATAAAGGCAAATTGGACGTGAGTATCCCAAATATTTGGGTAGCCTGGTTGAATTGCTAATGTGGATTCTGAGGCTATTTTTCTTTCCTCTTAATTATAATTTATTTTGATTAACAGTTGAAATTGATTGAATGTATTAAGCTGCCTAAGCTTTGCAGTACTGTGAAAGTGAATTTCTTTTGAATTTGATTTAAGTGAAATAAGTATCCCTCTCTGCTGTGAGGATCCCATATCTTCTTACACATTCCTTCAATTGGAAATGTTCAGTTAGCTGAAAAGATGTGGAAGGGGAAGGTTCATTGGCTTTAGTAGGTCATTGCGCAGTGGATTGTGCAAGGATAGAACTGTCTGTGCTGAACTAATCTGTCATATCAGGCAGTACTGCATTGATGTTTCTGCACAGAGAGTGTGTCCGAGCACATCCTTTTATTGGTAGGAGCATCTGCATTGACCTGCTCGCGCTTCTTCGGCAACTTAACTGGAGCTTCTCTCGGGCATCTGCAGGAGCTCCAGAAGCAGATGTTCTGTGAGCCTGGATATCTCAAGAATCTCTGCGCTTCGGGTGACTGGATTCTTAGGGCCACTGAGCCTAGAGGTTGATGGTTTCTCCCTGAATGCATTGGAGACCCAATAGATGCAAATTTATCTTATACATATTCATTGAACTTTATTATTATTATTTTATTATACAAATTTAAAACACTACATAATACCTCAACCATCACTCACTCTGCCATTCATACTCAAACAATCAAATGGACTGATCTCCCAGATCTACTCGTTTGTTTTATGCATCATCATCATCATCACATAATTACCAATACCATTTCTTCTATTATTTTCCCAACATCACAGCATCATTTGTCTTATTCATCTTAACATTTCATGCTATATTCAACTGCTTTATGTATAAGAACTCCTACGAAAAAGTTCAGATTCTGCTGCAATGAGTGGAGGAGTGGCCTAGTGGTTAGGGTGGTGGACTTTGGTCCTGAGGAACTGAGTTCGATTCCCACTTTAGGCACAGGCAGCTCCTTGTGACTCTTAGTAAGTCACTTAACCCTCCATTGCCCCATGTAAGCCGCATTGAGCCTGCCGTGAGTGGGAAAGCGCAGGGTACAAATGTAACAAAAATAAAATAGATACTATTGGAGATTCTACGTGGAATGTTGCTACTATTTGAGATTCTACATGGAATGTTGCTATTCCACTAGCAACATTCCATGTAGAAGGCTGCACAGGCTTCTGTTTCTGCTTCTCACAGAAGCAGAAGCCTGCGCGGCCACATTGGTGATCTGCAAGGGCCGACTTCTACATGGAATGTTGCTAGTGGAATAGCAACATTCCATGTAGAATCTCAAATAGTAGCAACAGTGGAGGAGTGGCCTAGTGGTTAGAGTGGTGGACTTTGGTACTGGAGAACTGAGTTCGATTCCCACTTCAGCCACATGCAGCTCCTTGTGACTCTGGGCAAGTCACTTAACCCTCCATTGCCCCATGTAAGCCGCATTGAGCCTGCCATGAGTGGGAAAGTGTGGGGTACAAATGTAACAAAAATAAAATAGATACTATTGGAGATTCTACATGGAATGTTGCTACTATTGGAGATTCTACATGGAATGTTGCTATTCCACTAGCAACATTCCATGTAGAAGGCTGCGCAGGCTTCTGTTTCTGTGAGTCTGACGTCCTGCACGTACGTGCAGGACGTCAGACTCACAGAAGCAGAAGCCTGCGCGGCCACATTGTTGATCTGCAAGGGCCGACTTCTACATGGAATGTTGCTAGTGGAATAGCAACATTCCATGTAGAATCTCAAATAGTAGCAACAGTGGAGGAGTGGCCTAGTGGTTAGAGTGGTGGACTTTGGTACTGGGGAACTGAGTTCGATTCCCACTTCAGCCACATGCAGCTCCTTGTGACTCTGGGCAAGTCACTTAACCCTCCATTGCCCCATGTAAGCCGCATTGAGCCTGCCATGAGTGGGAAAGCGCGGGGTACAAATGTAACAAAAAAAAATGATCACAATCCTGCATAGTTTTCATAGGTGATAATACACCTATGTGGCATGAAAAGTTTTCCCAGTTCGATTAGGGATGTATTTTGGTGATCAGTCCTTCTTTCAATCAAAACGTCTCTACAGCGTATATCTAAATGCTTCTTTTACCATCTTTAAAGTCTCTTCTTTAGTTGTTAAGCCTGTAGCTCTTAACTTCCAACAACAAGTTTAATCTCACCAAGGCCCTACACAAATTTGTGTTTCGCAAATAGCATCATAAGGGGCATCGACTTACAACTTGTAAGTAAACGTTTACTGCGGCTTCTGCCAGGCTGGAACACTCGCCGGTGCTGTGATATTGGGAAAAATGATAGAAGAAATGGCATTGGTAATAATGTGACGATGATTCATAAAACAAAAGAGTAGATCTGGGAGATCAGTCCATTTGATTGATTGAGTATGAATGGCAGAGTGAGTGATTGTTGAGGTATTATGTAGTGTTTTAAATTTGTATAAAAAATAATAATAAAGTGGAGTAAAATAAGTGTTTTGAAACATAGAAAAAAAACTTGTGAAATAGTTACTTAAGATAGAAATCATATTAGTGTAACTAGTTAAAAATCTTGATACCCATTTGAAAATAGATACATATTCATTGGGGATATCCTAAAAAGATGACTATGAGATCAATAGGACAGGGCATTACTGGTCTAACACACACATATCAAGACACATTTGGCTTGACCAAGAGTTAGTTTCCCAGAAAGTAATTTCTTTACATATGCTGAGAGGTGTGGTAGCCGTGTTAGTCCACTCTTAAAGGTTATCAATAGAAATCAAACAAAATAAAACATGGAAAAGAAAATAAGATGATACCTTTTTTATTGGACATAACTTAAAACATTTCTTGATTAGCTTTCGAAGGTTGCCCTTCTTCCTCAGATCGGAAATAAGCAAATGAGGTAGCAGATAGTATATATGAGAGAAACATCAAAGCATTACTTTGACTGTCTGACAGAGTGGGAGGGTGGGGGTATGCATGGGGACATCAAAGCATTTCATTGATATTCTAACAGAATGGGTGTTGGTAGGTGAGTGGAGGGTAATAAACAGAGAAATAAACAGAGAAATACAGCTTTATGGTTTATGAGTTAGAAAACCCAGATCCTTATTAAGTCCTGTTTGTTGGGTGTCAAAATAGTCAATCATTCTTATTTCAAAGGTCTTACGTTCCTGTATTGTTTTAAAATTACCTTTCAGTATTCTTACTGTGAAATCACTGGTGCAGTGTTCTGGTCTTGTAAAGTGTTGGCTAACAGGCGTGGGGGCTTGACTGGCACCGGCTATTTTCATGTGATGTCTGTGCAGATTGAATCTTGTCTTAAGCATCTGGCCTGTTTCTCCAATATGCTGAATAACCTGCTTTTATTTCATGCTTCTGAATGGCCAAATGTTTTCTTTTCAGTGAAACAACATCAAAATTCATTACTTATGCACACTACATTTGTTCAGCAACTCCAACAGAAGCTAGATTTGCAGTACCTTTATTGCCATAATAACAATCTCATGTTTCAGTTCATCATCGTAAAAAGAAAAAAAAATCAAACATTCCTACACAATATATTAAAAAAAAGGAAAACTTCATAGGAGGTATTTGGTGCTGTAAAAGTTTGATACTGAGCTCTGACTTGAAACATCTGTTACATTCAAGCCTGGCTCTCCCTTTCCTTTTTCATTCCCATCCTTATCCGCCTCCTGGGATACATGCGTGTTCTACCTAATCTGAAATCAATCAGGATCTAATAATCAAGAGCCACATCTAGTCTGAATACATTGCATCTGTGAAACTAGATTGTTGGAATAAACACTTTCTTTTTGTCTCTCCTTAATCAACATATTCTTTTGTTTGCTTTCTCAATGGGTTCTACAATATACAATTATGTATTCCATCCACATGGCCAGTCTGGTGACTAACATTTAGGCGTACCCATTTAGGCCACCTAAAACCAGGCCTAAATATGAAGCCTTTGGAGGAAACGGTGCTAGGGCAGTGGATGCAATTTTGGGATAAAAAGCCTTTGGAAATCACCCCTGTCGCAACAATCGTGAAACGGGGGCTCCCTGTCGGGTTATAAAGCAAGAGGGGCCGTTGGTGGATGGACACTTTGTCAATAATATTGAGCTAAGTTCTTGGGTCGACCTCTCCTTGTTATATGGATATATTTGCATTCAAGAGTTAGTATGCTATTCTAGTCACCTTAAGTAATTTTACTCTTAAAATACAGTACATGGGTAGAAGAGATAGTGGGCACACACAGTAGATAGCATGGCACAAAGAGTATTAAGGATAGATACTATTTACACGTGGAGTTTTTTTGAAGCCACATGATGGCACGCCGAGCTCTTGCCTTATAGTTCGCTAAGGTGGATTGGCGGGGCGGCGACTCTGAGGCTTTTTTCTCCACATTTGAAACATTTGACTAACTGCTGGCTGGGTGATAGCTCCATAGTAATTAGACACAGGGAGTGTGAGCCTGTGTGAGGAATTTCATTAACATTTAAGCTAGAGTGTATTATTATTCATTGGAAGATTTAAGCTAAATACCCACAGGTCAGGTGCATTCGATAATAGGACATATAGTTTTATGAAATGCCCACAAACCATTCATTCCATGCCTATGGCCACACCTCCTTTTCGGCTATGCGCATTAGAATTTACGCACCCCACGTTATAGAATGTAAGAACAGCAGCCAGAGTTGGAATCTGAGCCAAGGTTATATGGGTGGCAATACAGTTCTGCCCATGAGCTACCAGGTTAGTAAAAAAAAAGCACTTTTTAGTGACCTGGAAATGTCTCTAAATGGGTTAGTTTTGCACATACCATGATGGTAATGAACCTGACTCCTAAGCCAGGGTATGAGGAGTATGATCTCAATCTCTTAAATTTGTTGTTAACACTTGCCGTGGTCTACACTATACAAACTACCATTTATAATCAAAGAAATATTAAACACACAGGGAATACTGTACAGAACTCAAAGGAATATAAACACGGCATTCTCTGCATAGCAGTCAGAGGCATAAAGTATTAATCATAGTCCATGCAGTGCTTAATTGTAAGGAATTCATTAAACAGCTCTTGCACTGTACAAATGCCTATAGTGTTGCATAACTTGTGGGTCATGTCATATGCCTCGCTATGAAGGTATTATTAAATATACAAAATTTCAAGGATAAAATCGAACAGACTGAACGTGCTCACATACTACCAGAATGCAGCAAATAAGGTATCGGGCTCAGTCTTTTTACTTTTGAAGTCTTTCCTACAGACATTATTTCATCTGTGAAAAATTCACAGCTGTATCTCTTTGACAGTATGAGTTTATGAAATTCAATCTTGATGATGGACTGCATTGACCCCTACCTTTCTTTCCACCTATATTTGCTATGTAGTTTTATCATCGACACATTAGATTGCTAAGCTCTTTGAGTACAAAGATGTACAAACAGAGTTCAAGTTTTCGAGTTAGGTGCAGGCCGGGTCTGGATTTTATCCTGGTAGGCCATGGAGTAATCTGTTTACTGGGCACAGAAAGTGATGCATGTGGGAAAGAAGAACCCAAACTATAGCTATTTGATCCTTCACCGACCTGGAAAAGGATCTAGGTGTCATTGTTGACGATACATTGAGACCTTCTGCTTAGTGTGTGGTAGCGGCAGCAAACAAAGCAAACAGAATGTTAAGTATTATTAGGTAAGAAATGGAGAGCAAAAATTAGGACGTTATGATGCATTTGTATCACAAGACGAGAAGATTCTTATGAATCAGAAACAAGATGAAAATAAGAACAGGAACAAAAGGGCCGTTTTCAGTAGAGGATGAAGTGTGATTATCATGTTAGTCAACCTGAATGCTTATTCTGTTTTGATCTGAAGATGAGATTATAGTTCCAAAAAGATATCTGATGAATGCATTGGGCTACTCCAACAAAACGCTATAATCTTACACCTCTAAGAATCTTTTTGATTCATCTTTATTTCCACCCAGTGGAGGAAAGTAAACAGTGACTGTGACCGATCAATACATTTAAAAAATATCTTGAAAAAGCAGTAAACTGGATGGAGACTGGAGGAGTGGCCTAGTGGTTAGGGTGGTGGACTTTGGTCCTGGGGAACTGAGGACCTGAGTTTGATTCCCGGCACAGGCAGTTCCTTGTGACTCTGGGCAAGTCACTTAACCCTCCATTGCCCCCCACATTGAGCCTGCCATGAGTGGGAAAGCGTGGGGTACAAATGTAACAAAATAAATACCTCAGAAGGCTGGTTACATTATAATAGAGTTTTCACCTCTGCGTCTACAAGTCAAATCTTGGCCAAGGAGGCTTCTATAAAATGAGGTAGACATCACATGGACCAAAGCCAGGCCATGTCCGAGTGAGTATCTGCATTAAAAATCTGGGTATGTGTAGACAGCCAGCATTTAACCAGTTAAGTTAAACTGGCCAAAGATAGGACTGCTATTTCTGAGGTTCTCGTTGGACAGTTAAGGGCTGACTATCGGCACTTGTCCAGTTCATTGCTGACTCAGCTCCCACACCCACCGCCCCGCGCAATAGCCAGTTTCAGCTTTAGCAGTTAGAGGATATGTTCAGAGACACTATCCGGGTAAGTGTTTGCTGAATATTCCCTCAGGGCCTGTTCAGGGCCAGTTAACCATGCAAGAGGCTCCCTTGCCTGGTTAACTGTCTTTGAGTGTCGACCCTCTAAATAAACAAGCAAATAAAATAACATAACATAAGAAGTCAAATCAGGTTTACATTGTTGTTTGAAATTTTGAAAGGCTTTGATTTTGTTTTAATGGCTTGAAGGAATAGGTTAACAAAACTTTGAAAGAGTTCCAGTTTGAGCAAATTGTTTGAGGAACCTGTTTTGAAGTTGTTCACACACCTCTAATTACTGAACTAGACTAGCTGGCTCTCCTTCATCAGGTCTTGCTGTGGCCACATGGGTCGGCGTTTTTTCTGATCATGAAAGGTATGGAGAAAGTAAACAGGATGAGGAAGCTATCGAGCAGCAGCCTTAAGAAAGCAAACATGAGAAAGTACTGCACATGTTTTTCATCCTCTCTGTGGAATGCATTGCCCCAGAACCTTGTTGTTGGGTTACTACCCCTAAGGTACTCGGTGTGGAATCAAGACCTTGGGCTAGGAGCTCAGGCTAGTCCACTTACGGGTTAGGAAACAGTTAGCTGCTCTTGGTATGCAGAGGCCTGGATCTGCAATCTACAGGTAGAAAAGCCACATTGGAACTTGGCTGGAACAGAACTAGAGCCAGAGAGAGTAACAAACCAGGGCTGCAGGCAGGTCACAAGGCTGAAACAGGGACTTGAAGTGAACCAGAATAGTAGGCTTGAAACTGTAGTGAAAAGACTTGGAGTAATGACTGGAAGTGAACTGGAGGTGGTGGCCTAGAAGCAGCATTAGAAACCAGAGATACTTGGCAGCAAAGGCCCTGCAAACAGGAGACTCAGAAGCAAATGAGATGGTTGACCTTCAGGTTGCTGCAAACAACTTCTTGCTTCTCTGCAACCCCCTTCAACCCAGCCCTAGTAATCCTGATTCACAAAGGTTATCTTTTACTTGCTTCAGATTCTGGGATGGTCTGAAGTTTAACATTTATAAGTACATAAGCACTGCCATGCTGGGAAAAGACCAAAGGTCCATCAAGCCCAGCACTCCGTCTCCGACAGCGGCCAATCCAGGCCCCAAGAACCTGGCAAAATCCCAAAATTCAATAACAATCAATGGACTTTTCTAGGGCTAACTGTCAGGGTCTTGCCTTGTGGAAGCAATTATTATAATTGGGTAGTGAAGGAGTCTATAAGATGCTGCTACTTCCCCTTAAGAACACTCCCTCACAGTTTCAGGGCCACCTTAAATCCCTATTCCCATCCAAGGGGGAAGTGACACAAGAGAGGTGGCGCCAAGAAGGCATGATCCAGGAAGTATAAAAGGTCGGGCCAGATCTAGTTTAAGGAGGCCCAGAGGGAAGCAGTGATGCCTACTGCAAATGTCTCCACCCTGAATCTGAGAAACTGCAACTATTATCTTCAGGTAAGCCAAGTTCAGCTTGGAACCTGGAAGAATTTGTATTTTGACCTGGCCAGCCTTTTGCCGAGAAGCGGGTACATTCCCAGGGGCCAAGGAGGCCGACTCCCTGGGCTTTCCTTTCCGTTTCCCCTTGAGTAATTCAGGGGTTAGGCTCAACTTCTCCGCTGGCAACCTGGTAAGTCAGGAGCTCACTCACATACGTCTGCTCAAGTCAGCCATCTTGCCCCCACTGAACTGTTGTTACTCATTGAGGTTCTGCATGGAATGTTACTACTCTTTGAGGTTCTGCATGGAATGTTACTACTCTTTGACATTCTACATGTAATGTTGCTACTCTTTGAGAGCCTACATGGAATGTTGCTACTATTCGAGATTCTATATGGAATATTGCTACTCTCTTTTTTTTGTTTGTTACATTTGTACCCCGCACTTTCCCACTCATGGCAGGCTCAATGCGGCAGGCGATGGAGGGTTAAGTCAGGAGCTCACTCACATACGTCTGCTCAAGTCAGCCATCTTGCCCCCACTGGACTGTTGTTACTCTTTGAGGTTCTGCATGGAATGTTACTACTCTTTGAGGTTCTGCATGGAATGTTACTACTCTTTGAGATTCTACATGGAATGTTGCTACTATTTGAGATTCTACATGGAATGTTGCTACTATTTGAGATTCTATATGGAATGTTGCTACTCTTTGAGATTCTACATGGAATGTTGCTACTATTCGAGATTCTATATGGAATGTTGCCATGATTTGGGTTTCTGCCAGGTACTTATGACCTGACTTGGCCTCTGTTGGAAACAGGATACTGGGTTAGATGGACCATTGGTCTGACCCAGTACGGCTATTCTTATATTCTTATGTATTTACATTTAGGCGAATGAGGAGGAATGTGCCTGCATCACGTTTCTTTAGAGATAGGCTGGTTGTTCCTGGACTGTTCTAGTAGTTGTTTCGCCTGCAAAATGTCCTGCTGTGAGTGCATTGTCTGACCGTTTTATTTTTAAGTATCATCAAAAACCAACTTTGTAAAAAAATTAATAAAACTTGATTTCCTACAACCTCGGTTTCTAATTTAATGGTTGTGAGAGTAATATTCAGTATAGTTGAAGAGCAGGATATCAGTAAACCCACAGGCAGTCCTAAAGGGGTATTTGGATCTGGCAAAAGGCTAATAATATGGTAGGTACCTGGTAATTAAGATTAATGAGAGAGTTCTTTGTTAAGGTCTTTTTTTTTTAATGTTTTTAGCTCCTTAGGGGTTTCTGAGTTGGACTCAGTCAAATCATACTGCTTCAGAGGCTGCACTGTTAATATTTCCTACAGGTCTAAAAATACCCAATCAATAAGCCAAATGGAAAGTTATATCATATATTTTGTGTCCTAAGTGATTTCTCAACAACTAGACTGATGTAAATTACTCTCCAAATAAAAATAATCCATGTCCAATAGCTCATATTTCCAAATGAGTTTAAACTCCTAATGAATTTAAGATTTCCTCATTCAGAAAGCCACAAATTTGACAGTGTAGGGTGTCTGCTTATTTCCAGTGTTTGTGTGCAAAAAAAAAAAAAATAACAAATTAAATTTAGCATCCTTGTTTGTAGATGTACATTGCCTGTTGTATTAGAATATATTGTCTGTAAGATTCATCCTGTCACATGAGTGGTTCTACATAGCTTTGGAATCTCACCAGCTCTCTGTCACTGGGAAATATACAGTTTTTAAAATATCAGATATTTATTTTATTTATTGCATTTGTATCCCACGTTATCCCACCTCTTTGCAGGCTCAATGTGGCTTGCAATTCATCATGGATACTGGAAATAGAAGAGAATATACATTTGGTTTTACAGAGGGTTATTTGTTACATGGTGGTGAAATACATGATAGTGTTAAAGCAAAAGACATTATAAGACAATTCTAGAAGTTATAAAGATTATACAGTTACACGTATTGATCTTTGTGATATATCTTGTCGAAGAGATAGGTTTTCAATAGTTTACGGAAATTGGTCAATTCATAGACCGTTTTCAGGTTACGTGGCAACACATTCCAGAGCTGCGTGCTCATATAGGAAAAGGTAGATGTGTGCATTAATTTGTATTTCAGACCTTTACACTTGGGAGGATGAAGATTAAGGAATGTGCGAGAAGATTTTTTGCGTTCCTGGGTGGTACTTCTATTAGGTTTGACATGTAGGCTGGGGCGTTACCATGGATGATTTTATGGACTGGGTTGCAAAGTTTGAACGTGATGCGTTCTTTAAGTGGGAGCCAGTGTAGTTTTTCTTGTACGGGTTTCGCGCTTTCGTATTTTGATGTGCCGAATATTAGTCTGGCTGCCGTGTTCTGGGCTGTCTGGAGTTTTTTAAGTATTTGCTCTTTGCAGCCAGCGTAGAGTGAGTTACAATAGTCCAGATGACTGACTACCAATGATTGTACCAGATTGCGGAAGACAGTCCTTGGAAAAAATGGTCTAACTCTTTTTAGTTTCCACATTGAATGAAACATCTTTTTAGTTATGTTTTTCGCATGATTCTCAAGTGTTAGGTGTCGATCAATGGTGACTACAAGAATTTTTAGGGTGTCCGAAACTAGTAGATTTAGTTTAGGTGGGGGTGAGGGAAGATTTTCTTGGAAGAGATGAACTGGGAAAAGGGGTAAAGAGTAGAGTGAGATGGGTGGAGGAGGAAAGGCAAACTGAGAGAATAAGTGTTGGGGAGGAGAATTTTGTTTTAGTTAAATTAATCCGTTCAAACATGCCTAAACATTTGGGTTGGATGGATCATTGAAGAGTGTACCCCCTTGTAGGGGAAGGCTGCATGGTAGTCTTGGCTCTCACAAAGATGAGTTTTTGCCAAAATGACTCCTGTTTGAAAAATACTTATTTTTTTTTTATTTTTCCTAACATTGTTTCTGCCCAGTACGCTCTCTCTCCACACTTCCTTCATTATAGCTTCTTAGTCCCAGCCTAGTCAATCTCTTCCACAAGTCAACTGCCACTGTCATGGCTCCTCCCTCAACCTCTCCAAGCTGATTCTCCACCCCCCCCCCCTGTTTTTTAATGCCTCTCTTACCTTTTTTTGGAGGCTTGCTGGCACTGCTATCCCCAGAAGATTGTGGGAAGGAGATGGGCTGAGCTGAGGGAGGGAGGGAGAGTTTGGGGAGCAGATTTTGTTTAACAAGTTGCCCTGAATCGTAAGTACATAAGTATTGCTATTCTGGGACAGACTTACGGTCCATCAAGCCCAGCATCCTGTTTCCAACAGTGGCCAATCCAAGTCACAAATACCTGGCAGAAACCCAAATAGTAGCATCGTTCCATGTAGAACCCCAAAGAGTAGCAAGATTTTAGAATTCTAAAGAATAACAAGATTCCATGCAGAATTTCAAAGTGTAGCAACATTCCATGAAGAACCCCAAAGAGTGGCAAGATTCCATTTAGAATCCCAAGTACATAAGTGCATAAGTGTTGCCACACTGGGACAGACCAAAGTCCATCAAGCCCAGCATCCTGTTTCCAACAGTGGCCAATCCAGATCACAAATACCTGGCAAGATCCCAAAACAGTACATTTTATGTTGCTTATCCTAGAAATAAGCAGTGGATTTTCCCCAAGTCCATTTTAATAATGATCTATGGACATTTGTTTTAGGAAGCTATCCAAACCTTTTTTTAAACACCACTAACCTAACTGCTTTTACAGCGTTCTCTGGCAAAGAATTTCAGAGTTTAATTACACATTGAGTGAAGAAATATTTTTTTCCGATTTGTTTTAAATTTACTACTTTGTAGCTTCGTTGCGTGCCCCCTAGTCCTAGTATTTTTAGAAAGAGTAAACAAGCGATTCGCATCTACCCGTTCCACCCCACTCTTTATTTTATAGACCTCTCTGTCTCCCCTCAGCTGTCTTTTTCCCAAGCTGAAGAGCCCTATCCGTTTTAGCCTTTCTTCATAGGGAAGTCATCCCATTCCCTTTATCATTTTCATCTCCCTTCTCTGTACCTTTTCTAATTCCAGAGAAGGTCTTGATTTTCTAACAGTTTTCTCTGAAGTTTGCATGTTCGTGGACACACTATATAGAATCTGGAAGTTAGTGTGTGAGCCCTTACTGTCTGCATAGTTGATAGTGGTAGAGGCTCATGCAGTAATAGGAAAATTACTGCATGGCCATTAAAAAGGAAAATAGAAAAATTGGGCATTTTACCCAAGCAGTAAAAATAGCCTTAGTGTGTGGGAATGACCTGCATAAGGGCACGCTAAGCCCACTTTTTACCTCTGTTTGGTAAAGGGGTCCCTAAAACTTCTCATTGCTTTTCTACCCACAAAAGCTTTATTTTATTAAGGGAAATGGGACTTGATATACCTCCTTTCTGTGGTAGTTTTGCAACTACATTCAAAGCAGTTTACATATATACAGGTACTTATTTTTTGTACCTGGGGCAATGGCGGGTTAAGTGACTTGCCCACAGTCACAAGGAGCTGCAGTGGGAATCAAACCCAGCTCCCAGGATCAAAGTCCACTGCACTAACCACTAGGCTACTCCTCTGCTGTCTTTGATAATTGATTCTGTCTATGAATTAACATGTATTAAATTGATTAGCATGTTTTTAAATGTTCTAATGTGCATTAAAAATTTTATTAAACTAAATGGGCGAGAACCCCCCCCCCCAACCTCCCCCCCCCAAAAAAGTCTAAAAATTTGAGGAAAACCTCAAACTGAAAATGAGCCAAAACCTTTTGCCCTGTGCATATTTCTAGTCCTGTGAGATAACTTGGGTAAGACACCATGTTTGACACAGTGAGTGACAGGTATAAATGAAATTTCTTCATGCCATCTTGCATGTTATGTGGATGGGCTGGTGATAACCATCAGTGTGAAGAATGGAAAACGTTTAGAGTCTTAAGTCTGACTATCATGCAGAGATTTCAATTTGGAAATTACTTTGGGATGGGGGTTTCTATCACATTGTGCTGTGTAGGTCCAGCATTCCATATTTTTTTATTACATGGGAAAACCTTTTTTGTTCTTAGGGCTTGCTGTTCAACAATAAAGTTTTGAACAATGGCAACGATTATTCCAATAAAAATGACTGATAAACATGCTTATCCAAGTTTGATAAAAAGCTACACATCCTGTCTCCAAGCTATACATGTTAGTTTGAACAGTTTATGCTGTTTTCGGCATGCCACGACGCTGTTCTGCACACAGAGAGGTCTTTGTGAACCTTAAAATGTTTCTTCTTAGGTCATAGAAATGTATGCATTTCCTAAAGGAAAAGGAAATGATGGAAAAGAAGCCTTTGTCTTTTGAACTAGCCAAAAGTTTATATGTCCCTAATATGCTTGGACTGAATCCCCTTTTCCCTGTGATTGTATATATTGCACCTCGACTTCTGCTTGGAAATCAAAGCATATTCCATAAATATGTTTAAATATCTCAAGGGCATTTATGTACAGGAAGAGAGCCTTTTTCAAATGAAGGAGAGCTCTGGAATGAGGGGGCATATGACAAAGATAAGAGGGAATAGGCTTAGGAGTAACCTAAGGAAGTATTTCACAGAAAGGGTGGTGTAGGCGTGGAATGGCCTCCCGGTGGAGGTGGTGGAGTCGAGGACTGTTCCAGAATTTAAAAAGGCATGGGATAAGCATGTGGGATCGCTTAGGAACAGGAAGAATTAGGAGTTACTGAAGATGGGCAGACTGGATGGGTCATATGGCCTTTATCTACAGTCATGTTTCTAATGTGCATAACTTAATTAGTTAACAATCTAAACAGTGCTGATAATTGGATGTTAACAAGCAATTATCAGCACTAGTTACCATTAATTAGAATTTATGTGCACTACTTGCTAAGCATATTCTGTAACGTGGTGTGTGTAAATTCTAAGTCGCATAGTTGAAAAGTGGATGTGATTATGGGAGTGGAATGGGCACGTTGTGGGTATTTTTAAAATCTATGCACATTGGTATAGAATATACCCACTCCGCACCTAATTTAGGTGTCAGGATTTACACTAGGTTTTAGTTGGCATAATTGACAGAAATTGAGGTGCGATATATAGAATCTAGCCCTTTATGTGGTAGCAGTTATCTTAGCAGGGTTTAAAAAAGGTTTGGATAATTTCCTAAAAGAAAAGTCCACAAGCCATTATTAAGATGGACTTTGGAAAATCCACCGCATATTTCAAGGATAAGCAGAAATCTTACTTGTGACCTGGATTGGCACTATTAGAAACAGGATACTGGGCTTGATGGACCTTCAGTCTGTCCCACTATGGTGATGCTTATGCTCTTATGTTTTTGGTTCTTTCTCTGCTTTCCCCTTTTGTTTTCCGGAATGACTGTCAAGAGTTTCCATAGATTTAAATGACTGAAATACCAAGTAGGGTGTTGTACAGGATCCATTAACTTATAACAAAATAAATAAATGCTCTCCCTGAGAATTGAAGCTACTTACAGGAGTGATTATTTTTCAGAGTGGATGAAAAAAATAAACCATATTGTTTTAAAGTTCAAAAAAAATCATTTTTATTGAAATATTTTGCACAGTACAAAAACAAGCATATTTAGATTTTTCACCATTGTATGATTCCCACTTTTTATTTTAATATTTATTTCTTGCATTTGTATCCCACATTTTCCCACCTATTTGCAGGCTAAATGTGGCTTACATTGTTCCATCATGGTGATCGCCAATTCCGGAGTGAGAGTTACAAGTGGTATTGCATTAAGGATCATGCATTCCCATGGGCATCTCTAACGTTTAGTGCACCCACAGCTTTAGCATGCGCTACACAGGGCCGTGCCAAGGGTCTCTGGCACCCCCCTGCAGACTACCAGTTGGCGCCCCCCCACCCCCCGCACCTGCCTGGCTCCAAGGCAGCAATTCCCCTCTCTCCCCTGCCCTCCCGCTCCCATGTAGGAACTGCCCGCCCTCTTCTCCCCCCCCAAGATCCCGTTCCTTTTTTTTTTCTTTTAAATTTACCTTCCTCCGGCAGCGCAGCGTCAGTAAAGGAGGCGGCACTCCCAGTCCCGACGTCTCTAGCCTTCCCTTGTTCGCTGCTCATTGCCCCGCCCCCTTTTCCCAGTTCATCTCTTCCAAGAAAATCTTCCCTCAGTTTGTTTTCCTAACATTGTTTCTGCCCAGTCCTCTCTCTCTCCACACTTCCTTCATTATAGCTTCTTAGTCCCAGCCTAGTCAATCTCTTCCACAAGTCAACTGCCATCGTCATGGCTCCTCCCTCAACCTCTCCAAGCTGATTCTCCAACCTCCCCCCCCCCCCTGTTTTTTAATGCCTCTCTTACCTTTTTTGGAGGCTTGCTGGCACTGATGGACTGAGCTGAGGGAGGGAGGGAGAGTTTGGGGAGCAGATTTTGTTTAACAAGTTGCCATGAATCATAAGTACATAAGTATTGCTATTCTGGGACAGACTTAAGGTCCATCAAACCCAGCATCCTGTTTCCAACAGTGGCCAATCCAGGTCACAAATACCTGGCAAGATCCCAAATAGTAGCAACGTTCCATGTAGAACCCCAAAGAGTAGCAAGATTCTAGAATTCTAAAGAATAACAAGATTCCATGCAGAATTTCAAAGTGTAGCAACATTCCATGAAGAACCCCAGAGAGAAGCAAGATTCCATTTAGAATCCCAAGTACATAAGTGCATAAAAGTTGCCACACTGGGACAGACCAAAGGTCCATCAAGCCCAGCATCCTGTTTCCAACAGTGGCCAATCCAGGTCACAAATACCTGGCAAGATCCCAAAACAGTACAATACATTTTATGCTGCTTATCCTAGAAATAAGCAGTGCATTTTCCCCAAGTCCATTTTAATAATGATGTATGGACATTTGTTTTAGGAAGCTATCCAAACAGGGCAGTGAGCAGCGAACAAGGGAAGGCTAGAGACGTCGGGACTGGGAGCGCCGCCTCCTTCACTGACGCTGCGCTGCCGGAGGAAGGTAAATTTAAAAGAAAAAAAAAGGAACGGGATCTTGGGGGGGAGAAGAGGGCGGGCAGTTCCTACATGGGAGCGGGAGGGCAGGGTAAGCACGCAGCGGCGGCGCCCCCCAGAGGATAGCGCCCCCCTGCGGCGCTTACCCCGCTTACCGCATTGGCATGGCCCTGGCGCTACAAACATGAGCGCCTTAGTAAAAAGGGGCCTCAATCTTTTAATATCTCATTTTATATATATATATGCTGATGGTATTATTTTGGTCTATCACACAGATGGTGCACATCCTGATTTTCAGCCTCTTCAATCCTGTCTCTTTGCAGTAGCAAAATGGTTGACAACTGTTTAATTCTCGACACAGCTATAACGATGGCATGTTGGATTTCAAATTCTCAACCATCTCCTCCTCTCATACCTTTTGGGTATTCCACAGCAGCCTGTGGACTCTTAAATATTTGGTGGTCATTGCTGACTCCCGTCTTACTTTTCAGGCACAAATTTCTGCAGTGGTCCAGTGCTTTTTCCTTTTTGGCCCCCCACTCTGTGGAATTGCGTGCCCCATGACTTCCAAGTTGAACTGTCCCTTAAGAATTTTAAAAGTGGTCTCTTGATCACTGGGAAACAGGATGAAAGCAGTGGTCCCTTACCTCTTTTGTTGTTTGATGTGGCTTTTATTATGTTTCTGATATCTTGCCTATCAGGAAATGGAGTTCTTTTCTTTTTTAATGTTTTTTAAGTTGTGCATCGCTTGGTCTTGGCTGGTCCAATTGTTGACGATTAATCAAGTTTTAGCAATAAAACAAACTTACTTAACAATACAACCTTAAAAAGAGCAAGAACACAGCTAACAAGAACCGGGAGTCTGTGAAAATCCTTTACTCAATGTATATTGGAGGAGTGGCCTAGTAGTTAGGGTGGTGGACTTTGGTCCTGGGGAACTGAGGAACTGAGTTTGATTCCCACTTCAGGCACAGGCAGCTCCTTGTGACTCTGGGCAAGTCACTTAACCCTCCATTGCCCCATGTAAGCCGCATTGAGCCTGTAACAAAAATAAAATAGATACTATTGGAGATTCTACATGGAATGTTGCTACTATTGGAGATTCTACAATGGAATGTTGCTATTTCACTAGCAACATTCCATGTAGAAGGCTGCGCAGGCATCTGTTTCTGTGAGTCTGACGTCCTGCATGTACGTGCAGGACGTCAGACTCACAGAAGCAGATGCCTGCGCGGCCACATTGGTGATCTGCAAGGGCCGACTTCTACATGGAATGTTGCTAGTGGAATAGCAACATTCCATGTAGAATCTCAAATAGTAGCAACAGTGGAGGAGTGGCCTAGTGGTTAGGGTGGTGGACTTTGGTCCTGGGGAACTGAGGAACTGAGTTCAATTCCTGGCACAGGCAGCTCCTTGTGGCTCTGGGCAAGTCACTTAACCCTCCATTGCCTGCCGCATTGAGCCTGCCATGAGTGGGAAAGCACGGGGTACAAATGTAACAAAAATAAAATAATAAATAAATATATCACATGATAAGCAAGAATAAGGGTGTGGTGATGTGGAGTAGAGAGCAGCCCGGAAATGGGGATTGCGGGAATCCTGCGGTTATGGAAGAAGTTACCAGGGGATTTCTGTGAAAATGGAAGAAGTCAAAACCTCTGAAGACTCCAGAATGAGGCTTGGAAGTGAACAGCTTCAGGGTCTTGGTGGTGCAAAATCATTTAGAACGGTCACCGCAGAGCACTGAAAAACGGAGACAGACCGTTCTAAATGATTTTGCACCACCAAGACCCTGAAGCAGTGTTTCGAAACGCTGGCCACCGTTGGCTTGGTGCGGCAGAAAGGAACGAGGTCCAAGTCTTCCAGTGTGAAAGATAAGTGCTCTTTCGGTAATTTTTGCTGGTTTGAAGTGTAAAGTGCAATACAGGATAGTATCTGTTTTTGAGCACGAGCAGCCGGTTAACAGAAACTTCTTTTGGAGGTTTTTTTTTTTGAGCCTATGATGAACGGAGGACAGCCTTGCGTCCGTTTTAGCTCCAATAGACAGTTTCTTGTCTAGGAGCTCTGTGAGGGCTCTTTTTCCTCCTTTCAAAATCATTAATAACTAAAAAAAAATAAAAGGAAGAAAAAATAACTAGCAACACATGGAGGGGCATAATCGAACAGAAACGCCTATCTCCATGGGCGTTTATCTCCGAGAACGGGTCCGTGAAGGGGCGGAGTGAACCGTATTTTCAAAAAAAAATAGACGCCCATGTTTTATTCGCCAAGGTATGAGCTGGGCGTTTTTGCTTTTCAGCGATAATGGAAAATGAAATCGCCCAGCTCAAAAACGAATAAATCCAAGGCATTTGTTCGTGGGAGGGGCCAGGATTCATAGTGCACTGGTCCCCCTCACATGCCAGGACACCAACCGGGCACCCTAGGGGGCACTTTTACAAAAACAAAAAAAAAGGTAAAAGAGCTCCCAGGTGCATAGCACCCTTCCCTTGGGTGTTGAGCCCCCCAAATCCCCCTCAAAACCCACTGCCCACAAGTCTACACCATTACTATAGCCCTAAGAGGTGAAGGGGGGCACCTACATGTGGGTACAGTGGGTTTTGAGGGGGGTTGGACGACTAAGCATTAAGCAGCACAATTGTAACAGGTAGGGGGGGGATGGGCCTGGGTCCACCTGCCTGACGTCCACTGCACCCCCTAACAACTGCTCCAGGGACCTGCATACTGCTGCTTGGGAGGAGGGTATGACATTTGAGGGTGAAAGTAAAAAGTTGTGAAACATCATTTTTTTGTGGTGGGAGGGGGTTAGTGACCACTGGGGGAGTCAGGGGAGGTCATCCCCGACTCCCTCTGGGGGTCATCTGGTCATTTAGGGCACTTTTTGGGGCCTTATTCGTGAAAAAACAGGGTCCAGGAAAAGTGCCCTAAATTCTAGCTACAAACGCATCCATTATCGGCGAAAGGCGCCCATCTCTGTTCGGGTGATAACCACGCCCCAGTTCCGCCTTCACCACGCCTCCGACACGCCCCCGTCAACTTTGTCCGCATCCGCGACGGAGTGCAGTTGAAAGCGTCCAAAGTTCGGCTTTCGATTATACCGCTTTATTTGTTTTTGTGAGAAAAACGCCCATCTCCCGATTTAGGTCGGAACTTGGGCGTTTTTCTCGTTCGATTATAAGCTGGATAGTAAAGTCCACTAAGAGGTTTGGAGACCATGTGCTGGTTCAGGGTGGGGCTTGCATGAAGCTTAGCTTTGATGGATGTGTCATTGAGCCAGTTGGGTCATTGACTAGCTGAAGATTTCAGATTCCTTTGGACACCAAGTTATTTGGATGTGGAATAATGCAGACAATTTAATTGCAGTATAGTATGAATTAAATTCTTTCACACTGTTCTTCATATGCAGAAGTTTAGTGGGAATGTTCTTTGTTGTTGTTGTTTTCCTAACTTAAGTTGGGGGTTTAACTTTTATAAATTAGTCATAAATTGTAGAAGTTTTATCAAAGACTTTACAGATATTTGCATTTGTTGTTGTACTTGATCTCTTTTTGGATTTTGTCATTTCTCTATTTGCTTAATAAAGACTTCTTTAAACTTAAAAAAAAAAAAAGAATTCTTGATAAAAATTCAGAAGTGCTCCATGACTTAGCCTGACCATACAGTACAAAATGTAGAAGATCTAAATAATATTCAAAGTCAGTTCCAAAAAGAAAACATCACCAATAATTTCGGAGCCCTTTACTAAACTGCATTGGGCGGTGGGGGGTGGGGGGGGGGCTTTTACTAAAGCTTAGCTCAAATTATCTGCAGCAGGGCCCATTTTATTCCTAGGGACCCTGCTGCAGATAAATTGAGCTAAGCTTTAGTAAAAGACCACCTAAGTGTAAAACGTGCTTAATGCAGCTTAAAATGGTGTAACATGGGACGTGTTCAGGCATCCTGTAGTAACTGCCAAATGTGTGCTTGCTAAAAAAATATTTTTGAGGGGGCGTGTCAGGGGTGGAGAGTGGGCATTCCTGCACTAAACGGTATATATAAAGCAACTCATGCTAACTGATCAGTTCAGGAATACCATGTGAGCCCTTACTGCCCACAAAATGGGTGATGGCAACATGCTAAGGCAACGTTTTGCCGCAGCTTAGTAAAACGACCCCTTTGTTCTGAAGTAATTACTTTAATTGGTAATGCTAACTTTTTGGAAGTGCTATTGGGTAGTTGATTCACCAAGTTGAGTTAGTGCTTTAACATGAAAAAGGAATCCTGTGCCGAAGGAATGGATCTTCAGGAGCTTAGTCAAGATCGGGAGGCGGGGATAGTGCTGGGCAGACTTATACGGTCTGTGCCAGAGCCGGTGGTTGGGAGGCGGGGCTGGTGGTTGGGAGGCGGGGATAGTGCTGGGCAGACTTATACGGTCTGTGCCCTGAAGAGCACAGGTACAAATCAAAGTAGGGTATACACAAAAACTAGCACATATGAGTTTATCTTGTTGGGCAGACTGGATGGACCATGCAGGTCTTTTTCTGCCGTCATCTACTATGTTACTATGTTACTATGTATTTGTTAGTAGTGAACAGTCACACTCATTAAAATACGATGCATGGTAAATAATATGGATTTTCCCATATTCATATACTAACTTGGCTTAGTGAATCAGCCTGATAACATGAGAAGTCATACTGAAATGTTTGGGTGAAAGAAATATGACCCTGAACTGTTTCCTCGCTGAAAAAAGGTTTCATTGGGACAAGAGAGGGGAATTTTCAATATTAAATATTACAACTATACCTACTTCATAACATGCCTTAATAAATACATGTTTTGTAGTGCATGCACTCTTTCGAATGGGCGTGGTTTTTGTTGCATCATGGAGCTCTCTTATTTGAGCTGGAATGAATGTATTAATAGTCCACAACAGGGCAGGTCTTTCAATGTCAGGGCGGGCTACTCCAGTCTTTCAACGTGGACCTCAATTATGGTTAATTATTGTATATGCAAATTCACACCCTTTCAATCCAATGCGTGAAAGCTCAGTCTAAATTCCTAGTTATTTTAAGTTTACAACACTCATACAAACCTGATCTAGTAAAGGACTGGTCCCACTTGCACCTAATCTGTGAAAGTTCCATGAAACAGCACAGTGCAGAAGGAATGGATCCTCAGAAGCTTAGCCGAAATTGGGTGGCGGAGTCGGTGGGGGGAAGAGGGGTTGGTGGTTGGGAGGCGAAGATAGTGGTGGGCAGACTTATACGCAGTGGCGTAGCCAGGGGGGGTGCCAGGGGAGTGGCCGCTCCCCCAAACAGAGTTCTGCTAGCTCCGGTGCCTATTTTTTTCTCAATGTGTTGCATTGAAAATGTGCACCAGCGCCGGTGGAAGTCTGCTCTAGCGCCGCTCTTGCTCCCCCCGTGCCATCAACCTGGCTCCGCTTCTGCTTATACGGCCTGTGCCAGATCCGGTGGTGGGAGGTGGGACTGGTGGTTGGGAGGCGGGGGATAGTGCTGGGCAGACTTATACGGTCTGTGCCAGAGCCGGTGGTTGGGAGGCGGGGCTGGTGGTTGGGAGGCGGGGATAGTGCTGGGCAGACTTATACGGTCTGTGCCAGATCTGGTGGTGGGAGGTGGGACTGGTAGTTGGGAGGCGGGGAATAGTGCTGGGCAGACTTATACGGTCTGTGCCAGAGCCGGTGGTGGGAGGCGGGGCTGGTGGTTGGGAGGAGGGGATAGTGCTGGGCAGACTTATACGGTCTGTGCCCTGAAAAAGACAGGTACAAATCAAGGTAAGGTATACACACATGAGTTCATCTTATTGGGCAGACTGGATGGACCGTGCAGGTCGTTTTCTGCCGTCATCTACTATGTTACTATGTTACTAACTTGTTTGCAAAGTATAATCTTGTGATAAAATATTTTATATTGTATTGCGAGATCGCTATATTCTAATCCAGGCACTAAAATATGTTAATTATCAACTACGTGACTGCAATTACATTTTTTACAATGATCAATTTATTAACCTTTCCGTATACATTTCAATATACCTTTTTGCTCTGTTGTTTCTGTATCTCTCTTTCACATACCTCATTCATTCTAACTCATACTCCACTTTTCACTCATACACATAATTTGTGTTCAAGGTAAGTACATGACACCCACAATTCATTACAAAGAAGAATCCTCCGATGATCACTTAACTTGTGGGTTGTTATATCAGTCCTTTAAGTTTCAAGCTTTCCAATAGACGAACTGAAAAAAAGATTCTCAGATTAGTGTTGTCCTACAGATTAAATCCTCAAGCACTCAAAATCTTCAAGATTCTCCAATGTAGCAAAGAGATAACCTCTCCAATCTTCCTTAATACAATATTTAGGATAGAATTAGAGTACCATTGATTTACACCATAACTCTTGCTACCTTAAAGCGAGGGTTCTCAACTCAGTCCTCAAGACACACCCATCCAATCTAGTTTTTGGGATATTCAAAATGAAATGACTGTTCATGAGAGAGATTTACATGTATTGCCATACAACCCTAAATGCCAAATTATGATGTCATCTATGTGCATAAATGCGCCTATTCTATAGATTACCGTGCACAATCATCACCTAAATTTAGGTGCCCTTTACACAGTTGCCCTAATAGTCAGTTAATCCAATGAAAAGTGTAAACTACAGCTTACTTGTGGACCCTTATTTCTACACAAGAACACTGTAAATTTGTGCGACACTATTAACTGCTTTACGAGCATACAATTGTCATCCATTTATTTACTGAATAATGGATTAAACTAGACCAGGATCAGGAACCCAGTTCGGTTTTCAAGATTTCCAACAATGAGAGCTAGATTCTGTATATGGTGCCTAAATAATCAGTGCAAAAACCACTGTTCTATAAACTGTAAGGTGTGGTTAATAGAATAGCGCTTACACTTAGGAATTGCGCCTAACTTTAGGAGCAGTCATTTGCACCAACTGAAACGTGGTGCAAAGCCTCATGCCTAAATTAGGCATGAATCCTACTTATTCTATAATTATGCAGGTAAATTCTGGAAATGCCTCCAATTCACCCATGACCCTCCCACATCCACACCCCATTTTTGGACTCACGTGTAAAATTTAGGTGTGGATCTGACACCTAAATTTACATGTGTACATTTCAATTAAATCTAATTAATGATAATTGTTTGCTAACAAGCTAATTATCAGTGCTAATTAGCTCATTCAATTAACTTGCATTTGCAAATTGGGTGCATGCCCAAATTTGCATGCATAATTTTTAGCACTCTTTATAGAATTTGGGGGTGAATGTGCATGAGATTGATTTGCATGTACTGTTCCATTGCATGCAAATATCACACATTTTCATTGTGGAATTCTTGAAAACCTGACTGGTTTGCAACTCTCGAAGACCGTGGTTGCCCACCCCTGAGTCTAGACCATGGCGGCTCAATGGTCATGGTGAGCAAGGCCATTTGGAGGGTCTGTATTTCAATTTCCAGATCAGGCCTTCTGCATCCCAGGTTGTCTGGGGCTGGGAATGCTGTAGAGAAGAGGGTTCACAAATCTTTGAGGGGAGAGGGGAAGGGACAAGGAAGTAATCATGATTGAGTCTAGCAATGTGGTTGACTTTAGAATACATGATGCAGGGTTCCAAAAGGAGCTTTGGAGTTTGGGGGTGAAACTTCCTATGGGAACAAGAGCAAAGAACACAGAGACAGAAGGACACAGTGATTCACTAGGCTTAGTTCTTTTCTCTCCTACTAGCACTTTTGGGGAGGGGGCAGTACATTTTATAAAGGTTCTTCCATGTATAAAGCTGGTAGATTTATGTGCAGAAAAGGCCTTTTATAAGACTGCCTGGATCTCTTTGTGCAAATGAGTAGGTATGCCAACATGATGGGGCATGCTTTCACAGTATTGCACCCTGGGGTTTAGTTTGGGTGGCAACAGAGTTGTGATACATATGCATATTTTATAAAATTTGTAGATACATATGTAAAGTGCATATACACATTTACAGCAACTTTGGAACATTTACGAAGTGGGTCTGGAAGTCTAGAAAGAAACATAGACACCTTTGTCGGCTTTCTAGAATTCTCTTCAGTAAATAGGAGCCTTTTTTGGACTTCTCACTAGGGGGTCCTTTTACTAAGGTACGCTGAAAAATGTCCTGCGATAATCTAGATGCGTGTTTTGGGCGCGCGCAGAAATATTTTTCAGTGCGCCTACAAAAAATGCCTTTTTGTTTTTTTTCCCCCAAAAATGGACGTGCAGCAAAATCAAAATTCCCGCGCATCCATTTTGGGTCTGAGACCTTACCTCCAGCCATAGACCTAGCGGTAAAGAATTTGAGCGGTAATGACCTGCGCCAAAAATGAAATTACCGCAAGAGCCACGCGGTAGTCGGGCAGTAACTCCAATCTGGCGTGCATAGGCGCCTACACGGCTTAGTAAAAGGGGCCCTAGGTATCCTGTTATGAAATCAGACTGTAGGAATATCAGTCATCTCATTAAATAGCTCTACCCGGGCTGCTGCTACCTCCAAAAATGCATTGAATTTCAAACTCTAAATATATTTACGTACAGCCTGAGGGGTGTTTTTGGTACGATAGTCTGCAAATCTTTTCATATTACCCTCTCAAATGTTCATTAAGGTATTTTTAAGCCAGCCATAGCTTTATATAAAATAAAATAATAAAATTAACAGAAAAAAAAACAGTTTTCAGAACTCCAATGGACTTAGACATGCTTTTCTCATAAGCGGTCTTTCAAGAACAAGAGACATTATGATAGTGATTACGCAAACTCAATTAGATGTTCTTTCAGTCCTAACAAATAAAATCTATCTCAGAATTACATAAGATCTTGTTATGGTGGTAAGAATGCAGAAACATAGGGGAAGAAATTCTCGGCAAACTGCTTTCCCCTGGTCGTAATCAACTGAGAGTGGCTTGTACATTTCATAATCGTAAAAGCAAAATAAATATAAATCTGTATTTTTATTCATCTGAGGTAAGTGGAATACAAGCAAGGCATGGCGTAACATTTGAGGAGACGAATATTGCAACACCAACAGTTACCATGACAACCAGTTCTTTCAAATCACATCCTCTGAAGACGTATTCTCTCAGAGGCCAATGCACCAGCCCATGAGTGAGTTTGGGCCAGAAATGCATGAAAATACTTGCATATTACAGGCCCCATTTATTTATTATTATTTACATGCCAAATGTTTTGCAATAAAGTTTGCATAAAATTGCAGACTTCATTGCAAAACATCTTAGCTACATCTCCCTACAGTGTAGTTCAGTTTTGTCTTGCGCAAAACTTTTATAGAGATTTACTAGGACAAAATCACCAGGGAGCCGACGCGTATGATTTTTCAGCTCACTGCTGATTTTGAATATGTTTTAGGAACGACTTTGCAAACATAATAATACACTCATAAAAACTGGCAAATAGGTGCAAAAACATCATTTCCTGTTTTCACATTCATAATTACATTTCCCAATTTACACCGGTCTCAAAGTAAAATTCTAAATTTTATGGTCTGCTTCATTTTTAAGTAGCTCTATTAATTTTATAGTTCAACAACATGGTTTTTTTTAATAAGTAGCACTGAAAGCTTCCTCAGATCTTGTAGACAAAAAGATTTTTAAGAAATTCTGTTGAAAATGCCACTAACGTTTGGGAAAAAGTTATGAAGTTCCACAAAAAAAAAAAAAACTCACGGAAGAAAAGCTATTAAAATATGAACTCATTTTGCTTTTCATGTAGAAAATTTCACTTTTCTCTACATTTCAGCACCACAGTAACTCCACATCAAAAAGCACAGGCAGAGCCAACATCATTTCATCTCCTGGTACACATGGAGACATAGTTCATGCACGTGTGCCAGGAGGCGGAAACAGGACCGGCTTGGCTGGTGCCAATTAACTTGGCATCATACGTCACTCTGCACTGTAGTTTTCAGCAAGTTGCACATTATCATATTGGTAAACGTATTTAAGAAATTGGTCGTGTTGTTGTGGAAATTAGACCACGCCTTTCCGAGAAAAGCACGGTGCTCTCGCGTTTCTTGTTGAGCAGAAATAATAAAGTGCAACTCTCAGGAGAGAAAAGGAGCCTTTTTACTAAGCTGTGTTACGCACTAATGCATAAGTACATAAGTATTGCCATACTGGGAAAGACCAAAGGTCCATCGAGCCCAGCATCCTGTTTCCAACAGTGGCCAATCCAGGTCACAAATACCTGGCAGGATCCCAAAAATGTACAAAACATTTTATACTGCTTATCCCAGAAATAGTGGATTTTCCCCAAGTCCATTTAATAACAGTCTATGGACGTTTCCTTTAGGAAGCCGTCCAAACCTTTTTTAAACTCCGCTAAGCTAACCGCCTTTACCACATTCTCTGGCAACTGCCATAGGACGTGCTCAGACATCCTGTGGTCATTTTTGTATGTTGACATGCTACCCATGCACTAAGAAATAGGGTTTTTAGTGCTGGGGTGGAGAGTAGGTGTGTTCTACACCAATTGGTTAGTGCAGCTATATTGTGGTGCACTAACCAATTAGCATGTGGTTAATGCGTGTCCCCTTACCACCTAGTGGCCTTAGCACAGAGGAAAGACCCACATTGGGGCTAGTGCAGGCCAATTCTTGGTGCTGCTTAGTAAAAGGACCCCTAAATTATTCCTAGTTCAAAAAAATAAGTATAATTTTGCTATCAGGAGATTAACTCCCTAGTTTACTAAACCCCACTAGCGACTGCCGGTGCACTAATGCCGACATAACCCATTCACTTTGAATTGCGGCTTAGTAAAACAGGGGGGTTAGTTGTGATCTATGTCCAATCACTGCAGCACTATAGCATTACTATCTACATATAGTAACATAGTAAATGATGGCAGATAGAGACCTGAACGGTCCATCCAGTCTGCCCAACAAGATAAGCTTATGTTATATGGTATGCGATAAGTATACCCTGTCCTTGCCATTCTCAGGGCACAGACCGTAGAAGTCTGTCCAGCATTCTTCTTGTACTAAAAGTTCTGAAGATTCTGGAATCCTAAAGAGTTACAAGATTCCGGAATCCCAATTAGCAACATTCCATGTAGAAACCCAAAGAGTAACATATAGTAACATAGTAAATAATGGCAGATAAAGACCTGAACGGTCCATCCAGTCTGCCCAACCAGATTCTATACATGGCGCAAAGATTCGCGCTGAGATAAGTGTGTAACTTAATTGGCGGAACAAGATAAATTGGCATTTTTAGCAGCACTTAAGCAATAACAAGCGCTAATTGGCAATAATCATAATTTATGCGGAGAAATATATGTCGGTATTACACGTATTCCCCCAGATTCTATATATGGCGCTGAAAATTGTGCACGCAAATTTGGGTGAATGCTAATTTGCAAACACAATGTGAGTAACAAAGCCAATAAGCGCCAATAATTGAGCACTATCCATTATTAGCATTAATTGGCAACAATTTGGATTTACGCACGCATCTTGTTAAGTCCTATTCTAGAAAGATGTGAGCGTAACTCCCTTAGCGTGCATCCGAAAAGGGGCGTGGCTATGGGAGGAGCATAGGCGGGACACTATAGATGCATGCAGTATTATAAAATTCGGGGGAATCTGTGTCTAATTTATGCATGAGGGTTTACACCAGGTTTCAGTTGGTGTAAATCCTCACACCTAACGTTGGGTACGCTTAGGTGTGATTGCCTACCACGCGTTAATTTTAGGCACCATATATAGAATCTGGCCCATTGCACTGAAAATCAGTGCCGACCACCAAACTTCCCCTGACCCTGCCAAATTTTAGGAATCCAAATATAGTCATCTCGTAAAGGTTGGTTTCTGAATTTAGGAGCTCAGCAGGAAAAATGTTGTTTTATTTTGGTCAGATTTGCACACCTAGATCATTTGAATACTTTCCTATTTACAAGGTAGGTGATCTCTGTGTACACGCTAAACGCTGGTGCATCTGATCTTCTATTTTAAGACTCCTTATTTCTAGATAAACCTTTTGCACTCAATTTTAGCTCTGCTTTCATAGGTGTTTTATCACTGTTTAAAGAATGGGCGTCTTTGCAGGCTCTGATAACTTTTAGGAAAGGATGACCTAGTGGATACAGCACTGGGCTGAAAAATAGGAAAACCAGCATTAATATTGTAAAGAGCAACTAAGAAACTTCAGACCACCCAGAACACAGCAGCTCTATTGATCTTTGGAAAATCAAAATTCGAAAGTGCCAAACCCCTCCGTGCAAAACTGCACTGGCTTCCCATCAAAGAACGTATTACCTTTAAACTTTGCACTCTGGGCCACAAGATTATTTACGGCGAACTTCCTGGCTACATGTTGAACCTAATAAATTTACCACCCAGAAACAGCACCAGTCAATCCCGGATTTACTTAAACCTGCACTATCCAGACTGCAAGGGACTTAGATAAAAAATCTACTTATGCTTCCAGCTTTTCTTACATCAGTACACAACTATGGAACGAACTGCCTAAAACTCTGAAATCTATTCACAACCATCTTATCTTCAGGAAGTCACTGAAAAGTTATTTATGAAAGCCTATCCTTTGGATCCAAATTAACGTCCTACTATAAGCGACTGTATTACCCTTTTATCACCACCCCTCCTTATTTCACTGTTGCTTAATGCGCCTATTTTATATTGTATTTTTATTTGTGTAAGCCACATTGAGCCTGCAACTATGTGGGAAAACGTGGGGTATAAATGTGTTAAATAAATAACGCACTTTAGTTATACAAAATATGTTATTTACCCCAAAAGAAAGTTTCATCTGTGGACCCTGTAGGATTGTTACAAGGGGAGGCCCAGAAATCTCAAAATTTAACTGCATTTCTTGAGGACTCAAATTTTGAGATTTCAGATCAAGGAACATTGTTAGTTCAATTTGTAGTTGAGAAAGATCTGAACCATGTGTTTAAGTTGTATTTCAAGAATTCTGTTAAATTGTTTTATGGACAAAAAATTTGGATATATCCTGATGTTGCGAAGGCAACTCAGGAGAGGAGGAGACAATTCTTGGAATTAAGAAAGAATGTTAAAGCTTTGGGAGCATCGTTCCCTGTAAGTGCAGAGTTAACTTCCAGGGAAATAAGTATGTTTTTTCTGAACCATATCAGCTAAAAGTTTTTGTAGAAGCTAAGAAGATTCAGACCCCCACGGTATAATAATATCAGACCAATTAAGAAGTATGTGGAATAAAGGCTGGCCGATTTATTCAATTAATAGTTATGTTTAAATTTCTCCTCAATGTTTCTTAACTGCCCCCCGCTCCTATATTTGAGGTCTAAGGAAGAATGAAAATTGTCATATTTTAGACAAGGACTGTATTGTAATTGATTCTTGAAATTATTGCCTTCTGTATTTCCTATGCAAGTTTGGTGTACTTGTGAATTTGAAAATCAATAAAGAAATTTAAATATAAATGCACTTTAGTAGGCCTCATTAGTGCATATTAAAAAGCTATAGTACGCATTAGAAGAATTCTAGTAAAACAATTTGAAGTGAACTGGAAAAAAAAAACCCCACTCAGGAAAAGAAGCCAAATGAATTGAAAAAGAACTGAAAGATTTTGGCCTGGGCACAGCCCTAGCAGTGGCGTAGCCACAGGTGGGCCTGGGTGGGCCGGGGCCCATCCATTTAGGGCTCAGGCCCACCCAACAGCAGCACATATTTAGTGCTAGCTAGTGGGGATCCCAAGCTTCGCCAGCTGAAGACCTCTCCCTGATGGTGCTGAAAACACTGTGCTTTCCACTTCGGCAGTCTAAGCTTCCTAAGCTGCTGATACTGGCCTCATCGCATTGGGGGGGGGGGGGGGGGGGGGGGAAACACTTGGTGCCCACCCACGTCTTGACTAGGCCCACCCAAAATCTGCTGTCTGGCTACACCCCTGAGCCCTAGTAACTTCAGCTCCATCATTATCGTTGTAATGCCTCCAGATCATTTATGTTAGATAATAAGGGATTCTCCCTCCCCAACATGAAGTGGACCACATTTAGCCTGCTGGGCACATGTTGCACATGCCTGTTCTACAGTATTAACGAAAAGAGCACTCTTGAAAAGCAGAAACAGCTTTAGAATGAAAGGAAATCCATCACGTGTAAACTCAGGATATGTTTGTGTTTTATTTTATTTCTTAGCGCGTGTTTTAATATATACTATGGTTTTAGAATACACTACAAATAAAACAGAAAGAATCTGAACATTTCCCCCAGCACACCCCTTGGATGGACTACCCATGATTCCTTTTTAATATGTCAAATCAAGAAGTAATCTCTAAAAAGAGTATCGTTGTCTCTTTAAAATGATATTATATTCTTTTTCTATTCAAAAGTCTTAGTTGTGCTCAGTAGGTAAATCACTTTGGGGTCCTTTAAGTAAGCTGCGGTAAGCACTAACACACGGTTACCGCAACAAAAAAAGACCATATCGCAAGGCGCACTCAGGCATCCCGCGGTTTCATTATCAGCGTGTATTTCCCACATGCTAAAAAATGGTAAGAGTAGACGTGATCTACATTGATTGGTTAGCGTAGCTACATTGCTGTCCAGCTTATAATCGAAAGACAAAAACGCCTATATTGCGACCTAAATCGGGAGATAGGCGTTTATCTCCCAAAACAATTAACGCGGTATAATCGAAAGCCGAACTTGGACGTTTTCAACTGCACTCCATCGTGGAAGCGTACAAAGTTGACGGGGGCGTGGTGAAGGTGGAACTGGAGCGTGGTTATCGGCCGATCAGAGATGGGCGCCTTTCGCCGATAATGGAAAATAAATATGCGTTTGTAGCGAGAATTTAGGGCACTTTTCCTGGACCCTGTTTTTCCACGAATAAGGCCCCAAAAAGTGCCCTAAATGACCAGATAACCACTGGAGGGAATCGGGGATGACCTCCCCTGACTCCCCCAGTGGTCACAAACCCCCTCCCACCACAAAATATGCCGTTTCACAACTGTTTATTTTCACCCTCAAATGTCATACCCACCTCCCTGGCAGCAGTATGCAGGTCACTGGAGCAGTTATTAGGGGGTGCAGTGGACTTCAGGCAGGTGGACCCAGGCCTATCCCCCCTACCTGTTACAATTGTGCTGGTAAATGGGAGCCCTCCAAACCGCCCCCCAAACCCACTGTACCCACATGTAGGTGCCCCCCTTCACCCCTTAGGGCTATAGTAATGGTGTAGACTTGTGGGCAGTGGGTTTTTAGGGGGATTTGGGGGGCTCAACACACAAGGGAAGGGTGCTATGCACCTGGGAGCTCTTTTACCTTTTTTTTTGTTTTTGTAAAAGTGCCCCCTAGGGTGCCCGGTTGATGTCCTGGCATGTGAGGGGGGACAGTGCACTACGAATCCTGGCCCCTCCCACGAACAAATGCCTTGGATTTATTAGTTTTTGAGCTGGGCGCTTTCATTTTCCATTATCGCTGAAAAACAAAAACGCCCAGCTCACAAATTGTCGAATAAAACATGGACGTCTATTTTTTTCAAAAATACGGTTCGGTCCACCCCTTCACTGACCCGTTCTCGGAGATAAACGCCCATGGAGATAGACGTTTTCGTTCAATTATGCCCCTCTGTGTGTACTAACCCAATTAGCATATGATTAGCACATGATCCCTTACCGCCTACAAAATAGGTGGTGGTAGGGGTTCACGCACTAATGGCCTTACGCTAATGGAAAAATTAAGATGGGGAGGAGCCAAGATGGTGACATCATAGTGTCGGCTCTTTAGAGCATTTTGCGAAATGGTGAAGAAGGATTAAGTGGGGGGGGGGGGTTCTCTTAGAGCCCTCAACTAACCCTCCAACCCCGCTTTCTGGTCCCATGGAGTCTTTTGTTTTTCGCAGAGGACCACAACCACCAATCACTGCGGTTTGCTGGCTGCTTCGACGCCATTGCCAGATGGATCGGTGTCGGGCTTCAACGCCAACATGTCTTTGACCTCCAATGTCAGGATGCCTCCACCTCAACTCCTCCTGAGTAGCCGGCCAACCTGCTGATGGGAGTTCACTACGTTGTGCAGGATAATCCAGAAGATGGGGGAAGGCCCCTGGAGCGAGTTTTGAGGCCTCGGTGGGGCCTCCAGATCAGCCCTCGGAAGGAATTTCTTTGTTGGGAGCAGTAGTCAACCTGATGTGGAGTCTGGATCTTGTTGCAGTGGATTCCAGAGGACAAGCTCTAGCTGTGTCCGTGTTTCAACTTCACAGACCTTCAGCCTTTACCTTAGAGATTATTTGGACAGCAGTCTCAGACTTGGCTAAGGCACTTTCAACACAAATTGATATGATAAATATGAATGTTCAAACAAATACTAATACTATTGAGGATATGAAGCTGCATTTTGATAATGTGGTTCCAATGGTGGAAGGCCACAGTGATCAACTTACAAGTGCTCAGACTTTGTCTTCAATGATTATTAAGGAGAACTCCATTTTAAGACAAAAGGCGGAGATCCTAAAAAAATGTGACCAGATTTTCTAATCTGCGTTTGATTAACTTTCCAAAGTTGCCACTTATTTCTGCTAAAGCGATGTTTATTTTAAGGAAGAATTCCAAGTTCCTCAGGAGACTATCTCTCCGCTTAGGAGTGTTTATTACCTGCCTGATACAAAGAAGGAACCTTTGCAAGTTCAGTTTGCTATGGTCCCTCTCCCTCCGGGGGAGATGGATATTCTTAGTGTTTCTGAAGTATTGGAGACCTCCGATTCAGAAAATGCGATTAAAGCTACCTTTGGAATTGACATCGGATTGGGAATGGCTTCTGCAAACGTTTTTCAAGAAAAGGGATGTCCCCCTTTTTAGGTCTACAGGTTAGAACGTTTCTCGATTTAGCTAAAGCAACTCGGAAGAGGAGGAAAGCATTTCTTTTGTTCAGACCTGCAGTCCTTCAGTTGGGATCATTATTTTTTTTCCTCAAATACCCATGGAAGAGTTTGATAAAGTGGAAGTCTGTGAAATATAATTTCTTTGAACCTTCTCAACTCTCTGGATTCTTAAGCGACGGGAGAATTGACACCAATTCACCAGTTAAGGAAGCTGTGATGGATTCATAATAATGTATTACTGATGTGTGCCTATGCTGTTTGGCTGCAGTTCCCTTAGGAGCCCTTTTACTAAAGGGTTGCTGCGTGGCAATCCAGAACTACCGCCGGTCCAACGCAGGTGTAGGCGGTAGCTCCAACCCCAGTGCACGCCATTTCCAGCGCTAGCGGAAATATTAGAAAAACTAGTAAAAAAGCCCCGTTTCTGATGCAAATGAAACGGGGGCTAGCAAGGTTTTCTTCAGAGTGTGCATGTGGGAATGTATGTGTCCGTGCCCTCTGCCCTCTCTCCCTTCCCCTGTGCTGTCTGTCCCCTCCCCCTCCCCCCTCCGAATCCAGTGCTTCAGTGTTAAGTTTCCTGCTGTGCTGTGTTTGTGTTACAGAGAGAGTGAGGGCATCTCTGTCCCCTCCCCCCTCTGAGTCCTTCACTGTTACAGAGAGAGGGATTTCGTGCTGTGCTGTTTTCCTTCACTCATGGGGAAAACGGATATCTCTGGCGCTTCACACTTCCGGCTGGAGGCTTCATTAGAACGTTGGTGGTGCCTTTTATATATAGAGATATTTCCACAGGGGGTTACCCAGCGGTAATCAGGCAGCACCGCGTGCTACCCGGTTACCGCCGGGTTAGCTCGGGAGACCTTACTGCCACCTCAAGGGGGTGGCGATAATTGCTTCTCCCTGAAATGGCCGCATGGTAAGTATGAACTTACTGCACAGCCATTTATTTTTCCACCTTTTTTACACGCTGCGGTAAAAGGGGACCCTGCACGTGGCAAAAACTCACGCTTCCGCTAGCGCAGGGCCCCTTTTAACCGCAGCCTAGTAAAATGGGCCCTTATATTACTAGAGGGTCCCTTTACTAAGGTGCGCTGAAAAATGGCCTGTGCTGTTGTAGGTACATGTATTGGACGCACGCAGGTCCATTTTTCAGCGCACCTGCAAAAAAGGCCTTTGGGGGGGTGGGAAATGGATGTGCAGCAAAATAAAAATTGGCACACGTACATTTTGGGCCTGAGACCTTACCGCCACCCATTGACTTAGCGGTAAGGTCTCATGCGTTAACCGGGCGTTAATCATCAGCGCACATACACTGCCGATTACCGCCCCATGGTAGAAAATAAAAAATATTTTCTGCCGTATCAGGCGTGCATAAAAAATGGAATTACCGCCTGGGGCATGCAGTAGTCGGACAGTAGTTCCAATTTGACGTGCGTTGGATGCGCATAGGTGCTTACGTGCCTTCGTAAAAGGGCCCCTAGTTTTGTTACTTTATTTTATTTTGCTGCATTTATATCCCACATTTTCCCACCTATTTGCAGGCTCAATGTGGCTTACAATATAATACAACTACAATCACATTGATGGAATAGAGAATCAGAGTATATATAACAGATAAGGTGCATAGGAATATCATGGCAATCATATTAACGGAGAAGAATTTCAGAATTATTGCTATTAAGGTTCATTACGAAAATTATGTTGATTAAGGAGTGGGTAAATGGATAACAACATAACATAATGATATCAGGACAGGGTATGATTATCGGTAATTAGGGTGTAAATAAAATAGGCAAAATGAAAGAGTTCCAATATAAAATTGTGTCTGGTGTAGTTTAGGAGTCAGATCGTTATGAGGGATCCATTTTGTACGCTTTTTTGAACAAGTAAGTCTTCAGTAGTTTCCGGAAGGTCATCAAGTCGCGTGTTTTTCTTATAGTGGTTGGTAATTCATTCCATCGTTGTGTACAGATGTATGAAAAGCTAGATGTATGTATTGATTTGTATTTAAGTCCTCTGCAATTGGGATAATGGAGGTTTAAGAAAGAACATGATGAACTTTTGTTGTTTCTCTCTGGTAGATCTATAAGGTCTGACAAGTAAGATGGGGCATCTCCATAAATAATTTTATGAACTAAGGTGCATATTTAATTTCAAATTGTCTTTCTCCCCACTGTGTCGTGGACTTTATAAAAATATGCAATAATAATCCTTTTTCTTTTCTAAATTTCTTTCTTTAGTTTTGATTTTCTTATTTGCTGTACGAGTGATAGTCCTTGTTTAATGGTTGAAATTGCAATTAAAAAAAAAAATAAATAAAAATTAGTGCGTGGCCATTAATAAAAAAAAAATGGAAAAGTGTCCATTTTACTGCCGAGGTAAAAATTGCCCAAGTGCGCAGGAATGACCCACATAAGGATACGCTAAGGCCACTTTTTACTAGACTTTGGAAAAAGGGCCCCTTTATCGGTTAAATGTAAATTAGGGATCTGTGACGTCTTTGAATACTGTCTACATTCTGTGAAAAAAAATAGAAATTATACCAAATTGCACATTTTAGCAGTTAGAAAAATGTCTTTAATTCATAATTAACAGTATCATAACCTTCCGTTTCTCTAACTTCATTGGGGTAGGCATGACAGCAAACACATGGGTCCTTATTCAAAAGTGCGTTAGACACTTATCCCTGGATTCTACATAGTGTGCCTAGAGATCGTCGCTGAAATCGGTGCAGATTCTATAACAATGTGCGTAATTTAACAAGCTAATGAGCACTGATAACAGCACTTAACAAGCAATAACGAGCACTAATTGGCACTGATAAGAATTTAGGCGCACAACTCGCTAAGTGTATTCTGTAATGAAGTGCACCGAATTTCTAACACGTACAGGCAAAAGGGGGCGTGGTTATGGGCGGGGAAATGGACGTTTCGTGGGCGTTCCAAAATTTACATGCCTAGTTATAGAATATGGCTTAGTGCGCCTAAAACTACGCACGGGGATTTACACCAAGTTTTCATTTGTGTATATGGATGCGCGTAGATTTAGGCGCTGAAATATAAACTAAGCATATTCTATCATCGGCACCGATGATAGAATACGCTTAGTCGACACTGATTTCAGCACTGATTTTTCAGACGCCATATACAGAATCTCCTACTTTTTGCGTGGATTGGCACACATTATCTGCTACCACACAAGCGCAGTAACTGGATTTGTGTAACTTTTACAATTAGTTTACATCAATTTGTGTGTTAAGGGCGCTCCCCTGGATTCTATATATGGCACCCAAAGTTCTGTGCTAAAATTTGGGCATTCGCACAACTTTATTTATTTGTAACATTTGTATCCCGCATTTTCCCACATATTAGCAGGCTCAATGTGGCTTACAAAATACCGTAATGGTGAACGCCAAGTACGGTAGGTATTAAACAAGTACAATTAGAAAAAGGGTCAGGTAAGGTAGGGGTAAATGGGTACAATAAGGGACAAGGAAATAAGAAATAAAATGTCCATTGCAATATATGTATAGATGCATTGTAGAGTTGAGGCATTTAAGTAGACTCAATAGGGTAGGCCTTGCAAAACAGATAGGTCTTTAAAGTTCGCTTGAAGTTTTGATGGTCGTGCGTCGTTTTCACACTCTTTGGTAATACATTCCACATTTGCGTACTTAATCAATTAATGAACCCTTAACTAGCAATAACTGGGCACTGACAACCAATTATTGCAATTAATTGGCATCAATTAGGCTTTGCACACCCATCTGGCTGTGCGCTATTCTATAAGGCTTGTGTGTATCTGAAAAGGGGGTTTGACCAGGGGTATGTCAGGGGTGCACCGAAAAGCTGTGTAGGGAACTACCGAATACTGCCTTACTAAGCCTAACTTGGATGCTGGCATTTACACCAGGCATAAGTCCAGCGCTCAAAAGTTAGATACAGGATCTGCGCTAAACGCTAGTCTATACAAGGTGTGCGGCCTTTTGGATTAGCACTGAGTTTTTTTTTCAGCGCTCACGTTTTGGTGCTGTTTATAGAATTCCCTTCATTTTGTGTTAGGGGTATAACTAGACAGGGCTTGGGGGAGAATGAATGTGGAGAGTACTGCAATTAGTGAACGGCAACTACCATGTGCTAACTGACAATTTTGCATGTACTGCAGGTCCGCTTAGCGCCTCCTACACAGGAGATGCTAAGTGCATCTGCACTAAGGACTAGATTCTATATATGGCAGTGAAAAAAATTGGTGTAGAAAAAAAAACACGGCTTAGTGCTATTCTATAAACCTCGTCTAAAGTTAGGTGCAGTTTATAGAATAAGCGTAACACCCAATCCTGCGACTAAATTTAGTCGTGGTCATTTACGCCAACTAAAACCTGGTGTAAAAGCACATGACTAATTTAGGCAAGGATCAGGCATATCGTATAACACTTCACGTAAATTTTTGGAATGTCCACGATCTGCCCATGCCTCTCCCGTGGCAATGCCCCCTTTTCAGATCCACAGGGTCTGATTTACACGCATTGCTTTATAGACTACGCTTTAGTGAGCTATGCATGTAAATCCTAATTAGCACCCATAATTGCTTGTTACCATCCAATTATTGGCGCTGATTGGCTTGTTACCCAAATAAGTTCCACACACAAATCAGTTATGCCTGCTGATTTGCATGTGGAACTCTAGTCACCATGTACAGAATCTGGGGGTAAATATGTGCCCAAAGTACCATGTGCTAATGAACATTTTAACGAGTGACCTGCAAAAGAAATGCTGGACATGCTAGAATATGGTAGATTTAAAACAAATTTCAGAAATTTTTTCTTTACTCAGCGTGTACTTGGACTCTGGAACTCATTGCCGGAGAATGTGGTGGCAGCGGCTGGCCTTACGGAGTTTAAGGGGGGTTTGGACAGATTCCTGAAGGAAAAATCCATTGAACATTATTACATTTTGGGGGGGGGGGGTGTTGCCAGGTTCTTGAAGCCTGGATTGGCCGCTGTCAGAGACAGGATGCTGGACTTGATGGACCCTTGGTCTTTTCCCAGTATGGCGGTGCTTATAGATGCCATGCTAAATTTACACTTAAATTTCACAGTTAGCCCACATTAATGCAAGAGACTAACACTCTTTAGTAAAAGGGCCCCAAAATTTTGTCACAAAAACCTAACTGGCGGTGAAAACAAAATTTAAAATCCTGTTAAAAATTTTTTTTTTCTGTTGTACTTCCAAGAACAGATGGGTGTGTCTTTTTTTTTTTTTCTTTAAGTGCCTTCCACACTGTCTTGCCTACCATTATCAATGGTATGTAAATATCAAGGGGATGTGGAGATGTCACTCTTAACATATACAATTGAAGGGAAAACCAAAATAGCTGAAAAGAGGACTTGGGGAAGGTGATGTTTGACCCAAATGAACAATTTTCGTTAAAAATTATTTATCAAAACCAAACAACCCCTCAGGTCCAGAAAGAAAGCTACAATCAGAAAACAAAAAAGGCCTAAACGTCCAACTGATATTTTGAAGAACCTCGCTCATTTTGATTCTTTAACTTCTAAAGGAAGCCAACCATTCCACTTGGTCAGTTATTCAATGAATCATAAAGATTCAAGGACGTCTGGACTATGAAAACTTTCTTATATATTTAAAAGCAATTACTCAATGCAATTTCAAGAGAAGCAACTGTGTTAGCTCATAGTAGCAAACGACACAGGCTGGTGGCACTTTTTCCACTGACAAACTTATTGAAGCAGGATTTTTCAAGTACATCCATTTGGCCTCAAAAGCTTATGTCCCAATAAAGCCCCTATGTACTAAACTACAGCAGCTATTTAGGGGACGTTATCAACGTGGACTATGCTAAGACGAGTTATTTTATTGCCAACTCCAGTTATTAATAACCTTGTTTCATTGCATAAAAAGGGACCTGCGCTAAAATAGCATGAGTTATGTGGTAAAATAACACATCTTAACAGTAGCCCATGTTGATAACCCCCCCCCCCCCCCCCCCCCCCCCCCCCCCCCCCCCCCCCCCCCCCCCCCCCCACTTAGTGTTAAGAGTTTTAGTCTCTGGTAACCAGAGCTGTGATATTGTGATGTCATAATGCCTTATTCCACCAATGCCTAAGAGCCAGCCTCATCAGTGATGTCATAATGGATTGATTGCCATATACTTGGTTCACTTTTATTACATAAAGCAGTGATTTTGATTTCTAAAAACATTTCTTGTTTCTTAGCAATTTGGGCTACCATTAAGCAGAGGCGTAGCCAGACACCCAATTTTGGGTGGGCCTGGGCGGAAGATGGGTGGGCAAAAGAACCCCACCCCATCTCATAGGTGATTTGGTCTCTCCTCTCGCCTGCATGCCATATGGTCTCTCAAATATCCCTCCTCCCCTGCACACCTTTTAAATTTCAGATTTTCAGTGAGGAGCAACTAATACACACTACTCATTTAGGCCCCACATCCTTCCCACTGATACAGCTTCCTGTTTCCGCATAGGCGGGAATACATCAGAGGGAAGGCTGTGGGGCCGGTGTGAGCAGTATGTATCAGACGCTGCTTCCTGCAGGCGAAGATCTGCTATTTATAAGGTATACAGGAGGGACAGTTGTTGGGAGTTTTCAGCTTGGGAATCTCTGCTGGCCACATCATAGGTGTGCTGCTACTGGTGGGCCTGAGCTCAAAGTGGGTGGGCCTGGGCCCACCCAAGCCCCACCCTTGGCTACGCCACTGCCATTAAGATGTGGGGTTTTTTTTTACTGTTAACTCATTGCATAAAATGTGACCTATGCTAAAATAGTACAATTTAGTGGTAAGTTAGCACATCTTGATGGTAGCCCATGCTGATAACTTCCCTCCTTAATGCGGGAATTACCGATTGCTAAAAAAAAGTGTCATAGTGTTAGTTAGCATGCTGCTATGTTAAACAGATAACACAGAACATGCTATATTTGGGCACAGAAGGGCAGGGACTGTGCTTTGTAGTTAATGCAAAGGTTGTTCTTACGAGTTAACCACTAATTCAACAAATAATACGATGCAGGTCATCACACTTCAAGTGGTCTAACCAATGGCATTCCATGCAGTTAATACACAATAGTGAACTTTGCCCTCCATTAACTACATGGCATCCCTCTAAAAATGCTGGAAATGCAAAGTTTTGCACCTAACACATGTTCAATTTGTCTTTAACATGAATTAGGCGTATAAACATTGCACATCTTAGTAAATATGGGCCCGGGTCTATACCGTGCCACTAGCCTGTGTCGACAGTGCGGATTGATACATTATGCTTGGTGTAATTCATTTTCTACCAATGCCAGCAGATTACAGCCTTCCACTGTAAGCCAAGTGAATCATGACAAACATATATAATGGGATTCATGTTTTCTAACTTTATACAAAGATACACACATCATAAAAGCTCTCTGTACAGAAATGTGTATATATTATAAAAGCATATAAAATGTGATCTAAGTTTTTTATGTTTACAAAAGTATATATTTTAATATTTTCTGTGTTCATGAAAATAAGAGGCTGGCTATAAAATACAGTGGTTCTGTTGGGGAGAGGAGGACTTGAAAACTTCTTCACACAACCTCTATCAAAGTGCGTCAGTTGAGATCAATACCACCACGACAATCTAGTACAGTTTGATCCTCCTCGTACTTTGACCTCCCCATTTCCTATGAGCTATGGTTGGAGATTATGGATGATAAACATTTCTGTCCCTCAAGTGATTTATAATATTTTCCAATATTTAATTATGCACACCATTTTGTTTACCTGAAGCATTAACTGGATTGAGATGGCCAATCCAATTTGGTGCTTAATTGCAAACCCTTAAAGGTAGATTGACCCATTCCTACCAGTGTTGGCCAACCCTGGTCTTCGGTGACTACAAGCTAATCTGAAAATTAAAGCAGCATTAATGCAATGGTTCCAATGCTTTGTTTGTTTGTTTTAAAGAATCTATATAAATTGAAAATTCTGTTTGCTCTCTGCAAGAATCAAAATTTGTTTTAATAAGAAATTGAATCCAGTTTATTCAAAGATACTTCATAAAAATTCTTTCTGGCTGTCTAAAAAAACAAAAACATTATTTGTTACCGTTCAGACCAGAGTTGACCATACATGCTCTAAATGTCAGAAAAATTTCCAAAAACAAAAACAAAAAAAACAACCTAACTGAAGGTTTTTAATCAACAATTTTTTTCACTATCCAGGAACTCCCAAGTTAAGTAGAGGTTATAAAAACAAGACAAAAGACAGTTTTACAAAAACAAAACAAAATTTTAAAAAAGCACAATTCTTATTGAGTTTTTCGGTAGCATTTTTGGCTCTTCATGGCACATGCTTTGTCTGTTGACAGCGATGTCCTGGATACAATCACAGCTATTCCCACAAAGTCACCTGAGGCAGCCAGGATATTCATGAAACCAAATGCTGTCCCGCACACATGCTTCTCATGGCTATATATATTATTCCAAACTGCTCATTTCACAGTGACTCGCACTTTGCCTCTTTTCCAATGTATCATTACAGCGTCCCTGGCAGAAATACCAGATACAGACCCAGTCTGTCAGTCCAGAAGGCGTAAGGATGTGCTTAAAGCTGCTTCATTTATGAAGCAAAAAAACAGATAATTGTTACCTGCATGATAGAGCAAAAGAGAGAACAATAAATGGATGAGCACCACAGTCTAGCTTATTTGCCAATTAATTTCGAGATGCAGTTTCCCATAAATTAAAGGTAATCAATAGAAATCAAACAAAATAAACATGGAAAAGAAAATAAGATGATACCTTTTTTATTGGACATAACTTAATACATTTCTTGATTAGCTTTCGAAGGTTGCCCTTCTTCGTCAGATCGGAAATAAGCAAATGTGGTAGATGACAGTGGGTGGGGGTGGGTAGGAGGTATGCATGGGAACATCAAAGCATACCTCCTACCCACCCCCACCCTGTTAGACTGTCAATGAAATGCTTGGATGTTTCGCTTATATATACTGTCATCTAGCACATTTGCTTATTTCCGATCTGACAAAGAAGGGCAACCTTCGAAAGCTAATCAAGAAATGTATTAAGTTATGTCCAATAAAAAAGGTATCATCTTATTTTCTTTTCCATGTTTTATTTTGTTTGATTTCTATAGATTCTACATGGAATGTTGCTATTCCACTAGCAACATTCCATGTAGAAGTCGGCCCTTGTAGATCACCAATGTGGCCGCACAGGCTTCTGCTTCTGTGAGTCTGACGTCCTGCACATACGTGCAGGACGTCAGACTCACAGAAGCAGAAGCCTGCGCAGCCTTCTACATGGAATGTTGCTAGTGGAATAGCAACATTCCATGTAGAATCTCCAATAGTAGCAACATTCCATGTAGAATCTCCAATAGTATCTATTTTACTGTCATAGTAATGCTTGAATGTTTTCACTTATATACACTGTCAGCTAGCACATTTGCTTATTTCCGATCTGAGGAAGAAGGGCAACCTTCGAAAGCTAATCAAGAAATGTATTAAGTTATGTCCAATAAAAAGGTATCATCTTATTTTCTTTTCCATGTTTTATTTTGTTTGATTTCTATAGATTCTACATGGAATGTTGCTATTCCACTAGCAACATTCCATGTAGAAGTCGGCCCTTGTAGATCACCAATGTGGCCGCGCAGGCTTCTGCTTCTGTGAGTCTGACGTCCTGCACATACGTGCAGGACGTCAGACTCACAGAAGCAGAAGCCTGCGCAGCCTTCTACATGGAATGTTGCTAGTGGAATAGCAACATTCCATGTAGAATCTCCAATAGTAGCAACATTCCATGTAGAATCTCCAATAGTATCTATTTTACTGTCATAGTAATGCTTGAATGTTTTCACTTATATACACTGTCAGCTAGCACATTTGCTTATTTCCGATCTGAGGAAGAAGGGCAACCTTCGAAAGCTAATCAAGAAATGTATTAAGTTATGTCCAATAAAAAAGGTATCATCTTATTTTTTTACTGTATAAGCTAATCGGGGAGCACACGGTAATGTGCCCATGCTACCCAATTAGCGCAGGCATGCTTACTCTCTGCCCTTGGGCATGTCACCTGTGCTGAAAAATAGAAAATAGTTTCTAGAGCAGATTAGTACACACGGGGGCCCTTTCACCAAAGGGTTGGCGTGTGGCAACACACTTGCGTGCGCCAATCTGGAACTACTGCCTGGCTACCACAGGAGCCTGGTCACAGTTCCCATCCCCAGTGCCGCCATTTTCAGCACTGCAAACATATTTTCTATTTTTGTAGCGCTGGTGCTCACCTGGCGGTAATCGGGCAGCGCAGGTTACCACCAGGTTATTGCAGGAGCCCTTACCACCACCTCAAAGTGTGGCGATAAATACTCCTCCCTGAAATGGCTGCGTGGCAAGCGGTTCACTTACTACATGGCCATTTCCTTTCCAGAAAAAAAAGACAGCCTTTTACCCACTGTGGTAAAAGGGAGCCTCAGCATGCGTCAAAAAGATGCGCTGACACTAGTTGGTAAAAGGACCCAACTAAGCAGAAAACTACCGCGGGACAGCTCAGCGTGTCCCATGCTAGTACTCTTTTAGCATGCAGTAGGTTTGCGTTAGGCCTACTGCGCCTTAGTAAAAGGGCCCCTAACTCATTAATTTGCACATGCATCTGCTCTGCACACCCAACTTTGAGTAGCCTATATAGAATCCGGGGGTTAGCACTTCCTAAATAGGAGCCACGTTAACATCTTGCAGGCAGAGGCGTAGCCAGAATTCGGCAGGAGGGGGGTCCAGAGCCCCAGGTGAGGGGGCAACGTTTAGCCCCCCCCCCAGCGCCACCGACCCCACCACCACTTTTCCCCCCCCCCCCGGCGGCGCCGCCCCTCCCCCATCCCTTTTGACCCCCCCTACCGCTGCCGCCAACCCTCCCCCGCCACCGCCAGGTACCTTTGCTGGCGGGGGTCCCCAACCCCCACCAGCCGAAGTCCCCTTCAGTGTCGGTCACGCGTTCGCTGATCTGGATTCTATTTCTGTGAGTCCTGACGTCCTGCACGTTCAAAACAGAATCCAGATCAGCAACGCGCCGGACTCGGAGACCGGAGCTGAAGAGGACTTTGGCTGGCGGGGGTTGGGGACCCCTGCCAGCAAAGGTACCTGATGGCGGCGGCGAGGGAGGTTGGCGGCAGTGGAAGGGGGGTGTCAAATGTAGCGGGGGAGGGTCGGCGACGGGGGGAGGGGGGTGGGTGAAAGCAATGGCGCCAGGGTTAAATCTGCGGGGACCCATGCTCACGTGGCCCCACCTAGCTACACCCCTGCTTGCAGGTACCATGCACTGATAGTTACACTGGCACACAACATGCAACAATAGAGGGAACACCCCCCCAAAAGATGCTGCATGATAAAATCCTGCATTGCAATGGATTAAGTCCAGCTTTTAGTACACTTTAGTAAAAGGACCCCTGAGTGCAGTGGTCGGTCAGAAGAAATCATTCAGTCATGCAGTGAATACCACTCATTGAGAGCTCTGTGTCTACTCTTATAAAATGGCTAGTTTAGGAAACTTTTCCTCCCCTCCAAAACTGCCATTAGATAATTGAATTAAGCTACTCTAGGGTGTGCAGGAAAAAAGAGTAACTGCACTGTTTACCCTATGGATTAGTCCTGTGTGCACAACTCCAGTTCACAGCAGTTGCAAGGAGGCTTCGCTTCCGCCATCTCCATAGTGAATAAGCAGAAGGTACACTTAGCCTATGGGCCAAATCAAACCTCATTTGCAGCCTTCAAAACCCAAAGCTTTGCAAGTAAACTTCCAAACTTTTTCCTGCCACTGAATTCCAAGTACATAAGTATTGCCATACTGGGAAAGACCAAAGGTCCATCGAGCCCAGCATCCTGTTTCCAACGGTGGCCAATCAAGATCACAAATACCCGGCAAGATCCCAAAAATGTACAAAACATTTTATACTGCTTATCCCAGAAATAGTGGATTTCCCCCAAGTCCATTTAATAACGGTCTATGGACTTTTCCTTTAGGAAGCCGTCCAAACCTTTTAAAAACTCTGCTAAGCTAACCGCCTTTACCACATTCTCTGGCAACGAATTCCAGAGTTTAATTACACGTTGAGTGAAGAAAAATTTTCTCCGATTAGTTTTACATTTTCTTGAGCACCACTGATGCTAAACCTGGAAGTTCAATGCCAGGCCATGTCCAGGCACCGGGATCAAATTTTTGGATTTCCGGAGCCAGTTATCGCACAGCCAGTTAAGTAAAATATTCAACTCTTAACCAGCTATGGCTTTTGGCATAAAGATAGGACTGACTTTTATGTGGTCCTATTTATGCGGTTAACCTGGCTGGTTAAGTTCTGAATATCAGCACTTAACCAACCAATTGCAGACTCTGCCCTGGAATGCCCCCAAAATAGCTATTTTGAGTTTGGTGCTAACTGGTTATTTTCAGCATTACTAACCGGTTAAGTGCTGCCGAAAGTGACTGATTAGCCCCGAACAGGCAATGTAATCAGCTAGGAGCCATATCTGGCCAGTTAAATTTAATTGAATATTGACTCCAAAGATTTAGGGGCCATATTTGGAGGGTTCCAGGCACGGCCTTGGTACATGGACTCCCGTCAAGGCCATGCTCTACAATGCATGCCTGAGAGGGGAGTGCAATGTCTGGCTAGGAGAGGATAAAGAGAAGGACCCCCCCCCCCCCCCCCCCCAATGTACTCTGTACTTTAAGATTACCTTTCACTAATGTCATGAAGTTTTGCTTTTAACAACTGGCAATAAACATGTGTCTGCAGATGGCCCCCAGGTGAAATTTCTGTTGTTTATTTAATGTTAGTCAAATTGAACTCAAGTATGTTTGGGATAATGTGGGCTATAAATATCAAAATTAATTAATTAATTAAATATCCACTCTTGGAAAACAAATCACTCCGATTTGCATTACAATTTCAAAACTTACCAGTGCACGCAATAGTAACAATGTAGGGACAGCTATACGCAGTCAGCTTCTTTTCCTGCCTGATGTAACATACTGAAAGAGATAGTAAAGATACTGTGACCTTGAGATGTCATATTGGGAGAGATTCTATATATGGCACCTACAAAATCTGCACGGAAAACATTTCTGCCTAAGTGTGTTCTATAAGTAGCACCTAGATTTAGGCACGGTATATAGAATATGCTTAGTTGATATCTCAAAAACATGGCGTAAATCCCGGCAGTGGTGATCCTAGGTCGGCTGCCACCCGGGGCGGATCGCCACTGCGCACCCCCCCCCCCGGGTGCAGCGGCATCTGTCCCCCCAGGGTGCAGCACGACACCCCCCCTGGCGAAATGACACCCTCCTCCCCGGCGCATCAAGCCCACCCCCCTCCCCGGGTGCATTCTTCACTGCTGAAGGGTGCAGAGAGCAGGAAGTAACCTGTTCCAGGGCAGAGGGAGCAGGGAACCAGCGGAGCTGACAGGCGCATGGCTGCTCTCTGCACCCCTCCAGCAGCATGCACCCGGGGCGGACCGCCCCCACCACCCCGCTCTTCCTACACCACTGAATCTCTCTGCACCTAAATCTGCACTGAATCCTACGCCATATGGCCCTCTGCACCTAAATCTACATGCCAGGATTTAACTATGTGCATTAATTTCAGCATGCCCACGAAATGCCCATTTCCATGCCTATAACCACGCCCCTTTTTGTCTGCATGCGTTAGAAGTTAGGCACAGTGCGTTACAGAATATGCTTAGCGAGTTATGCGCATAAATTCTAATTATTGCTTGTTAAGTGTTGTTATCAATGCTAATTAGCTTGTTAAGCCAATTAAGTTACGAGCGTTGTTACAGAATCCACCTGGGTTTCGGCACAGATCTCTAGGCGCGCTATGTAGAATCTGAGGGATTACGGGCAATTCTATAACTGGTGTCATATTTAGGTGCCACTTGAATGCATAAATGAACAGACTACTGCCACTTCCATGGTAAGAGCACATGAAATTTAACAGGGAACCTGTGTTAACTGCTGCATTAACACCTAATGTGGAAATTCATAAATAGGAGACAGGAGAACAGCAGGGACGACATCCTGCACTTACCAAGGGTGACATTTTGATATGCTTTGAGGGGTATAATCGAAAGGGGCTGCCCATCTCTAAGGGCGCCCATCTCCAGGAACGGCTACGAGAAGGGGCGGTCCCAACCGTATTATAGAAAACGATGGGCGGCCATCTTTTCTTTCAATAATACAGTTGGGCCCGGCCAAATGTCAGGGATGGGCGGGTTTGAGATGGTCGGCATCAGTTTTCAGCGATAATGGAAACCGAAGGCGGCCATCTCAAAAACGAGCAACTCCAAGGCATTTGGTCGTGGGAGGGGCCAGGATTCGTAGTGCACTGGTCCCCCTGACATGCCAGGACACCAACCGGGCACCCTAGGGGGCACTTTTAAAAATTTAAAAAAAAAAACATTAAAATAGCTCCCTTACCTTGGGTGCTGAGCCTCCCAAATCCCCCCAAAACCCACTACCCACAACTCTACACCATTACCATAGCCCTTATGGGTGAAGGGGGCACCTACATATGGGTACAGTGGGGTTTGGGGGGGTTTGGAGGGCTCACATTTATCACCACAAGTGTAACAGGTGGGGTGGGGGGGGGGGGTTATGGGCCTGGGTCCACCTGCCTGATGTGCACTGCACCCACTAAAACCTGCTCCAGGGACCTGCATACTGCTGTCATGGAGCTGGGTATGACAGTTGAGGCTGGCTTAAAGGCTGGAAAAAAAAGTTTTTAAAGTACTTTTTTTTGGTGGGAGGGGGTTAGTGACCACTGGGGGAGTCAGGGGAAGTCATCGCCGATTCCCTCCGGTGGTCATCTGGGCAGTTCGGGCACCTTTTTGGGACTTGGACCTAAAAAAAGGGTCAAAAAAAGCGACCTGAATTCGCGCTACGGGCGCCCTTCTTTTTTGCATTATGGCCTGAAGCCGCCCATCTGTTACCCACTCCCATGCCCGCCCCTGTCCCGATTTCGCTACTGTGCCGACACGCCCCTGTGAACTTTGTTCATCTTCATGATGGAGTGCAGTTGAAAGCGCCCAAAATCGGCTTTCGATTATACCAATTTGGGTGCCCTCGGGAGATGGGCGCTCTTCTCCTTTCGAAAAAAGCCTGTTTAGCTACTAATGCAAGGCAAATATTGGAACAGTGTGTTATAAATGTTCTAAGTAAATAAAATAATTTCTCTCAGTTCAGAAAATTAAAAAAACAAAAAATACCTGTTTAGTTCAAGAACCTCCTTCGTTTCCGTACAGTGTACAGCTTCCACATCCTCCAGCCTTGGTTTTTGGTGTTTGAGCTGTTTTGGAAAAGATAAATTCATACCATTTTAACACAGTGTTACTGCATAAAAGTGTCTTTTGAGAACAAACTTAGAAGCCACTTTTACTAAGCTGCGGCAAAATGTGTCCTTGTGCGGGTTTTTCCCTCACGCTAAGGCCATTTTTACTGCAGCCATAAAATGGCCGAATTTCTATTTTTTTTTTTTGTATTAATGGTCATGTACTAAGGTTGTCATTAGTGCGCATCCATTACAAAAATTGCTGCGTGAGCACTTACTGCCACCCATTTCGTAGGCGGTAATTTTGTTCACATGGTAATCCTGTGCTGACCAATTAGCATGCGGTAATGTAACTTTGCTAACTGATTAGCGCTGGAATGCCCGCTCTCCACCCCCTCAAAAAACAAATAGAAATATTATTTAGTGCATGGATTAGCTGCGTTCAGGGCTGGCGTTAGGGAGAGGCAATCTGGGCAGCTGCCCTGGGCCCCACAGCTCCAGGGGGCCCCACTTTCCAGGCATCTTTTCCCCTTCTCTCCACCACGGTCTGTCTCTAGCTCCCTTCCCCTTACCTTCCCAATCTTCTTTAAAAAACGTATTTCCCTTCTCAGAGGGGCCCCGGCATAGGCGGTTGGTGGCCCAACTGTTTGGGGAGGCTAAAGGGGGCGGGGTTAGGGGTGGGGCCAGGGGTGGAGTAAATCCATAATTGTCTGATAACACGCAGAAAAAATAAATAAAAATAAAAGTCACAATTAATACCTTTTATTAAATTTAGATATTAGATATGTATCATATGTCAAAGAATAAAGTGGTTGCTCAAAGCATATTCTAAGCACAATCGCTCAACTGCAACACACTATGCACAACTTTGTGCCAAAACACACTCAGAACCTTACTGTACCATAAATATTACACTGGGCAGAACCTAATACACCAATATACCACCCATACGGAAAATGCAGACCGTCAACAATATGAAACAAGGGATCATAATATCACAATTCTCATGTAGAGCCCCAAAACACCCTAATTCATGTTTAATGTGGGATAAAATGCCATAAATAAGTAAATAAATATAAACTTTTAATGTTGAGCACCTGTTTCTCAAAGTGGACATATTCCAAACACTATAATGAAAATAAAATGATCTTTTCTACCTTTGTTGTCTGGTGACTTTTTCTGATCATGCTAGCCCAGTATCCATTCTGCTGCTATCTGTCCTCAGTGCAGGTCAGGAAGTCATCCTCCTTAAATATCTCCCTGGCAACCCAGGACACCTCCAGCCAACCCCCCTTGCTCTCCCAGCAGTAAGGTAAACAAACCATAAACCAACTTCTACAACTGCTAGAGGGCTTTCACTGCAGCTCCTGCTGTGAGGATGGAGGTAAATCAACAATTTAATCCCCTCAGAGCAGCTGGACTCCACAGCTGATCCATTCTGCTGCAGCAGGGGGGGAGGCTTAGCCTCTCCAAGCCTCTTATACCGGGCGCCTATGGGCCCCGGCACAACAGCCATCCTCAGAAGCTGCCTCCACCTACCCTGAAGTTTCCCTTTCTGCCACGATCTGCCCCCTCTGACGCAGTTTCCTGTTTCCTGGGCGGAATGCAGCAGAGAGGGAAAGTTGTGGGGCAACTGGAGGCAGCTTGTGAGGATGGCTGCTGCACCGGGGCCCCTCTGAGAAGGGAAATACATTTTTAAAGAAGATTGGGAAGGTGAGGGGAAGGGAGATAGACCATTGTGGGGAGAGGGGTAAGAGATGCAACGACCATGTAGTAGCAATGCAGGTGGGGTGATCAGGGTGAGGGGGGGGGGGGAGAAGAGGAAGAGAGGGGATCAGAGGCCACCTCCTTAATTTCTGCCCTGGGCCCCGCCATGTCTAAAACCGGCCCCGGCTACGTTAAACACTGTTAGCACCCAATGCAGCTTAGTAAAAAAGGCCCTTGGACAGGTTCCCAGAACCACTACACTGTCTCAATGCAAGCACTAACACCTGCATTAAGAAGTTTTAGAAGGCCAGAATCTAGTTTCCTGTGGCTCAGTGTACCTTCTTTTGTAACTGGGTATTAACACTGTTGTGAAATCTGTTTACTGGCAAAGTGACCAGAACTGCATGATAAGCCTATGAAGAGGAACCAGGAAGACCATTGTGAAAATGATGGACTGTTGCATTGTGGGTTGTTAAAACACATGTCCTGTTTCTGTTGTTTTTGGACCTCATAATTTTGCCATTTTTGATGGAAGGATATTGCACACGATGAACCAGGAAATATCAGTGATCCAAGAAAGAAACTGTCATTTTCAAATGTCACTTTATTTGAAGTTGATTTCAGTCTCAAGTTCACAGTTTTCAATTGGCTCTGTACCGTCTTCTCTTTTCAGTGTCTTAACACCCCTAATTAGACTTTTTCTGAAAACCAAATGCAACTGAACAGTTGAAAGGAGGCTTTTAGACAGTCATGTTGCTTCTACAAAAAAAAACCTGTCATATAGGGCTTTGCACTAAAAAGATTGGAACTGCCAGCAAAATCTTCTATCCAGGATTATTCTGAACATGATGATATGGCTCTTATGGTGCAGGTACTCTAAATATCCATATTGGTCCCCACACTATCCCGAAATTAAAAGGCTAGTTAACCAGAGTAACCCTCAAGCTCACACTGCCCAGCTCCCTAGACCTAGAGCCTTTTTTGTGGGGGGTACTTGGAGGTACCGAGTAACCAGTGCCTTTTCCATTGTCTGCTAAAATTGACCTATGGACCCCAAGTTTTAATGAAAGAGCTCAGGCTCTACACACTAATTCTGCCTTGTCATAGATTCTGTGACAGGTTGCAGGGGGCCTGGCCATTGTGGGGTGGATCAGTCAGTGATCACCCCACCCCTGGTGGCCTAGCATTTGAGTGCCGGCACCTTTTTTTGTGCTACAAAAAACACCCTGCCTAGACCCCTTGCAAAATCATTCTGCTCCCCCGGGATTCTTGAAGCGATATCATCTACGAAAGATCCTCTGATCTGGGTTAGCATCTTCTGAGACCCATAAGTATCTCCACTGAGCCACAGAATTGCATCTTAACCCCTACCAGCTTGGCAGTGAGTCTGTGGTTCAAAGTTTACGTCACTGTCAGGTGAATTTACATTGGAGACCAGTGTAATGGGGTTCTGGCAGGGTATTGTTGGTCAAAATGCAATATCCACAGAGGGAGCAGGGCAAATATCAAACAACTAAGTCAATAGACAGTATGGACTGTTAATCCTGCTAAAGTAATCTAATACAAAAAAACCTGAAAAACAGCCAAACACAATCTCAAAGGGTCATATGAAAAGAGATTGCACAGCAATAGCTAACTAGTGGGAAATACCCTCAGAAACCAAGGTCTTTGCCAAGGTCTGAACACCAGGACACTGATATCTACATGAGATTTTTTTGTGCCTGTTATCTTGTCTCATTCATAGGGTATAATATCCCACCTGCTTTCAAACAAAACTATTCACAACAAAACTAATGATTTGAAAAACATAATCAAAAATGAAAAATTAAACGTTCCAAGCTTAGCATGAATAAACTTAGCTTTTTCAAGGCTGGCTTGGTAACCCCACAATCCAACTGTTAACTTTCATTTGTTCAATGGGGTAAGCTTAAAATTTATACCCCTGTAACCATGTAAAAACTGTGGTTCCTGATGAAGCCATGTGGGTGAAACGATTTGGGCCCCGCTAAGCTTGGAATGTTTAATTTTTCATTTTTGATTATGTTTTTCAAATCATTAGTTTTGTTGTGAATAGTTTTGTTTGAAAGCAGGTGGGATATTATACCCTATGAATGAGACAAGATCACAGGCACAAAAAATCTCATGTAGATATCAGTGTCCTGGTGTTCAGACCTTGGCAAAGACCTTGGTTTCTGAGGGTATTTCCCACTAGTTAGCTATTGCTGTGCAATCTCTTTTCATATGACCCTTTGAGATTGTGTTTGGCTGTTTTTCAGTTTTTTTGTATCAAATATCAAACAACCCTGCTCAACTTGCTGTCATACATGCGACCACTACACAAAACCAAATAAAGTGCAAAAAAACTATCACAAACGATAACAAATGATTCTACATGAGCAAGAAGTGGTTATGATTTTGAAAATGATAATAGACCAGAAACTTTGAATAATAAAATGAATATTATTATAGATGATTAATATCGAGATTATTGTTTTCCCCAGAGTTCCGGGTATGACTCCTAAAGTTTTCCTCAGAAATATTTCCTCAATTATTACTTTAAAAGGAGTGAAGCCTGTGAAAATTGGGATTAATTTAATCAGTGGGATCTGAATTAGAGACTTAAGTATATGTATTGTTAAATAACTTCCAGTGTTTAAAAGAGAAAGAATGTAATCAGATGTATTATTTCTAACTAATATTGGACAATAAGTATGTTTTCAATGAAATGATTTGACTATACACCATATTGGCCTTGAAGAAGCCAACCAGATGATCAATGTGGAATAATGAATTAGCTGAGTAATATCTGGGAATAATCAGGTTAATACCACTTTTTTTTCTGTTTACTGTTTAATTGATCTCCTTGTCTTGTTTCACTCTCTCTATTTAGTGGTTTAAGGAAGAGAATAGAATTACCTGACTGAAATAATTCCTACATATTACTTTCTCTGTATTTCCAGCAAGTTGTTTTATCGCTTGTAAAAATTTAAATGGTTATAAATAAAAAATTTAAAAAAATACTATCACAAACGAGAGAAAAAGTAAAAAAAAAGGCAAAAAAAGAAGTAAAAGGCAAGGAGTAAAGCTTCAAAGCTAAATGCCCCTTCAAAGACAAAAATCTGAACAACAAGGACTACGGCAGAAAAAATCACCGGCCCACTCCCTGCCACTAGCACAAAGTGTAATACGGGTGGGAAAAAAAAGCCAAACGTCATTAAAAAAAAACTCCACCACATAAATGTGGACAGTCTCAGAATGTCAACAAACAGAGTCACTACAAGCCAGTGTAAGTGCAAAAACAAACAACGGTACCAGAAGGAATGGTATGAAACACAAATAAATATATAATCTACAGCAAATAAATATAACTTAACTGAAAAGTTCTCGTTGCATGCATGCAATCCAACCGGCACCAGATGAAAAACCCACTTCATTAGCCAATGGAAAAAAAAAGAAACATGAACACAAAAAAGTTTGGGGTGCCATCCCTACTGTATACATTGGATAATGTATCATGTAACACCATAGGTATGAGCTGCTTAAGATGGCTCAGTCAAAAGTCTCAGAGGTAGAGTAATCTCAAAGACACTACAGAGATTTATCTCTATATAATACATTCTCTTTTCTGGTGCATATTAGATATCGAGGCCTATTTTCAAAGTACTTAGACTTACAAAGTTGCAGACGTTGCTATAGAACATTGTGTAAGTCTATGCGTTTTGAAAATGAGTACCGATCATCATCTCCTTCCTTCAGGTTAGGTCTGAACCTTTTGAAGTTTTCCTTACCCTCCAACATGCAATGCCGAGGACAAAGCCAACAATAAGAGAAGGCAAAGATATGAACGCCATGCTCACTGCTGGTAAGTTGGAAGTGTATGGAGAGTCATCGTTTTGTAAACCTGGAATGAAAGAACAACATATTTGGTGAAATGGAAGAATACATAAATACTTTCCTTAAAATGGACCATTTTGAACGGAGAATCTACGTTGCTATGTCTTCTTAAGGGGCCCTTTTACTAAGCTGCGGTAAAAATAGCCAAAAATGAAATGGCCGTGTGATAAGTTCGCACTTGCCATGCAGCCGTTTCGGGGGGGGGGGTGCACTGCGGTAACCCTGCGGTAACTGGGCAGCGCACGATGCTACCTGATTATTGCCGGGTAACCTCCTGTGGTAAATTCACATATGCTTCATCCTTCTCCTTCATCAGCTCACAACTATGGAATTCTTTGCCAAAAGCTATAAAAACCATCTACAACCATCTAAATTTCAGGAAATCTCTTAAGACTATGTTATTTGGAAAAGCCTACCCCAAGGACTCAGCATGCGTCTCCACTGCTTCATTCACATCAATCCAATGACAATTTTGGACACAACCACCCTTCCCTCCTCTCCCCTGGTTTCCCTGTTCCTTTCGTTCCTTCCCCATCCTCTCCATTATTTCTTATGTAAGTTTAATGTTGTATTAGCTTAATTTACTGCTTTGGCGTCCGCCTTTGCGGTGTGATGTAAGCCACATTGAGCCTGACACAGTTGGGAAAATGTGGGGTATAAATGAGATAAATAAATAATATTTTCCCCTAATTACCGCTAGTGCTGGAAATTGCACATGCTGGAGGCGGAACCACCATTGGCACCCGCATTGGGCCGCTGGTAGTTCCGGGTTGCCAAGCGACAACCCTTTAGTAAAAGGGTCCCTAAATGAGGAAAGTCCTCCTATAAAAATAATTTAAGTATCTCTTTCAAGGCACAAAGAAAAAACTAAATAGGCAGAAAAGGCAGCTGCAGAGTATATGCTTTTCTCAACCAAGAGCTAATCAAATACATACACTCAGTGCTGCAGCGAGGGCGGCTGACACCCGGGGCGGGTCGCCGCTGCGCACCCCCCCCCCGGGTGCAGCACGGTGCCCCTCCCCTTGGCGCGCACCCTCTCCCCCCAGAGCACATTCTTACTTGAATTAGGAAGCGAGGGGCGGGTGCGAGGGCCGATCTGCCCACGAGTGCACGTCGCCGGGAGCTGCGTTGGCTCCGCTGGTTCCCTGCAGCGGAGCCGACACCCCCCCAGCGGCGTGCACCCGGGGCGGACCGCCCCACCGCCCCCCTTCCTACACCACTGCATACACTACTGGGAAGTCAGTGAAGGAGTAATTTCATAAAGATTTTCTGCATGCAAAGCCTGTTTGACATTCTATTCCGCCTCCACCGTGTGTGTGTGCATTGCATTATTTTGTTTGTGGTTCCAGTATGTAAAACTGCAGCTCCTTCTTATTTATTTATTTATTTATTTATTAGGATTTATTTACAGCCCTTTTCAAGGAATTTATTCAAGGCGGTATACAGTAAGAATAGATCAAACATGAGCAATAGGAAATTGCAGCAGTAAAATATTCAAATAACACCACAAAGTATGGCATGGAGGGGCAAAATCGAGAGGGACGCCCAAGTTTTGCTGAGGACGTCCTCGTAAAACGTCCCGGTGGAGGGGCAGGGAAACCCGTATTATCGAAACAAGATGGACGTCCATCTTTCGTTTCGATAATACGGTCAGGGATGCCCAAATCTTGACACTTAGGTCGTCCTTAGAGATGGTCGTCCCCGGTTTTTGGCCATAATGGAAACCGAGGATGACCATCTCAAAAACGACCAAATCCAAGCCCTTTGGTCATGGGAGGAGCCAGCATTCGTAGTGCACTGGTCCCCCTCATATGCCAGGACACCAACTGGGCACCCTAGGGGACACTGCAGTGGACTTCAGAAATTGCTCCCAGGTACATAGCTCCCTTACTTTGTGTGCTGCCCCCCAACCCGCCCAAAAACCCACTACCCACAACTGTACACCACTAGCATAGCCCTTACAGGTGAAGGGGGGCACCTAGATGTGGGTACATTGGGTTTCTGGTGGGTTTTGGAGGGATGGGCCTGGGTCCACCTGCCTGAAGTGCACTGCACCCACTAAAACTGCTCCAGGGACCTGCATACTGCTGTCATGGAGCTGGGTATGATATTTGAGGCTGGTATAGAGACTGGCACAAAATATTTTTAAATATGTTTTTTGAGGGTGGGAGGGGGTTAGTGACCACTGGGGGAGTAAGGGGTAGTGATCCACAATTATCTCCAGTGGTCATCTGTTCGTGCATCTTTTTGTGCCTTAGTCGTAAGAAAAACAGGACCAGGTAAAGTCATCCAAGTGCTTGTTAGGGACGCCCTTTTTTTTTCCATTAAGGGTCGTGGACACCCATATGTTAGGCATGCCCAAGTCCCGCCTTCGCTACGCCTCCGACATGCCCCTGTGAACTTTGGTCATCCCCGCGACGGAAAGCAGTTGGGGATGCCCAAAATCGGCTTTCGATTATGCCAATTTGGGCGACCCTGTGAGAAGGACGCCCATCTTCCGATTTGTGTCGAAAGATAGGTGTCCTTTTCTTTCGAAAATGAGCCTGATAGTATACTACTTACAATGTCAACACAGTATATAATATAACATTTTAATTAACAGTGTAGGGTAAGGCAAAGTTGTAACATACAGATCGGTAAGAAAGTAGGAAGAGTTAGAAAGTAAGGTGACTGTTATAATTCTGAATTTTATAAGTCATCTCCTTGCATGTGACTTTTTCCCGCCTCTCTGGAGACACCTGCCAAGGTCTGCTTCAATCCTTCTCATATGTTATTTTTCTCATTGGCTCTGACCTCTGTCCTTTGCCTTCTGGGTATGCCTGCTCCCCCTCCCTTCATGTGCAGCAGGGGCGTAGCCAGACAACACATTTTGGGTGGGCCTAGGCAAGAAGAGAGTGGGCTCCATGTGTTCTTCCCCCCCCCCAACCACCACCAAAAAAAAATATCTCAGCTGGCGGGAAAACGCTTCTTTCCACCTTGGCTGTCTGCAGCAGGCATGCGCTGAAAACTGAGCATATGCAGGTGCCAGTATCTTGGAGAGTAGCGTTTTCATTACCATCAGGGAGAAGTCTTCAGCTGGCCAAGCTTGGGATCCTCACCAGCTACCGCTAAATGTGTGCTACTGTTGAGTCGGCCTGAGCCCTAATTAGGTGGGCCCCGGCCCACCCAGGCCCACCTGTGGCTATAACAGAAAAGGAAGTGGGGGTAAAGACCAGGCTATCCAAAGATAGGACCACTGAAGTGGTGAATTGAAACAAAGTTTATTTGAAAGACAGACTGACTTTGCTTCAATTCACCACTTCAGTGGTCCTGTCTTTGGATAGCCTGGTCTTTACCCCCACTTCCCTTTCTGTTTGAGTTTCTCCGTGGGATTTTTGAGTTCTCCACGTACGTGGATTCTCTTTCCACCTGTGGCTATGCCATTGATGTGCAGGGGAAAAGAAAATTCTCCGTCTTTTGTCTCAGCTTTCCAAGCAAATTCTGCTTCTTGGTCCTTTCCACCCTCTTGCAACTGCATTGTCTTTTTGAGAGGAGGAGTAGCCTAGTGGTTAGTGCAGCGGACTTTGATCCTGGGGAACTGGGTTCAAGTCCTAGTGCTGCTTCTTGTGACGCTGGGCAAGTCAATTAACCCTCCATTGCCCCTGGTACAAAATAAGTACCTGAATATATGTAAACCGCTTTGAATGTAGTTGCAAAACCCTCAGAAAGGAGGTATATCAAGTCCCATTCCATTTCCCCCTTTCCCTTATGACATCACAGTATCAGAAGTGAGCCAAGTATCGGGCAATCAAGCCATTGTGACATCACTGATGAGGTTGGCTCTTATTGGTGGAATGAGTGGAGGAGTAGCCTAGTGGTTAGTGCAGTGGACTTTGATCCTGGGGAACTGGGTTCAATTCCTAGTGCTGCTTCTTGAGACGCTGGGCAAGTCAATTAACCCTCCATTGCCCCAGGTACAAATAAGTACCTATATATAATATGCAAACTGCTTTGAATGTAGTTGCAAAAACCACAGAAAGGCAGTATATCAAGTTCCCTTTCTCCTTTTTTGTTGCTTATTTAACATTTATTACTGTCAGCAACAAACTCATAAGCCCTTCTAATGCCTGTTTGTTTACATTACAGAACAGTTGGAAATAAGAGTTAGAGTCATCCCCTGGTGAATGTTGACACAGTTTCGAGGGCAGTGTGAGGCTAGTACACATGCAGAGGGCTTTTATAAAATTGTGCGAACATACATCCGTGTAAAATCTACATGCAAAGAAAGGGGGGAAATTCTATAAGGGGCCCTTTTACAAAGCGGCATTAAGCCCACCAATCTGGAGCTACCACTGGCACAACGCGGGCACCGACAGTAGTTCCACCCCCCCAGCATGCGGCATTTCTGGCGCCAGCGGAAATATTTGAAAAATATTTCTGCATGTGCTAACCCAGCGGTAATCAGGCAGCACCACACGCTAAGTGAAATCTTACCTCATGGCCATTTTGTTTTGCAGCGTTTTTACCCACTGTGGTAAAAAGGGCATCAGCATGCAGCAAATATGGCCCCCGCTGCTAGCGCAGGGCTCCTTTTACCGCAGCTTGGTGAAACGACCCCTAAACGATGCTCAAAAATGGACACCAAGAAAAATAGGCACTAACCCCCTGATTCTGCACAGGTCGCAAAAAATTGCATGTGACAATTTGTGCGTGCAACTTAATTGAATAACAACCTAATTAGTGCCAATAATTGGCTTTTTTAAACAAGCAATTACTGGAACTAATTAGATTTAATTGGGACCAACGTATGTAAAGTTAGACGTGGGATCCGTGCCTATGGGATCCGTGTCTAAAATTTAGACTTGTTCCAAAGAAGGGAGCAAGGAAATGGAAGGGTCATGGGTGTTTGGGGACAAACAGGGGCGTGACTTTTAGTTACATGCTCCGTGCATAAATTCATGTGTAGGTATGTGCACTTTTTTGTTGGTGCAAATAGTTATGTCTAAATTTACGCACAACTCTCCACTTAAGCTTGATTTCTATAAACCGTGCTGAACTTTAGGAGCAGCTTATAGAATACCGGTTAAGCATTTTTTTTTCAATGCTGAATTTTTAAGCCCAGTTTATAGAATTTACCCCCAAGTGCTATTCCATAAAGGGTATGCGCCTTTTTTAGAACAGCACATGGTGCTAATTCCCATGCCTAACTTTAGGTGCCAGACTTACACCTATTGAAATCTGGTATAAATGCTGGTGCCCAAGTTTGGCACACTGAGGTAGTACCCTGTAACTATGCATGCAACGTTTTGGAACACCCCTGACCACACCCCTTTTTGAGTTAAGTGCTAGCAGAATTAGGCGCCATACCAGATGTGTGTGCGAATTTTAATGAGTACCAATCAACATCAATAATTGGTTATTGACACCTAATTATTGATGGTTAAGAGCTCATTAACCAATTAATTTACGCACACATCTCAGCAGCGTGCCCAAATTTGGATACCATATAGAGAATTCGGGGGAAAGTGCCAATATTTATACAAACTGGGCCAGACTCTGTAAACAGCATCTAAAATATAGATGTGTAAAAAAAAAGCACTTGGGGGGGTCCTGCGCTGTTGTAGGAGCATGTATTGGACACTGGAAAGCCCATTTTTTTCAGCGCACCTGCAAAAAAGGACCTTTTTTTTGCTGAAAATGGATATATGGCAAAATAGAAGTAGGCGTGCATCTATTTTGGGCCTAAGACCTTACCGCCATCCATTGACTTAGCGGTAAGGTCTCATGCATTAACCGGAGAGTAATCATCAGCACACGTACACTGCCGATTACCGCTCAGTTAGCGTCATGTGGTAGAAAATATATCATATTTTCCGCCATGCATATTGGATGCACGTGAAAAATGGAATTACCGCCCGGGGTATGCGGTAGCTCCAAATTGAGGCGCGTTGGATGCAAGCTTATCCCACCGATCCAACATAAATCCTCACACCCAGCAACACAACATAATCAATGTTCGTACTGGACAATTTGCTTTCTTCTTTCCCCTCGACCCCATGACGCCTGAATCACTTCTACCTCATCTGACCTCAACACAATCTTGTATTTGTTATCAACCGAAATGGCAAACGCCTTTACGGTACTTTGTAAGCCACATTGAGCCTGCAAATAGGTGAGAAAATGTGGGCTATAAATGTAACAAATAAATAAATAAATTTAGGCGCCTACATGCCTTAGTAAAAGGGCCCCTTAGGGCTTTATTCTATAAAGGTTATACTCCTAAATTATGAGCTTAATCTACGTTCCTACATACGTTAAGGTGCACAAATTACGCTCCTAAATTTAAGAGCATAAATTTATTGAATTTCCAAAAATAATCACAAGTATCCATTTAAAATAGGGCTTAAAATAGACCCCCCTGTGACTGAAACTAACCTCTTCAATTTTCTATATAGCCTGTAGAGAGATTATTGTGATTCAGCATTTTCACAAGAAATGCTATAGCCAATTTCAAACAATTTCTTAAAACAAATTCTGTTCCTTTCCAAGAAAATGCTGTAAAAGTTATGTACAGGTGGTATTTGACTCCTGCTCATTTGCATCATGTCTTTCCTGTGCTCTCACCTTTATGTTGGAGGGGGTGTGGTCAGAGGGATACTGTGGGGCATATCTGGTGGTCTTCTGTAAAGGTGTGAGCTTTCTGGAAAGCGATTCAGTCTAGACTCCAGTGCTGGCTTTCCAGGCCCGTTAGGTGGTTACCTGAATATTTTCTATTTCCGGGTAAACCTCCAGGTCTAGCTACATCTCAGTCACTGCTTGTTTGCCATGCTATGTCAGCAGCTAGAGTAACACTAGCTACCTATTGGAAGACCCCACAAGTCCCTTCTTTGATTAAGTGGTTGACTAAGTTGTGGTATATTTGTGAAGCGGAAAGATTGAGGGCTATTCCTTGTAAAACGATATCTAAATGGGAGGTGATTTGGGAGCCTTTTATTTTATTTTAGTTACATTTGTACCCCGCGCTTTCCCACTCATGGCAGGCTCAATGCGGCTTACATATACAGGTACTTATTTGTACCTGGGGCAATGGAGGGTTAAGTGACTTGCCCAGGGTCACAAGGAGCTGCCTGTGCCTGCAGTGGGAATCGAACCCAGTTCCCCAGGACCAAAGTCCACCACTCTAACCACTAGGCCACTCCTCCACATTGTTCCTTTTAAGCACAGTATTTTATGGAGACGGGGAGGGGGGGTTCCCTTTTATTTTTTCTCTCTTCTTCTTTTACGCCTTCCTTCTAACTGTATTTGCGTTTGGGGGTTATATTTCAAAAATTACTATAAAATATAGAAGTTGTTATATTGTGTTCTATTTAATATTATATGGGGGGTTATGATACTTTTCTGCTGTTTATTATTGTTTGCATATGCTGTTGTGATTGACTCTTTGTATTATCTCTCATTATTTAATAAAGACTTCTTTAATTTCAACAATGGTAATAAATAGAAACAAAACATAGAAAACAAAAGAAGGTGATACTTTTTTGTTGGACTAACTTGATACATTTCTTGACTAGCTTTCCAAGGCAATACTTTCGTCTTTGTGTCAAAAACGAGCAAACAATAACAAATAGTAAAAGCAGATGAATAAACAGTAGGATGTCATTTTCAAAATAAATGCATATCTTCTGATGTAACTTCTGGTTTCCGCGAGGGCGGGACACAGGGAGGTAAGACCAGAAGAGAGACGATCTGCGACTGCCGCTTTGAATGAAGGGGGCCCGGAGCTGTGGAGGCAGGCAGGTGAGACCGGGAACTGCAGCGTCGGCGGCCTGACCCCGGCACCGGGCCCCCCTTGGAGATCCGGGCCCGGGGAATTTTGCCCCCCCTGCCCCCCTCTCGGTGGCCCTGCAATACAATACAATCATCACATCTAAACCGCCTGCACCATTTAGCTCTAAGTGGTTTACAGTAAAAAAAAAAAATTTTAATCATTAAAAAACCCAAATCCTTTAATATATTATATTGAACAAAAAATGAGTCATGACCCTCAAAATAGCCGAGACGAACATTTTACAAAATTTCAGATAATTGCCCTCAGACACAGTACTACAGGCAAAGCATTCCGATATTCCGATCTGCTGCATATTGTTTTCAATCTGAAATCTGAGACGGCAAGTAACTCCACTTTGTTAACATAAGCCAATCAAGGCAAATGAGAAGATGATCTTATCTTCAAATAAGAAGATAATTAGGCTGGCCCTAGGCCAGATAAGATTTTATAGAAGACACAAATAACTTTAAATTCAATTCTGGCTCCAACTGGTAGCCAATGCAATTATCTGAATAGAGGAGAAACTCTGTTAAATTTAGTCTTAAATACAATAAGTTTTGTAGTTATGTTTTGAAGCATGTGTAACCTAGCCGGCATGGGGAGACCCAAATACAAGACACTGTAATAATCCAAGCGAGAGAAAATAATTGTTTGAGCTATTTTTTGCAAATAGTTTCTTGTTTATTCGGTATTTGATATACTGCTGTTACAAAAGCATCTGGTCACAGCGGTTAACAATAAAAATCAATTAGCAAAATAAAATAATATAAAAGAACGCCATTTATAGATGGGAAAGCTGAGCAATCACATGGGAAAAAGAGGGAAACCTGAGAAGTCAGCTAGGATCATAATGTGGAGAACAGCAAGGTCAGGAGTCTCGAAGCTTAGTACCGAAGGCCATGTGAAAGAAAACTCTTCAAAAGCAAATGAAAAGAAACCGCACATTGAGGGGCCCTTTTACTGAGCTGTGGTAAATGGGTCCTGTACTAGCGGCAGCGGCCATTTTTGCCGCATGCCGAATCCCTTTTTACCGAACGGCCATTTTGGGGAAGCACTCCTACACTAATACAGCTGTAACCAGGCAGCACCGTGGGTGCTGCAGTAATATTTTTCTGGAATTTCTGGTAGCACCAGAAATGCTGCACACTGAGGGCGAAACTACCTCTGGAGGCTGCATTAGACCTGCGATAGTTCCGATTTCCCATTCGGCAAGCCCGTTACTGCGAGGCAACCCTTTAGTAAAAGAGCTCCTGAGTGATGCATTCGCAGCATATCAAACAGAGATTTCACTAATTTGGTAACCTGCAATGTGATGTCTAAATTAGAGTCAACAGTTATTCCAAATCTATGCATAGATGTTTGCAAAGGAAAAAGTCTGCCCTCAAATCTCTGGACCTTTGGTCTTTCCCAGTATGGCACTACTTATGTACTTATGTAATGTGTATTTATCAGAAAGCATCAAATCATAAGCACCAATTATTGGAACTCTCATTAAGGGGCCATTTTACTTAACTGCTTAAGCGTCTATGCGGGCCCAACATACGAATTTGGAGTTACCGCGTGGCTCTGGTGGTCATTTCATTTTCTGGCGCGTGCCAAGTGGCATTTGGCGTGCATAGGTCACTACTGCCCGGTTAACGCGTGAGACTTTACCGCTAAGTCAATGCCTGGCAGTAAGGTCTCACACCCAACATGGATGCGCGCCAATTTTTATTTCGCCACAGGTCCATTTTTGGCAAAAATTTTAAAAAGGCAGTTTTTTTGCAGGTATGCTAAAAAATGGATCTGCACGCACCCAAAACACGTGACTACACTACCATAGGCCATTTTTCAGCGCACCTTAGTAAAATGACCCCTATGGGTCTGTGTGCTGCATGTCACTGACAGGGACATATTCAGTAAATAGGACTCAAAATTGGGCAATGAAAAAAATTGACAATGAGGGCCCGATTCTATATATAGTGCCTAAAATTAACACGAGTTGGGCAATTATGCCTAAGCATATTCTAAATACCACGTGTATATTTGGGTAGCATGACTTCCAGGGTACATACAATACACCACCTTGAGTGAATTCCTTCAAAAAGGCGGTAAATAAATCCTAATAGATAAATAATGTTCTGATATCCAGGAGGAGAGACTTGCTGACCTGAACATGTAAACCTTGGAAGAAAGGAGAAACGGGGGGGGGGGGGAGGGGGCATGATAGGGTATCCTGATAGTGAGGTTGCAAAAGAGACTGTAGTAGATCAGGTGTCCTTAAATAAGAATAAAAATCAGACAAAAGATTGCAAATTAATATTGTCAAATACTAAGCATGATGTAAACAGGAACAACAAGCATAATTTGAAATGTCTATCAGTGGCGTAGGAAGGGGGGGCAGTGGGGCGGTCCGCCCCGGGTGCACGCCGCTGGGGGGGTGTCGTCTCCATTGGTTCCTCGCTCCCTCTGCCCCGAAACAGATTACTTCCTGTTCCGGGGCAGAGAGAGCAAGGAACCAATGGAGCCGACGCAGCTCCCAGCAACATGGACTTGGGGGCGGATCGGCCCTCCCGCCCGCCCCTCGCTTCTAAAGTAAGTAACAATGCGCTCGGGGGAGGGGGAGGGTGCGCGCCGAATGGGGGGGCGCACCGAGGGGGGGGCCTTGCTGCAACCGGGGGGGGGGGGGGGGGGGGTGCGCAGCGGCGACCCGCCCCGGGTGTCAGCCGCCCTCGCTACAGCACTGATGTCTATATGCGAATGCCAGGAGCCTAAGAAATAAGATGGGAGAGTTAGAATATTACAACATCTTAACAGACAGTATAAAACAGCCTTAAACCATCCAACTCAAAACAGTCCATATGAGAAAACCTAATGGCTTATGCTTGGACAAAATTCGTATCCTCCAGTGTACTTACTTTGATGGCTACTGCTGTTCTCCTTGCGTTTACTGGGTAAATAGGGAAAGGGAACACTTGAATATGAGTACGTGACACCAATTTTGGAATCTAAAAGGAGAAAGAAGACAATGTGAACGTTCTGCAGTGAGTGGAAAAGCATTCTGACATTCTGAGGTAAATTCAAGAAATGGTGCGGAAATTTAGGTGCCAGGATGATGAGCAGTAAGGGCCAGATTCTTTATTTGGTGCTTAAAAAATCAGCACGGTAAACATTTCCGCCTAAGCGTATTCTACAAGCGATGCCTAGATTTCGCTGCGGCAGGGGCATAGCTACGGGGGCACCATGGGGGCCAGGGCCCCCGCAAATTTCATCCAAGCTCCTGGTTTGGCTGGCGGGGGTCCCCAACCCCTGCCAGCCGAAGCCTTCTTCAGCGTTGGTCTCCGGCGCAGCCGCGTTCGCTGCCCTGCTCTGAGGCGAGGCGGGCAGGCGGATGGGGGGAGGCGAGACAAGACGCGGGGGGGGGGGGGGGGCGACGAGGCGGCACTCAAAATGTGCCACCAACCTCGGGCTCTGGCCCCCTCCCACCGTAAGGTCTGGCTACGCCCCTGCGGTGCGGTATATAGAATACGCTTAGTTCATATTCCTGTGCCTAAAATTAAGTGCATCCATTTACAGCAGTAAAAACGCACGTAGATTTAAATGCACTGGGCCATATTCTATAACTACATGTGTAAAGTTAGGAATGCCCGCAAAACGCCTATTTCTCCGCCTATAGCCACACCCCTTTTGAACTATGTGCATGAGAATTTAGGTGCAGTTCATTACAGAATACTCTTAGTGAGTTGTGCACATAAATTCTAATTATTGAAAATTAGTCCTCATTATTGCTTGTTAAGTGCTGTTAAAAACGCGTATTAGCTTGTTAAGCCAATTAAGTTACACACGTTGTTATAGAATACGCCTGGATATCGGTGCGGATCTCTAGGGGGGGGGTCTTTTACAAAGCGTCGGTAAATCCAATGCGGGCTTACCGAATGCTAAATCGGGACCACCGCCGGCTCATCCCGTCCGCCGGTGGCGGTTTCACCCCAAGCGTGCTCCATTTCTGGGAGAAAAAGAAAAGCCCCAGAAGTGGCTTGCGTAGCGGTAACCTGGCGGTAATCAGGCATCGCCACTGCCAGGTTACCACCGGTTTACTGCGGGAGCCCTTATCGCCACCTCAGTGGGTGGCAGTAAGGGCTCCCCACTGCATGGCCACATGGTAAGAGTTATCTTACCGCTTGGCCATGTGGGTCTGGGGGCTTTTTACCTGCTGCAGTAAAAATGGCCCTGGCACTCAGGAAAATGGCACCTGCCTCTAGGGCAGGTCTCTTTTTCCCGCAGCTTGATAAAAGGACCCCAGGGGCGTTATATGGAATCTGGCCCTAAGCGTGAATTCTATATTGGCAATTCCACGTGGATTTGCTCTTACAGAATACTAGTGTCGGTCCACATTTTCAAGCCCAACTTACGTTAAATCCAATAGATAGGACAAAAATATTAAGTGTGCAGCAGGGGCGTAGCCAGACTTTGGTGGGAGGGGGGTCCAGAGCCCGAGGTGAGGGGCGCATTTTAGCCCCCCCCATCCACATTGGACCCCCCCCCTCCCGCTGCCGCCAACCCTTCCCCACCACCGCCAGGTACCTTTGCTGGCGGGGGTCCCAGATCCCCGCCAGCTGAAGTCCCCTTCAGCGCCGGTGTCCGAGTCCGGCGCGTTCGCTGATCTGGATTCTGTTTCTGTGAGTCCTGATGTCCTGCACGTTCCTATGTGCAGGACGTCAGTACTCACAGAAATAGAATCCAGATCAGCAATGCACTGGAGACCGGCGCTGAAGAGGACTTCGGCTTGCAGGGGTTGGGGACCCCCGCCAGCAAAGGTACCTGACTGTGGCAGTGGGGGAGGGATTGCAGCGGCGGGGGGGGGGGTCAAATGTGGTGGGGGACGGTCGGCGGCAGTGGGGGGATGGAAGCAGGGGGGCAGGGTTAAATCTGTGGGGGCCCATGCCCCCACCTAGCTACGCCCCTAGTGTGCAGGGACATAAAAAACTACAACGGTAACTTCCCAGCAACTTTTACTTGGACATAACTCAAATAACAGTGTCAATATCGCTTCAGGAAACGAAAATATTTTCATTGTTTTCATAGTAACGGTATCAGGATTATTAGAGTTCACAGGAACAGCATTGCTATCCAAACATTTTAGGCAATGTTGTGCAAATCTTCATTGATTCAGTATGGGTTTTTTTTTTCCAAATATTTTATCGGTTTTCCAGATACAAGGAACAATAAAGGACAAGGGTGGGGAACAAAAGTGGAAAGAAAAAGGAAAATAGAAAACATTGACTAGGTGTCTCACATATAAGTCCTTTGCGTTAAGCTGAGGTTAAGTCTGAGTAGATTGGAGGTACTTTTCTAAAGAAGACTTTTAGAGACTGACAACTTCTCTGCCAAGGCAAACTCAAATTTCTGATGCTGTAGAACTGTATTCCACCAAAAATGAATGTTCAATTGTGTAGATTTCCAGGTCTGAAGAATGTGTCTCTGAGCAATGGTAAGGAGAATGTCAAGTAGCTTCAATTGCAATATGGACAAATCAAAAGATTTAGAAGGAGACTTAAATATTATGATGTTTTTTTAACTTTTTTTGTGTAACATGTATTACTTCTGTTATTATTGCTAATAATTTGTCATAAATAAAATTCATGGATTGAAAAAAAAGAACAGTATGAATATATAAAACTATTTGTGACTAGCACCTCTTAACTTGCAGCGGTTTCCAGCACAGTGAGAACCTCCACCACATGGCCAAGTTTCATTACTTCCTCAGGGAAGAGGTCCAATTCAATCTAACTTGCATACTTTCTCACACAGATAGACCCTCACAAAGTACAGCATAAATAACCACAAACTAAATATAGAAAGATATAAATAAAAACTAAACCAGATACAAGGGGACGACTTCCCTATGAAGAGAGACTAAGGAGGCTAGGGCTTTTCAGCTTGGAGAAGAGACGGCTGAGGGGGACATGATAGAGGTATATAAAATACTGAGTGGAGTGGAACAGGTAGATGTGAAGCGTCTGTTCACACTTTCCAAAAATACTAGGACTAGGGGGCATGCGGTGAAACTACAGTGTAGTAAATTTAAAACAAATCGGAGAAAATGTTTTTTCACCCAACTTGTAATTAAACTCTGGAATTCGTTGCCGGCGAATGTGGTGAAGGCGGTTAGCTTAGCAGAGTTTAAAAAGGGGTTAGACAGTTTCCTAAAGGACAAGTCCATAAACCACTACTAAATGGACTTGGGAAAAATCCACAATTCCAGGAATAACATGTATAGAATGTTTGTACGTTTGGGAAGCTCGCCAGGTGCCCTTGGCCTGGATTGGCCGCTGTCATGGACAGGATGCTGGGCTCGATGGACCTTTGGTCTTTTCCCAGTGTGGCATTACTTATGTACTTATGTACAAAATCCATGAAGCCACAGTGTAACACTAGACAGCTATGCCTTCCCCCAATAATATGCAAAATATGTACTCACATACTCTAATCACTAAATAGAAAATGAAGTTCTTTATTGTACCATTATGGTCTTATCATTTCATTTTCTAATCATCTAACTCTCAGTCTCTACTACTACTACTTATCATTTCTATAGCGCTACCAGACGTACGCAGCGCTGTACACTGGATATAAAGAGACAGTCCCTGCTTGAAAGAGCTTACCATCTAACTAGGACAGACAAACAGGACAAATAAGTCTCTGTTTTCTGCTTCCTCTGGCTGTGTCCTTTTAACTCTGTTTCCAGGGTCTCCTGTTCATCTGCCATTTCTTTTCTCTCCTCCTGTCTTCATTTCACCCTCTATATCTATCTCCGACACTGTTATTTCGTTTTCAGTTTTTTTTTCCACTTATTTTTCTGCTTCTGTATCCATTCAAATTTCACTCCTGCTCCTCACAATTCAGTCTACAGGTTCTCTTTCTCTCTCCCTCCCCCCCTTTTTTTTTTTTACTGCATTTACCCTCCGCTGTCCTTCTTCCTCACTCCAACCCTTCTAGTTCCAATCTCTCTTTCCTTCTCCAGCCTCCTATTTTCAGGCCTCTTATTAGCCTTTTATAATTCTCCTTCTCTCTCTATCACACTTGCCCTGTGACCAGCATCTCCCATCTTTCTCCATCCCCCCCTGCACAGCATTTCTCCTCTTTCTCCATCTCCCCCTGCTCTGTGTCCAGCATCTCCTCTCTATCTCCATCTCCTTCTCTTCATGTCCAGAATTTTCCCCTCTCCACTTTGCCCCATTTCCAACACTTCCCCTTCCTTTCTTACAGCCCCACATCCAGCATCTCCCTTCCCTTCTCTACTCTGTGTCCATCAATCTGTCATGCCCAAGATCTCTTTTTCCCTTCCCTAACCCCCACAATCCAGCATCTCTCCTTCTCTTCCCTTCCTTACTCCTTTCGTTCCTTCCCCTTGCCCCTCCTGTCTTCCCTGCTGCCCCCACACTACATCTTCCCAGGTTTGCAGCACTATAAGACAGTGCGCTCAGGACCCTTGAACACATGTGCATACTTAGGCACGCTGATGCAAGCTTGCTGTTTCGAAGGGGGTAGGGTGCAGCAGTGCTCTGGCTGAGGGGTACAGAATATGGTTCAAAATGTAGTTCTAATGATCATGCCAAAATATCAGAAATTTGAAACAGACACAGATGGGTAAGCTGGCTGCATACCATCTCAACAATCCAGTCTGAATAAGTTTGTCCCAGATTCAAAGATTTTTGGATGGATTTGTGAGTCTGTTGCAGCACAGTTCTGAAAAGGGGTTGTAATTTGTATGGTTTGCATTGCTTCCAGTGACGGGTGCCCCTTGCTTTTCCACCAAGATACCCACTTGATAGGTAGGGGGGGTAGGCATGATGCTGATCTGTGGTTTTTCCTGCAGTTAGATATGAATGGGAGCATTCAATCTAGACAAAGTAACCAGAGAGGGAAAAACAGTATACAAAAATAGCAAAACAAAGAAAAAAGCACAACTGGGCCTTCAGGACTGAGACAACGGGAGTCCTTTATTTTCAATCAGACCCGACAGTAATAATGTTATTTATTCTATTGTTTTACATTTTACTGTTTATTATTTTTATGTAGATGCTCATTATCTTACTATGTATGTGTTCTCCTATAAGTACATTTTATATTTTTTATATATCTATTTTATTTTTGATTGTACTTTATATGTTTTATTAATAAACGCCTGAGTCAGGCATTGTTTACGCCGAAACACGGCCCGTGTCGGGTCTGGTTGAAATAAAGGACTCCCATTGTCTCAGTCTTGAAGGCCTAGTTTTAGCATTCAATCTAGAGCCATATTAGTCTCAGATCAAGAAACCAAGTCAAAGTTCGGAGTAGAATCTGATCACCCAGCATTTTGGTGAGCTGAGTCAATTAGAACCACACTGGGATGCTAGAATTAGAATTACACTGGGATGCTAATAAACCTGAAACAATCAACTTCTCCATAGTTTGGAAGAGATTTAAATGCAGCACGTGCAGGACAGGCTCAGACAGAATTCATGTAAATACTCTAGAACCAAAATGAATGTGGTGGCTGAACTACTCCTTACCTGTTTGTGGAATTACTGTGGTCGTGGGTACAATACACATACTATCATAGTGTACATTGTTGGTATCCTTGAAAATATCGATGGTTCTAGTCACATTCCTGAAGAATTCACGTGGAATTATTGAGCCTTCTTTATAATAAGGATAGTCCTCTATAAATTCCTAAGGGATAATAAATAAAACACAAAACACACACATTACAGTTCATACATGTACAGTAAAAAGTTAAGCTGGGTAAGAATCAACAAGACTCTAGGTATTTGCTGGGGATGAATGTTCAGCTCACAGAATTTAGGAGACATGACACCAGGCCATACATCAATTTCCAAATACACGTTTAATTCATATCATCGTTGCTATCGAGAATCGTGTTTCCCCCCCCCAATATTCAAAAGTATTCAGCCAGCCAGGATCAGCACCTGGCTAGTTAAATGCACCATGACTGGTTATCTACAAATTTTCAGAGGGACATGGCCAGCCATGACACCTTGAAAATTCGTGTTTAGCGGATAGCAGATAGGCGGTTACTTCATGCGATATAATTGGCTATCTGCCGATTTTCAGCGCGCGTGTGGTGGCCATATTTGGCCATGTGAATACCAGGCCTACTTAGGCCTGGTATTCACATGGTTCAAACTTAACCAGCTGGTGCTGAATATCAGCTTGGCCGGTTAAATTTGAAGCAGCCAAAAATGAACTGGATGTTCAATGCCAGTCACCAGAAACGGCCCGGGGTTGAATACCTGGGCTCAGTGCTGACTGCGGGAGTTAGCCCAACTAACTCCCATGGTCTGAATATTGGGCCCATTGTGTTAGTAGCATATTTCATATGCCAGGAAAACCTAAAAGCAGATAAAAGATTAACTTTACCATTTATAATACCTGATATTAATGCAAGCATCTGGATACTGTATATATCGGGACCAGTGCCGGCCCAAGGCAAGATGCCATCTGAGGCGGAGCTAAGATGCCGCCCCCCCCCCCCCCCAGGCCGAAATGCTGCCCCACCAGACCGAGATGCCACTCCCCACCCCATGCAAAGATGCCTCCCCCTTCCGGGTCAAGACGCTGCCTCCCTTCCTTCCTCCACCCCATTCGCGGTGTTTATCTGTTTCGTCACGTTCCAAACCTGGCAGCGGCAACAATTCTCATATGCTGCCCTGCTGCTGGCACCTGCCTCTTTCCTTTACTGTGGCTACCTGAGCCTCGGACGAAACAGGAAGTTACATCAGAGAGGCAGCCGTAGACAAGCGGACGATGCCGCTCCCTGAAGAGTGCCGACTGAGGCCCCTGATTAGGACTCCACTATCAATGTTCCCTCTAAGTTGTGTGAAAGTTCTTCAACCACATTGCTGCCAGTGGGGGGGGGGGGGGGGGGGGGGGGGGGGGGGGGGGGGAGGGGGAGCTTCAAAGTTGCGTTTTCAATCACTAGGAACAGGTAGGTCCTATAGAGTCCTGTAGAACTTGTCTTCTCTCACTATTGAAACTGTGATATTGAAACAGCACCCCTACTGGCAGGAATGTAAGTGGAGGACTCCTGCACAGCTTAGAAGGAATATAACATAGTAGCATAACATAGTAGGTGACGGCAGAAAAAGACCTGTACAGTCCATCCAGTCTGCCCAACAAGATAAACTCATATGAGCTACTTTATATGTATACCTGACCTTGATTTGTATCTGCCATTTTCAGGGCACAGAACGCAGGAGTCTGCCCAGCACTAGCCCCCCCCCCCCCCCCCCCCCCCATGGTTGTGAATGGTGTTGTATCCTCATTCTGACTGAACTGGAAGCCCAAAGGAGCAAGAGAAAAACTGCTCTACCCCCCCCCCCAAACCCTTCCCCCAAAGTCAAAGTCAATGCCCACTATGTTTTGCAAACTACAGCAAAGTAAGAAAGTCTTTCCCCCTGTGTACATTGATACAACACATTAAAAATCCAACACATAAACTTTACATAACTGAACTTGTAACCCTTTATCATAAAATACTGAGTGAAAAGTGAAAAATCTCATAAAATAAGTACTTTTTCTAAAACGAATACTGGGAGCAATGCCAATGAAATTTTACTGCTCCACTCCTCCTGCATTTTTCAGCGCGCCTTCAATCTATAATGTCAGCCTCTTAAAGATTTAAGATACCATCAGTGCAAGGATGGAAAGAAGCTTCACGCCACGACATTAAATATTAAGATAGTGAAGCAGGTGCTGTTGGCTCTTCTCAGTGTTAAAAAGCATTTAACGGGCAGCCTATTTAAAGGGGAAATGGACAAAGCAGGGTGAGTCACTTTAAACTGGCGTGTGGGACAACACTTGTCTGACCAATACAAAATACTGTATGTACCTTTAGTTAGGTACTGTTTCCGCCTATGAAACTTCCATTGAGTATCTTAGGTTTCATTCGACCACACCTTGAATATTGTGTTCAATTCTGGTCGCCGTATCTCAAAAAAGATACAGTGGTGGAAATAAGTATTTGATCCCTTGCTGATTTTGTAAGTTTGCCCACTGACAAAGACATGAGCAGCCCATAATTGAAGGGTAGGTTATTGGTAACAGTGAGAGATAGCACATCACAAATTAAATCCGGAAAATCACATTGTGGAAAGTATATGAATTTATTTGCATTCTGCAGAGGGAAATAAGTATTTGATCCCCCACCAACCAGTAAGAGATCTGGCCCCTACAGACCAGGTAGATGCTCCAAATCAACTCGTTACCTGCATGACAGACAGCTGTCGGCAATGGTCACCTGTATGAAAGACACCTGTCCACAGACTCAGTGAATCAGTCAGACTCTAACCTCTACAAAATGGCCAAGAGCAAGGAGCTGTCTAAGGATGTCAGGGACAAGATCATACACCTGCACAAGGCTGGAATGGGCTACAAAACCATCAGTAAGACGCTGGGCGAGAAGGAGACAACAGTTGGTGCCATAGTAAGAAAATGGAAGAAGTACAAAATGACTGTCAATCGACAAAGATCTGGGGCTCCACGCAAAATCTCACCTCGTGGGGTATCCTTGATCATGAGGAAGGTTAGAAATCAGCTTACAACTACAAGGGGGGAACTTGTCAATGATCTCAAGGCAGCTGGGACCACTGTCACCACGAAAACCATTGGTAACACATTACGACATAACGGATTGCAATCCTGCAGTGCCCGCAAGGTCCCCCTGCTCCGGAAGGCACATGTGACGGCCCGTCTGAAGTTTGCCAGTGAACACCTGGATGATGCCGAGAGTGATTGGGAGAAGGTGCTGTGGTCAGATGAGACAAAAATTGAGCTCTTTGGCATGAACTCAACTCGCCGTGTTTGGAGGAAGAGAAATGCTGCCTATGACCCAAAGAACACCGTCCCCACTGTCAAGCATGGAGGTGGAAATGTTATGTTTTGGGGGTGTTTCTCTGCTAAGGGCACAGGACTACTTCACCGCATCAATGGGAGAATGGATGGGGCCATGTACCGTACAATTCTGAGTGACAACCTCCTTCCCTCCGCCAGGGCCTTAAAAATGGGTCGTGGCTGGGTCTTCCAGCACGACAATGACCCAAAACATACAGCCAAGGCAACAAAGGAGTGGCTCAGGAAGAAGCACATTAGGGTCATGGAGTGGCCTAGCCAGTCACCAGACCTTAATCCCATTGAAAACTTATGGAGGGAGCTGAAGCTGCGAGTTGCCAAGCGACAGCCCAGAACTCTTAATGATTTAGAGATGATCTGCAAAGAGGAGTGGACCAAAATTCCTCCTGACATGTGTGCAAACCTCATCATCAACTACAGAAGACGTCTGACCGCTGTGCTTGCCAACAAGGGTTTTGCCACCAAGTATTAGGTCTTGTTTGCCAGAGGGATTAAATACTTATTTCCCTCTGCAGAATGCAAATAAATTCATATACTTTCCACAATGTGATTTTCCGGATTTAATTTGTGATGTGCTATCTCTCTCACTGTTACCAATAACCTACCCTTCAATTATGGGCTGCTCATGTCTTTGTCAGTGGGCAAACTTACAAAATCAGCAAGGGATCAAATACTTATTTCCACCACTGTATAGTGGAATTAGAAAAGGTGCAGAGAAGGGCGACGAAAATGATAAAGGGGATGTGACAACTTCCCTACGAGGAAAGGCTAAAGCGGCTAGGGCTCTTCAGCTTGGAGAAAAGGCGGCTGAGGGGAGATATGATAGAGGTCTATAAATAATGAGTGGAGTGGAACGGGTGGATGTGAAGCGTCTGTTCACGTTTTCCAAAAATACTAGGACTAGGAGCATGCGATGAAGTTACAATGTAGTAAATTTAAAATGAATCGGAGAAAATTTTTCTTCACTCAACGTGTAATTAAACTCTGGAATTTGTTGGCAGAGAATGTGGTAAAGGCGGTTAGCTTAGCGGAGTTTTAAAAAGATTTGGACGGCTTCCTAAAGGAAAAGTCCATAGACTGTTATTAAATGGACTTGGGGAAAATCCACTATTTCTGAGATAAGCAGTATAGAATGTTTTGTATTTTTTTGGGATCTTGCCAGGTAGTTGTGATCTGGATTGGCCACTGTTGGAAACAGGATGCTGGGCTTGATGGACCTTTGCTCTTTCCCAGTATAGCAATACTTATGTACTTTTATATATATAGGCCCGTTTCTGATGCAAATGAAACGGGGGCTAGCAATGTTTTCTTCTGTGTGCATGTGGGAGTGTGTGTGTCCCTGCCCTCTGGCCTCTCTCCCCTCCCCCCTCTGAGTCCTTCACTGTTACAGAGCCAGCGATTTGATTTCGTGCTCTGCTGTTTTCCTTCACTGACTGTGTTACAGAGAGGGCGGGGCAGACACTCATAGGGAAACCGGATATCTCGCCCCCTTCACACTTCCGGCTGGAGGCTTCATAGAACGTTGGTGTTGCTTTTTATATATATATATATATATATATATATATATATAAAGGGCCATATATTCAGCTGGTGGAGACTAGTGTTTTGCTGACCACCACCAGCGTTATCCATGGAAATTCAATGCCGAGCCATGTCCAGGTTCCGGCACTGAATTTCTAGGTATATGGAGCCGCTGAAACCATTGACGATTAAGGGGGCCCTTTTATTAAAGCTTAGGGTGCACTAATGTCTGTTAGCACGCACTAAACTTTACTAAAAGGGCCCCTAAGTGTGATAATAAGCATTTAACCAGCATGGTGAACTGCTTAAAGATAGGACTGACTCTTATGTGGTTACCCTGGTTGGTTATGTGGTGAACATCAGCCAGGGCCGCCGAGAGACTGAGCCGGATCTGGGGCAACACCGTGCCCCCCCAAGATTGCTGCGCCTGCCCCCAGGATCACCGCACCCCCCCAAGGATAGCCCTCCCCACCCCTCAATCACTACTGCTGTCGCCTCCCTCTCCTGCTCCCATGCCGCCGGCGCCGCGGTTCCCAGTCTCCACCTACCTACCCTCTGCTCCCTTCTGCCTGCCATCCGACCCCCTTCATTTGCATTAAAAAACATCTCTAAAGCAGCAGGCGCAGCGCCTTCTCTGTGAAAGCGACAGATTGCCTCGGGCGGGCCTTCCCTCACTGTGTCCCGCCCTCACAGAAACAGGAAGTTATATCAGAGGAGGGCGGGACACACCGATGGCTGAGCGCACTGCTTCTAATGCAAACGTAACGCCAAAGTTTTGCTCACTGATGTGATAAGCTAATGCTAGTGCATATGCAAACTTGATGAGCAGTAATCATGGCGAACACACCGGATGCAGGGGCGTAGCCAGACTTCGGTGGGAGGGGGGTCCAGAGCCCGAAGTGAGGGGGCACATTTTAGCCCCCCCCCCCCCCGCCATTGCCGACCCCCCCCCCCCGCCGCCAACACCACCACCAACTTTGATGACCCCCCTCCCGCCGACGACCCTCTCGACCCTCCTCCCGCCGCCAACCCTCCCCCACCGTCGTCGCCTACCTTTGCTGGCGGGGGACCCCAATCCCCGCCAGCCAAGGTCCTCTTCTTCCTGTTTCTGTGAGTCTGACGTCCTGCTCGTACAACGTGCAGGACGTAAAAAACAGAACGAAGCCTTTACGGGAAGAAGAAGACCTCGGCTGGCGGGGATTGGGGTCCCCCGCCAGCAAAGGTAGCCCACGGCGATGGTGGGGGAGGGTTGGCGGTGGGAGAGGGTGTCGAGAGGGTCATTGGCAGGGGGGTCCAGGGCCAAATCTATGGGGGCCCAGGCCAGCCCTGGCCCCACGTAGCTACGCCACTGATGCAAGCACACAAAATTCTGTCCAAGCAGAAACAAATGTTGGCAAACCTCTGCACATGTTCTGGAATATTCTTTGCAAAAATAACAGCTATACAAAATTTTTTTGTGCACAAAACTTTTGCGATGCTGCTACTTATGAACAGAGTAACATTCCAGCACATGCTCAGATACAGGTTTTTATTCTGCTCAGATCTGTGCACAGAACCATCAAACCGTTCGCCCAGTAGCGCAGCCAGACCTCAGTTTCTGGGTGGCGGGACTAACTGCCCATGCATTTCTTTTCCCTTCCTCCACTGAAGCGGTAAAAAAAAAATGAATATCTTAGCTGGCAAGAATCCTCAAACCCTGCCAGCTGAAGAGTCCTCTCTGGAGCCCCCCCCCCCCCCCCCCCGAGCTGTCTCAGTCCTGGAGCAGACAACAGTATCCCCACGCATGCTCAGTTCAACCAGAATCCCACCCCTCATTCATGCATGCCCCGGGGCTGAGACAGCTTTGGGATCCTCGCCAGGTACACTAACGAAGTGTGCCACCGCTGGGTGGGCCAGAAATGAAACTGGGTGGGCCCCTGCCCACCCGTGGCTACGCCACTACCTTCTATTCTGTCTAAAAATTTGAGGGTACTGTTAGACTTGCATCAAAAAGAAGAAACAGGCGGTAGAACTAGAGGCCATGAAGTGAGATTGAAGGGGGGCAGACTCAAGAAAAATGTCAGGAAGTATTTTTTCACGGAGAGAGTGGTGGATACTTGGAATGTCCTCCCGCGGGAGGTGGTGGAGATGAAAACGGTTACGGAATTCAAACATGCATGGGATAAACATAAAGGAATCCTGTTCAGAGGGAATGGATCCTCAGAAGCTTAGCCGAGATTGGGTGGCAGAGCCGGTAGTGGGAGGCGGGACTGGTGGTTGGGAGGCGGGGATAGTGCTGGGCAGACTTATACGGTCTGTGCCAGAGCTGGTGGTGGGAGGCAGGGATAGTGCTGGGCAGACTTATACGGTCTGTGCCAGAGCCGGTGGTGGGAGGCGGGGCTAGTGGTTGGGAGGCAGGGCTAGTGCTGGGCAGACTTATACGGTCTGTGCCAGAGCCGGTGGTGGGTGGCGGGGCTAGTGGTTGGGAGGCAGGGCTAGTGCTGGGCAGACTTCTACGGTCTTGTGCCCTGAAAATGGCAGAAACAAATCAAGGTCAGGTACACACAAAAAGTAGCACATAGGAGTTTATTTTGTTGGGCAGACTGGATGGACTGTGCAGGTCTTTTTCTGCCGTCATCTACTATTTTACTATATGTTACTATTAAAGTCAACACGAGTACTACTGCAGAAGAGCAAGGTAATTCTCCTACACCCCCCCCCCCCCCCCCCAAAAAACCTGGTGTTCAAGTTCCTCTGTTCTGTGTTATAGTCTTCTGCATTCTTCGCATTGAGGCAGAATTGCTAATAACCTCAATCGTGTCGGATTTTAATATGTGTCTAACAAGAGGATTTGTGTAGGGGTCAGGTTCTGCGCAAAACCCTCTTCTGCATCATGCGCCGTGAAAATTGTGCGCAACGTCTGTCCGCATATAAAAATATACTACTTGAATAACTTTAGTCTTAGGTTGATCAAAACTGCTGCTGATCAGTCCATGGAGCAGCGATACCTGGAAGGAATTCTGCATTCCACGGTTTACACAGTTTTATTCTCAAGCCATTGTGTTTAGGCCAAATCACCTTGTTTGAAGTACCATGACACTGATTCTAAATTCCTTAGCAAAGACAGGTGATAACATCTCAAAATTGCAGAAAAACAAGTTGAAAGGACAATTAGGTGTCTGGAAGTGTCACTGCCATTCTGCTACAGTTCAAGGGACAGTCCAAGTAAACAATCTAGATCTATATAGATTAGAATCTTTGGGATGGGCTGGTTTGGATTTAATCCAGGCATGCCCCTGGCTAGTAAAGTTTATTTGACCTCTCACCCTGAAAACCAAAAAAAAAAACCCACATAGCTTGTATTCAAAATAAATTCCAACCCTCACAGCACCAGCCACTGTCTTATCTATACCAGAATTTCAGAGTCAGAGGCCCTTTCTGGGGTACATGTCAAGTAGAGGAGTGTGGTAGCCGTGTTAGTCCACTCTTAAGGTTATCAATAGAAATCAAACAAAATAAAACATGGAAAAGAAAATAAGATGATACCTTTTTTATTGGACATAACTTAATACATTTCTTGATTAGCTTTCGAAGGTTGCCCTTCTTCCTCAGATCGGAAATAAGCAAATGTGCTAGCTGACAGTGTATATAAGTGAAAACATTCAAGCATTACTATGACAGTAAAATAGATACTATTGGAGATTCTACATGGAATGTTGCTACTATTGGAGATTCTACATGGAATGTTGCTATTCCACTAGCAACATTCCATGTAGAAGGCTGCGCAGGCTTCTGTTTCTGTGAGTCTGACGTCCTGCACGTACGTGCAGGACGTCAGACTCACAGAAGCAGAAGCCTGCGCGGCCACATTGGTGATCTACAAGGGCTGACTTCTACATGGAATGTTGCTAGTGGAATAGCAACATTCCATGTAGAATCTATAGAAATCAAACAAAATAAAACATGGAAAAGAAAATAAGATGATACCTTTTTTATTGGACATAACTTAATACATTTCTTGATTAGCTTTCGAAGGTTGCCCTTCTTCGTCAGATCGGAAATAAGCAAATGTGCTAGCTGACAGTGTATATAAGTGAAAACATTCAAGCATTACTATGACAGTCTGACAGGGTGGGAGGATGGGGGTGGGTCGGAGGTATGCATGGGGACATCAAAGCATATCATTGATATTCTAACAGGGTGGGTGTGGATAGGTGAGGGGAGGGTGATCAACAGAGACATACAGCTTTATGGTTTATAATGGGCTAGGAACCCCAGATCCTTGTTAAGAATATCAATGATATGCTTTGATGTCCCCATGCATACCTCCTACCCACCCCCCTCCTCCCACCCTGTCAGACTGTCATAGTAATGCTTGAAAGTTATTACTTATATACACTGTCAGCTAGCACATTTGCTTATTTCCGATCTGAGGAAGAAGGGCAACCTTCGAAAGCTAATCAAGAAATGTATTAAGTTATGTCCAATAAAAAAGGTATCATCTTATTTTCTTTTCCATGTTTTATTTTGTTTGATTTCTATTGATAACCTGGGGTACATGTCAAAATTTGAAATCTTAGCCAAAATGGTGAAGAAAATTACCCATAACAAATCCCATTTGTGCTCTATTTTCAGAGACTGTAACCCCCTCCCCCCCCCCCCCCCCCCCCCCCCCCCGTTTACTAAGCCTCCTGGCAATGCTGACACAGCCTATTCAAAGGCTCCCCTCCCCTCATCACCCCCTCTCCCCCTCCAAAGCGCATCATCTGCACCACCTGGGGTTGCACAGAGCAGGTGTGCGGGCTATCGGCTCTGCCGTTCCCCTGCCCCAGGACTGGAAGTAACGTCAGAGGGGGCAGGGAACCAGCAGAGCCAATAGCTACGCGACTGCTCTGTGTACCCCCTTTGCTGCCTGTACCCAGGGTGGACTGCCCCGCCCTTGCTACGCTACTGGCGCACGGCAGCTGCTAGGGCGGCTTAGTATACAGGGAGGCAAATGCAGGGCTGCCAAGAGACTAGGCCCAGGGCAAGGCCGCCCCGCCACTGCCATCCCCTGTCGCTCTCCCCGCCGCCGCAGTCCGCAGTCTCACCTGCCTGCCTCCACGGCTCCGGGCCCCCTTCATTCAAAGCGGCAGTCGCAGATCGCGTCTCTTCTGGCCTTCCCTCCCTGTGTCCCGCCCTCGTCTGATGTAACTTCTGGTTTCCGCGAGGGCGGGACACAGGGAGAGAAGGCCAGAGGAGAGGCGATCTGCGACTGCCGCTTTGAATGAAGGGGGCCCGGAGCCGTGGAGACAGGCAGGTGAGACCGGGGACTGCAGCGCCGGTGGCCTGACCCCGGCGCCGGGCCCCCCTTGCAGGCCCGGGCCCGGGGAATCTTGCCCCCCCCCCTCCCTCTCGGCGGCCCTGGGCAAATGTTGGGTTTACCGAGGCTAGGTAGAGATGTGCAATTTATTAGCACACATTCATTTCAATACTGTGCATTAAAAAATGTAGGGGTCCAGAAGGTAAAGCAATTGAATGCTAAAGTTGAGAAACAAGATAAGGAAGTACAACGACTGCAAGAAGTCCAAAATAATATGGTGAAAGATTTAACTAATCTAAGAAGAAAGGCAGAAATAATGGAAAATTTTTCAAAAAGTAACAACTTGCGATTTATAAATTTTCCTTTGATGGATAATGTGGCTCCTAGAGAGATGTTGAAAACATACTTTAAAGATATTTTACAGATTAGTGAAGACAATATACCCCCTTTAGCGCAAGTTTTCTATCTTCCATCTAGACAGCAACAAACATTACAAAATCAACTCCTGGATGTTACAGCCTTTTTAGAAACTTCAGATTCTGAACAAGTAATACCAGCCACGTTATTGGCTACAGTTGTTTTGTCTTCTGATAAACTTTGGATATTAAAATTGTTTTACAAAAATCGTGAAAAAATTTTCAAAGGGCTAAAAATTAGTGTATATCCTGATGTATCAAAGGACACACAAGTGCGCCGGAAAAGATTTCGTCAGAAAAAGCAGGAAACGATTCAACTGGGAGCGACTTTCTTTTTAAAATTTCCATGCAAGTGTTTGGTCACATACCACTCTGAAAAGTTTGTGTTTTATGATCCATCCCAACTCGAGACATTTATTACATCTAGGAAGACAGCTGGAACAGTAGTTCCAACTAGTGATGTTGTTTGAAATTGGAATATAGTGTCCTTTGCACGTCTCTGATACTCTTTTTGAAATTGTTTATTTCTTAGTAATATACCTTCAATGATGTTTGTATTTTGAACTCCCTATTTGAGGACTTGTATTGGTTTGAGGGAAGTTTTATGTTTGATATATTTCCTTATCTTGTAACCTCATTATATCCAATTTTTTTGAACAAGTTTGTATACTTGAAAAATTGAAATTCAATAAATAAATAAATAAAAAATGTAGGAGTCCTGTTACTAAAGCTTACATCCTATTTTACATCTATGGGCCATGTTCACTTAGCACACACTAATGTCTGTTAGCATGTGTTAAGCTTTAGTAAAACAGCCCCTCAGTGCGCAGAAAATTGATTTAATGTACGTTAACCTACATGAAACAAACTGACCCCCCCCCCTAAAATCAAGAAAAAAGGTCAAATGAACCAAAAACAATCTGAATTTTTTTGCTGTCACACCCTTAGTCGGATCTTTTCAGTGCAATTTCACACAGTCCCGTAGTATCCAAAACTACTTGCTCAGTAGACCAAATACTGACAGAAACTAAAAAAAAAAAAAAGAGTAGCAGAAATTCCTTTAACATACTATGCTGAAAATTGTCAGTACCCCCCCCCCCCCCCCAAAAGCTGCCCACATGGGAAAGATATTCTGCATCAGAAGATCTTACTCAGGTTCCCCCTCTAACATAGCAGATATTATTCAGGTCAGAATAATCACGATTTGAAAGTGCAACACCACTATGTGAAAAACTTCACTGGCTCCCTATCAAGGAACGTATAAACTTCAAAGCCCACACAATGATCCACAGGATCCTCCATGGCGAATCTCCAAGCTACATGACCGACTTGATTGATCTACCAACCAGGAACGGGTCCAAATCTTCTCGAACATATCTCAATCTCCATCTTCCCAATTGCAAAGGCCTCAAATACAAAACCTGCTACGCATCCAACTTCTCCGTTATAGGCAGCAAACTCTGGAACGCAATACCTCGACACATCCGAACAACCAACGAATGAACATCTACCCTTTCGAAAGCTTACCTCTTCAAACAAGCATACCCAAACAACTCAACTTAATTCTCGAACCTGATCCACACCACTAACACCACCCATACTCCTATTCTCTCCCCCACATCTCTTCCTATTGTCCTATTCTCTATAACTGGGTTATCTCTGTGATACTTTGTACCATACCTTGTAAGCCGCACTGAACCTGCTATCGAGCAGGGAAAAAGCAGGGTATAAATGCTATAAATAAATAAATAAGAAACTGTGAAGAACCAGGTCATAACGGTGTGAAAGGTAAGAATCAAGCCACGTAGATGTAAGATCAGACCTAGGTTCATCTACATGAGTCAGCGTTTTTTGGACCAGAGCACTGCATCTATGCTTTAGAATCAGTGAATGCCAAGGAAACTTTAAAACAATCCAGGAACATAAAACTTATCAGACTTGCAATATTCAACTGGCAGCAGTTGGCGTTTTATTTAAACACTGGCTGCCTCTGGATGAATTGTGCCCAGATATTCAGGCCAGGCCCTATCCCAGTACTGACAGCAACACAAAGCAGAGGTAGTCCAAGGAAGGAGAACACTCAAGATTCACCATAGACGTATTTATTATCCATCAACCCGACTTGGCCAAATTTCATCACTTATGTCTTCGTCAGAGGTCAACAAACGATCCAATGTCATAAACGTACAAGTGGCTCATGCAATCAAGCATCCAGTACAGCCGACAAATGAACATGCGCTGGGTGCTAAATGCTGTTATACCAATGGTGTCCATCTGTTGGCTATAATGGATGCTTGATTGCATGAGCCTCTTGTACTTTTATGATACTCCCGGCTCTGCCCTGGACCACTCCGGCATTACCCCCTGGATCCTATATATGGTGCGATCCCAAGATGTGCGCTTTAATTGGCTAACATGTCATTAACGAGCAATAATTGGCTGCTAACAACCATTATTGGTTAATTGTCACCAATTAGAATTTGCACATGCATCTGGCTGCGCGCTATTCTATAATGCATGGTGCCCAAATCCCATCAAGCAGAACTCAAAAGGGGGCATGGGAATGGGAGGGGCAAGGACATGTTAGGGGCATTCCAAAATGTGGTGCGCATTGTTACAGAATACTGGGGCTCCAGGCCCAACTTGAGTGAATGCATTTATACCAGGTTTGAACAGGCGTAAGTCTGGCTCCTAAAGGTAAGGTGCGGGAATTGGTGCTAACAGTGATTCTATAAAGAGCACACATCCTTTATAGAATCATGCTTAGTGCCAATCTTTTCCTGCACCCACTACGCAGATAGTGCTGCATAGAGAATGACATGGGGACGGAGACCCGCAGTAACCACAGGGATGGGGACGGGGACAGAGCTTGCGGGGACAGGGCGGGGACCAGTGGTGTAGCTACATGGGGCCAGGGGGGCCTGGCCCCCGTAGATTTGGCCCTGGACCCCCCTGCCGACGACCCTCTTGACCCCCCCTCCCGCCACCAACCTGCCGTCGCCGTGGGCTACCTTTGCTAGCGGGGGACCCCAATTCCCGCCAGCCTAGGAGGTCCTCTTCTTCCCGCAAAGACTTTGTTCTGTTTCTGACGTCCTGCATGTCAGAAACAGAACGAAACCTTCGCATGAAGAAAAGGACCTCCTCGGCTGGTGGGGATTGGGGTCCCCCGCCAGCAAAGGTAGGCGACGGCGGGGAGGGTTGGCGGCAGGAGGGGGGTCAAGAGGGTCTTCGGCAGGGGACGTCAAAGTTGGCGGCAGCGAGGTCGATAATGGCTGGGGGGAGTCAGCCGCGCCGGGGTGGGGGCAAAAATGTGCCCCCTCACCTCTGGCTCTGGACCCTTCTCCCGCTGAAGTCTGGCTATGCCCCTGGCGGGGACGGGGACAGATCCCATGGGGTGGGGATGGGGCAAGGACAGAGACAGGGCCTGCAGGGACGGGGCGGGGATGGAGACAGGGCCTGCGGAGACGGGGTGGGGCCGGAGACAGAACCCACGGGGACGTGGTGGGGATGAGGACAAACGTTGTCCCCGTGTCATTCTCTAGTGCAGCAGAATATCTGCCAGACATTCTTTGATTCTGTCTGGGTCTGTGCAGCTGAATATGCTTCCCAATGAGAAGAAATGCAGCAATTGAATGCATTACCAGGGGAGGTCAGAGAAGGTCTGTGTTGATGCCAAAAGTTTATTCTACCCAACCCTCTTTACAAGGACAGAAAACACCTTGCTCAACCTCAATTAAGATTTGCCCTCCAGATAAGGTTTGGATCCCAGGGAGAGAGAAACCTGCAGCACGTTCCCAGAAAGCGATTCACACTCTCACTTACACTCTTCAAAAGGAAAGGTATGGAGAAGTCCATTTTTGAAAAGGTTGTGAAAATGTATTTACCCATTTAAATTAGGCTTCAAAAAATTGTCCAATCTTACTGTGGATAAAATTGCTATTACCGATGGGGAAGGGGGTGGGGATAAGGGAAAGGAGTGCTCCAAGGGATGGGGGTGAAGGAGTAAAGTACATGGACCGTGCCTTGCAATTAGTGCATTGCAACGTGCCGTGTGCCCAGTCACTGATGCAGAAAGTGAGGTGCATTTACCCCCCCCCCCCTCCTATTCAGGAGAGAGTTCCCAAACATAGGCGCAAAATCAGGGTCACAGTTATAAAATAGGTTTATATACATGTGTAAACTAATTGGCATAATTGGTACTTAATTGGTGATAACTATCACTAATGAGCCTTAACAAGTGCTAATTGGCACAAACTGGAAGTTGTGCAAGTAGCCCATCTATGCCCATCTATGTCCTATTCTATAAACTGCATGCTTAATTTTTATAGCACGGAGCTCCAAATGCAGCAGGGCCAGGGTAGGGGCATAGGTGGGCCAGGGGCATGCCCAGAATTTAGGGGCAGTTTTATAGAATTGCATTTTGCACACCTAAATGCCAGTAGTCGAGAACATAAGAATAGCCATACTAGGTCAGACCAATGGTCCATCTAGCCCTGTATCCGGTTTCTAACAGTGGCCAATCCAGATCACAAGTACCTGGCAGAAACTCAGTTAGTAGCAACATTCCATATAGAACCTCAAAGAGTAGCAACATTCCATGCTACTGATCCCAGGGCAAGCAGTGGCTTCTCTATGTCTATCTCAATAGTGGACTATGGACTTTTCCTCCAGGAACTTGTCCAAATCTTTTTTAAACCCAGATATGTTAACCACCATTACCACATCCTCCAGCAGCGAGTTCCTCCTATTTGTTTTTAAAGTATTTCCATGTAATTTCACTGAGTGTCCCCTAGTCTTTGTACTTTTTGAAAGAGTGAAAAATCGATTCACTTGTACGCGTTCTATACCACTCAGGATTTTATAGACCTCAATCATATCATCCCTTAGCCAAGCTGAAGAGCCCTAACATCTTTAGTCTTCCCTCATATGGAAACAGTTCCATCCCCTTTGCCCTTTATCATTTTGGTCGCTCTTCTTTGAACCTTTTCTAATTCAGCTTTATCTTTTTTGAGATACAGCGACCAGAATTGAATGCAATACTCAAGGTGAGGTCGCACCATGGAGCGATACAAAGGCATTATAATATTCTTGGTCCTATTTTGCATACCTTTCCTAATAATTCCTAGCATCCTGTTTGCTTTTTTGGCTGCCGCCGCACACTGGACAAAAGATTTCAGCATATTGTCTACAATGACACCTAGATCTTTTTCTAGATTGATGACTCTTAAGGTGGATCCTAGCATCGGGTAATTATGATTTGGATTATTCTTTCCAATGCGCATCACTTTGCGTTTGTCCACATTAAATATCATCTGCCGTTTGCGTGCATTTAAGGCTGGCGCAAAAGTGCGGACTTAATCTAGTATTTTTTAGCTGTAGTTCCGCAAAGAACTGCTGTTCTAGATTTTAGGCTCTGGATCTTGGTGCTTATCTTTAGGAGTCATTTACTGACTCTACCCCTTACCATGTGGTAAGTGCAAAACTTTACCACACTTAACTAAAAGGACCCTTTCATCACAAAAGCATTCTTTATCTTAAAAAAGAAAAAAAGATAATTCTTCAGGAAAAACAAAACAATTACTTAGCTCTCCCCTCTATTTCCTTATCATTTTTTGCTTCATTCATTTTTTTTACTTTACATTGATTAAACATTTATAGTAATATAAACAAGCATAAACATTCTTGTTTGATAAGAAAAATGAGTTATCATACAGAAAATGAAAAACAAATAAGAAAAAAAGGAAAAAAATTAAGAAAATAACTCCATTAGCCCCCTATAAATAAGAGGGCAGAGTAATGATATCAAGGGAGTTATAAAAGCAAAATTATATCAGTCAAAATGAGATGATGTTAACACTCACACAGCAAGTCACATTAAATTTTCGCTTCATTCTTAAGACATTATTAATGCTCAGCTTTTGCAAGTTCCTCTTAGGCAACTCCCATCATCTGGAATCTGAGTAAGGCCGCAGAGCTTCTCTGTTGATCCTTATCAGAAAGCCATGCAGCCCCCACAGGGATACATGCAGAACAAGAATGCAATGCAACCAGCAGAGGAGGGGCAAAGAAATATTTACACCCGAGATATTAACAGACCAGAAAGGTGAATGTCCTTGGAGTCAAGTAAGTTAAAAAGAGAAGAATGTCCTAGAAATAAGAATACGGCAAAACTTGAAACATCCAGCTAGTTCTTTAAACTTTAGAAACTAGTCCCAGTCACAGAGAGCGTGTGGTACTGCTGCCACTTTCATAGCCTAATGGCAAGAGCCTCGCAGCTGGCACAGCTCCAGGGATGGTTTCTGCTTTGTGCTTACACTGCCTCCGTGACACATAAATCCAAGGACAGAAGTTCTGCTCTGTTGGTTTGACAAAGGGACAAATCGGCCAGCCAGCAGAAGACAAGACTACTATACAAAGGACATATTTGTTCTTTCGAAACTGGCAGAGTTTTCAGCGTACAGTAAGAAATCATTATTTGTCAACGGGCCAAGAGATCACTTGGCCGTCACTGTTTTAAGGCATTTACAGTGGAAGAGCCAGGCAAAATATGTTCTCTTCTCTGGGCAGGAAGGCTATAAGTATGTAACAAAAAGTGAGCAGAACAAATTAGGATGCCAAAAAATGTATTTATTCTTATAAAAAATATATCTATTCTTATAAAAAATATATCAAAGGATAACGACCCTACACGGCCGTGTTTCAGCCCAAAGGCCTGCCTCAGGGGTCTTTTTACAATCTCTTCTCTTTGGAAAAAGGTAGTGGGAATAATCAGGAACTAGCCTGTAAATACTCCTCTCGTGAAAACCGTTGTGAAAACCGTTTGCAAATGCAAAATGCTTTGATATATTTTTTATAAGAATAGATATATTTTTTATAAGAATAAATACATTTTTTGGTATCCTAATTTGTTCTCCTCACTTTTTGTTACATACTTTACGGATCCGTGAGGGTTTATTCCTCCTTTTTTTTGCTGCCAGGAAGGCTATAAAACACACATAGAAATACATGTTTACTTAAAAAAAAAAAGAAGTAAAATCCCATAAAAAAACATAACAGTAACCACCAGAGCAGGAGCAAGTGGGGACTACTCCTACCCCAACATCCCCCAGACCCCTTTTCTCCCAGGGGTGGAAGTGTGGTTGGAATGCAAGTGGGGGGGGGGGGGGACCTTCCACTTTAGGATGTCTAAAGGGACAGGGCTAACAATGGGAGAGGGGGGAGTTTCTTGTAACATTTATGCCCTGGGTTGGGGCTGGGGAAAATATAATGGATAGGTGCCACTGATCCACCAAGAACTTGATATTCATATAGGGGTGGGGTGGGGGGGGCAGGAATCTGAAGCTTCGTGGAAATTTGTTTAATTAATGCCCAGAGTTGAGGCTAGAAGGGGCAGGGAATGGGGGTGGGTGGGGGGGTAGAACTTTGAAGGACCCCTGGGGAGGAGCCAGGAGTTCTGAATTGTGCCAAGAGGACCCTTTTAGTTCTGCTGCCATACGTGAAACAGGACCTTTTTCTCTATCGCCCAGATTCTATATAGAGCGTAAAACATTAGGAGCCAGAGTTTGCATGCAACTTAATGAGACAATAGGTACCAACTGGCCAAATTGAAGTTGCGTTTAGATCTCCCCTGCACACTATTCTTTAACTTGGTGCCTAACGTTTCTCAAACACAATCAAAAAAGCGAGTATGACCAAGGGAGGGGCATGGGCAGGTCACAGGTGTTCTGAAAAGGTAGGCGTCAAGTTATAGAATTTGGCCAGTCTGCTTCTATCAGGCGTAAGTCCGGCACCCAAAATTAGGTGCATTCTGCATGCTATGCCAGTTTTCAGTAAAGGTTGGGTGGGCTCCCTTTATAGAATACTGGCTGAGCGCCGATCTATTCTGCGCCTACATTTTGGTGCTAGTTATAGAATTATCTCCTATGTGTGTAAATGTTGTTATTTACGCATGGAGATGCTTTAAAAATAGAGGCTATCATGTCTTTCTAAATAATTGAACCAGTCTAGTACAGGGGCGTATCTGCTATGGGGCCACAGGGGCCTAGCCCCCATAGATTTGCCCCTGGACCCCCCTACCGACAACCCTCTCAACCCCCCCCCCCTCCTCCCGCCGTCACTCCGCTGTCGTGCCTCACCTCCCTTTGCTGGCGGGGGACCCCAACCCCCGCCAGCCGAAGTCTCCTTCCTTCCTTCGTTTGGGTTTGGTTTCTGATGTCCTGCACGCACGTACAACGTGCAGGACGTCAGACTCATGAGTCTGACGTCCTGCACGTTGTACGTGCGTGCAGGACGTCAGAAACCAAACCCAAACGAAGGAAGGAGACTTCAGCTGGCGGGGGTTGGGGTCCCCTGCCAGCAAAGGGAGGTGAGGCACGACGGCAGAATGACGGCGGGAGGGGGGGGGGGGTTCAAAGTAGTTGGAGCCAGGTGGTGGTGTCATCGTCGGGCGGGCGGATGGTGGTGTCGTCGCTGTCATCTTCGGCGAGAGGGGGTGGGTTTAAAGTAGTTGGAGGTGGTGATGGTGTCATCGTCTTCAGCGGGGGGGGGGGGGGGGGATCAACGGCACCGGGGGGGGGGGGGTTGCTAAAATGTGCCCCTTCACCTCGGCTCTGGCCCCCCCCCCTACCGTTGAAGTTCAGATACGCCCCTGGTCTAGTATAACTTTAGAATTGTCATCGCTATAGCTCCATCTATTTTCCTTTTTGTTGTATGAGATGAGAACATGCTAAAGCCAGAAACTCCGAAACATGCTGTAATGACTCCTAACTAGTTGAGTTTTCACAATATCCACTATTAGTTGACATGAGATATTTAATTTAATGAAACAAAAAAGTGAGGAGAATGGATGAGGATACCAACTGTTTTATATTTATTCACTTAAAAAATTCACTTAAAAAATTACATGTGCATAAACAGCGACCCGACACGGCCGTGTTTCGGCACAATGGCCTGCTTCAGGGGTCTTTATAACCTTGAATGATGTAGTTTAGAATGTTTGTTCCAAGGGAAATAACAGGAAACAAATCTCTCTGGTCTCCTCTCTTCAAAAATAATATATATGAGATATATATATTTTTTTAAAAACGAGCATCTAAATACTCCTCTCCTAAGAGTTATCGGCAAATTGTGAAAATTGTCGGGTCGCTGTTTATGCACATGTAATTTTTTAAGTGAATTTTTTAAGTGAATAAATATAAAACAGTTGGTATCCTCATCCATTCTCCTCACTTTTTTGTTTCATCTTCACGGTGTCGTGAGGATTTTTTACCTCCTTTTTTGCCTTCGCTATATTTAATTTAATGACACTTTTATAAACCAATTGATCATTGCCGTAGCTCAAGATGAGGTACAATAAAATCATTGAAAATATTCAGAAGGACTGGGTGAATATCAAGCACCCCTAACGGAAGAATTCCGTCGTACAGTCTTAAAACCTAAACCCAAGACAACTCACTAAACAAAAGTGCTATTTGCCAGAGATGCTTACATAAATCTATATTACAATTAAACTATAGCGTTTCCTAAGCAGGCATGTCTAAGTCTCTATAAATCTGATGTTAACACAGGTCCAGAAGTAGAGAGCCCCGTAAGAGTGGGCCAATACTATTAATTTCTTCTTTTCTGCCATGTCAATGAATTAAACTTCTTAACTGTGGGAAAAGTGACCCTCCACTGCTTTGCACATACTGAGTCTCCAGTATATGCAGGTTTATCTTATAGATATTCATTGTGGATATCCTGAAAACCCGACTAGATGTGGGGTAACAGGAGAAATCCTGCGTTAATCAGAGCCCCAAAAATAGAAACTCTATGGCTTGTCACGTCAAGACTCAGCATATAATGTAATCCCTTGAGAATGGAATGTTGAGTCCCATGATAACAGAGTTAAAGGTTACATGCATAGCTCACTTGAACAACTTCAATGCATACAACGTACAATACAAGTTCTGGAAATGTTACCATTTGGTCATGTAGCTGGTTTTGGAGACACTTCCTGATCCCCTGGAGTATCATTGTGAGGCTGCTTATAATGGAATAGTTTGGAGACGTGCTTGAAAATTTGTAAAGAAGAACATTCAGACTCTTTGAGACTTCATGAACCATCAGATACAACCAGCAGTGATTTGGCTGTAAAGAGAAGGGAGCAGTAAAAGGGTTAATACACTCATTTTCTGCAGAACCTGGGAGTCATGTCCCTGCATCCTACTGACATTTGATCATCTCCACTCATTGAGTTGGGGTTGGATCATCATATCTACTTCCATCCCAAAGAGGTTATGGACAGCAAATTGTGGTTTAGATGAAAGATATTACAAAGTCCCTACTTTAATGCAACCAGGCTGGGGGGGGAGGGGTCAATAAAGCAACATGTTATGAAAAGGGCATGTTGGCCCGGATTCTATATATGATGACTTAAGTTGCGTGCACAAATTTGGAAGTGCGACCAAATTGCATGTGGAACTTAATTGATTAACAAGTCAATTGGCACCAATAATTGGCCAATAACAAGCAATTATCGGCATTAATTAGAATTTATATGTGCAGCTACGTGTATTCTGTAAAGTAGTGCACATAAATTCTAATGTGCAGACCTCAAAAGGGGTGTGGCCATGGGAGGGGCATGGGCACGTTATGGGTGGTCCTAAAAGTGATGCACACTGTTGTAGAATATGCCCAATCCGTGCCTAAGTTAGGCATGGGTATTTAGTTGGTATAAATAGGTGTGCCTAAATTTTAGTCACAGAGACGGGCACTATGAGTATTCTAAGTGCGTTTTTTTCGGCACCATATATAGAATCTGGCCCATTATGCAAGAACCTCAAACAATGTAGAAGTATTATTCTATGATAAACAGTCATTACTCAAGGCGTAAGACTTCAAAGTATCAATGAAGACTTTGACACCAAACAGGCTTACAGCTGAGTATGCACCATTTGAGGTCTACCACTTCTGACTAGGGAGGGACATTCATTTGAAAGAGTGGCGTAGCTACGTGGGGCCTGGGTGGGCCTGGGCCCCCGTAGATTTGGCCCTGGACCCCCCTGCCGATGACCCGCCTGACCCCCCCTCCCACCGCCAACCCGCCATCTCCGTCACCTGCCTTTGCTGGCGGGGGACCCCCAACCCCCACCAGTCGAGGTCCTCTTCTTCTCGCAAAAGGCTTCCTTCTGTTTCTGATGTCCTGCACAACTGGGGTCCCCCGCCAGCAAAGGTAGGCGACGGCGGGTTGGCAGCGGGAGGGGGGGTCGAGAGGGTTGGTGGCGGGGGGGGGCAAAGTCAGCAATGGCGGGGGGGGGGGGGGTTGGCAGTGCCGGGGGGGGGGCTAAAATGTGCCCCCTTACCTCGGGCTCTGGACCCACCTCCCGCCGAAGTCTGGCTACGCCCCTGATTTGAAACGATACGTGAAATGTCAACAACATATCCCATGCCAATGTAAGTCATTATCAAATGAAAACGAGCAGAAAATACATCAAAATTTGTGTTTTATTGTTTGCCAATAATAGTGCACACTCTTTTGAGAGAGTACAGGCTATTTACTATGAAGGCACCCATCGCACAAATGCGAAATATCCTGCATGTGTCAACCACTGCACATGTGCACGTGTCTGAACACTCTGTTAGAAGGAGCACAGCCTCTTTCAATAGAGTGTACACTCAATGACTTTGCTCCCATGATGAAAAAATAACTAAACATTCCCAGAAATGATACAAAATGAAAATTTTCAGGTTGCCCATCTCTGACAGTTCCAAACTAGTTCAGCTGAAAAATTCTGGGTGCTTCCGATGTTTTTAAATGCCACATCCCTAGAATTATGATAGGCTGGTTCACTCAAGAAGTAATGACATGTAGCAAGCATGACACATCTCTCACTGACTTTACAGTGAGTTCTTCCAAGCAGGAATAGATTACATAAATAAGCAAAGTACTGTGCCATAGTTTTATGCACCTTCCTGGTAATGAAATCTCTCATGCTCACCAGTAGTTAGTGCAAGAGTTACTGTGCTGGCCTGAGAGCGCATGCTAATTCACATGCTAACTGCAGATCCTGGAATGGAGTGAGAAATGGGTGCATTATAGGTGTGGACTGTGAGTGGAGGAGTAGCCTAGTGGTTAGTGCACTGGACTTTGATCCTGGGGAACTGAGTTCAAGTCCCATTGCAGCTCCTTGTGACTCTGGGCAAGTCATTTAACCCTCCATTGCCCCTGGTACAAAATAAGTACCTGTATATATGTAAACCACTTTGAATATAGTTGCAAAAACCTCAGAAAGGCGGTATATCAAGTACCATTTCCCTTTCCCTATTTGAAATTCTACATGGAATGTTGCTGTTGCTACTATTTGAGATTCTGGAATGTTGCTACTATTTGAAGATTCTACATGGAATGTTACTAGTGGAGGAGTAGCCTAGTGGTTAGTGCAGTGAACTTTGATCCTGGGGAACTGAGTTTGATTCCCACTGCAGCTTCTTGTGACTCTGGGCAAGTCATTTAACCCTCCATTGCCCCTGGTACAAAATAAGTACCTGAATATATGTAAACCACTTTGAATGTAGTTCCAAAACCCTCAGAAAGGCAGTATATCAAGTCCCCCCCCCCCCCCCTTGCAGTCAGCACACTGTAACATTCCAGGTAATGCAGATGCATTTACCACCTCCTACTTAGGAGACAGTAAGCCATTTATGCTACTGAAAAACAACTTGCTCATTGCCATGAGAAACAGCTGACATAATATTTAAAAGAACGTCTCACAAATACCAGAAGATCATAGAGGAAGACGAGGATGTGTTTTGGGGTCAGAGCAAAGGTTTTGAGCAATGATTAAGAGATGAATAGCAGACAACATTGTTCTCCAAAAACATTACTGTAGTGGGGTGGAACCACCAGGGGAGAAGAAAATCTGGAACACTTTCATCTCTGGTTACTTGCCCAATGAACTTTAGAAGGGTCACTTGCAAGACGGTGCCAGAACAGCTGGACATGCAAAAGTGAAGACATGGAAATAAAGGGGTAGATTTTTTTTATTTTGTGAATAATTTTGTGAGTAATTTACACAATTCGCCTTATCACTCCACTACTGGCAACAGACTTTAAAGAATTACCATGCAAAATATAGGAAAAACATTGAAAACTATTAGTACCCTACTGAGTTTCTTTTACGAGAAGAGAGACGTGCATAGGCAGTGAAGCAGGCCAAGTGTTTCTGGATTGTTGCCTGTTCTGTCAAAGAAGTTGATGAGAACAACTATGGTTGAAACAAATTCACATTTGGGAAATCAAGAGATTACATAACAATGAAATATATGCGATTCTGATGAGTTCCTGGTTTATCATTGCCCCATATGTGTAAAAATAAAATTCTTTTGAGGAAAATGGAGTTCATTACAAACACAAGTGGGTCTACTAGTCAAGAGTGGAGGAGTAGCCTAATGGTTAGTGCAGTGGTCTTTGATCCTGGGGAACTGAGTTTGATTCCCACTGCAGCTCCTTGTGACTCTGGGCAAGTCCATTGCCCCTGGTACAAAATAAGTACCTGAATATATGTAAACCACTTTGAATGTAGTTGCAAAAACCTCAGAAAGGCGGTATATCAAGACCCATTTCCCTTTCCCTATTTGAGATTCTACATGAAATGTTGCTACTATTGGAGATTCTAGATGGAATGTTGCTACTATTGAGATTCTGTTGCTACTATTTGAGATTCTACATGGAATGTTGCTGCTATTGGAGATTCTACATGGAATGTTGCTACTATTGAGATTCTGTTGCTACTATTTGAGATTCTACATGGAATATTGCTATTCCACTAGCAACATTCCATGTAGAAGTCGGCCCTTGCAGATCAGCAACGTAACTGCGCAGGCTTCTGTTTCTGTGAGTCTGACGTCCTGCACGTACAGAAACAGAAGCCTGTGCGGCCGCATTGCTGATCTGCAAGGGCAGGCTTCTACATGGAATATTGCTAGTGGAGGAGTAGCCTAGTGGTTATTACAGTGGACTTTGATCCTGGGGAACTGAGTTTGATTCCCCTGCAGCTCCTTGTGACTCTTTGAATGTAGTTGCAAAAACCTCAGAAAGGCGGTATATCAAGTCCCATTTCCCTTTCCCTATTTGAGATTCTACATGGAATGTTGCTGTTGCTACTATTTGATATTCTGGAATGTTGCTACTATTTGAAGATTCTACATGGAATGTTGCTAGTGGAGGAGTAGCCTAGTGGTTAGTGTAGTGGACTTTGATCCTGGGGAACTGAGTTCAATTCCCACTGCAGCTCCTTGTGACTCTGGGCAAGTCACCTAACCCTCCATTGCCCCAGGTACAAAAACTTAGGGCCCTGTTTACTAAGCCTCACTGTAAGCATGCTAATGTTTTTAACATGCCCAAAAATTAGCGCGTGCTAACAGTAGAGACACCCATAGGAATATATGGGTGTCTCTAGCATTAGCGCGCACTAAAAATGCTAGTGTATCATAGTAAACAGGGTCCTTAGATTGTGAGCCCAATAGGGACAGAAAAAGTACCGGCATAAAGGGCTTAGATTCTATATGTGGCACATAAAACCCCCCACTTAAGTGTTATTCTATAAGCCTTGCCTAAGGTTTAGTGCAGTTTATAGAATACCGCTTAAGCGTTATGATCATGCGTAAATGTAGGCGCCAACATTTGCACCAATGAAAATATGGTGCACATGCTGATACCTATAGATACATGCGAAGCACCCTTTGTGCGTGTAACTCAAAATCATGCCCCCCTTCTGCTCCAAAATGCCCGTGACCGTCCCCGTTCTGCACCTCCTTTTTTGGAGTGTGCGTAAATTTTAGGCACGGATCTGCACCTAACTTTATATGCGTAATATAAATTTAAATTTAAATTAGTGCCAGTAAGGAGTGGGATCTTTTTTGGACAAAAACTATGCGTTCCTCCCTTTCAGCTGCCCTTCTACAGTCTACCTATTATATTGTTCATAAATCTTACTGGACGCCTGTAAAACTTGACAAGTACACTCAAGTAGTGTTTCAAATCTATGTTGGTCATGTCAGTCTGTGGTGGGTTCTCTAGAACATTTGCTTTTCTCTCGTTGTAATCTTCAGTCGTACTGGAGGTCGGTTTGGGGCACCACCCGGAAAATATTTACAATCCAAGATGCTCTATCTTTTAAAATACTAATCCTCAAGGCTTCGACTCCTGACTTTTCACTTCCTCCTAAATATGCCAAACTGTTTAACTTAATGATTTCTCTTGCTCTTCATCTGATTGCATTGCATTGGAAGAATAATCAGCTTGTTTCATATCACGAATGGTGGAATCTGCTGTGTTCTTATAGGCGATATGAGGAACTGGCTGCCATAAGATTTGGTTGCATCTCCTCTTTCCATAGAGCATGGTCGCTGCTAGACAACTATGTGACTTGTGAAGGGAATTAGCTCTCTAAAGTATGTTGCGCATATGGTCCTGTTTTATTTTTATCAGCTCACTGACCTGTATGGGTTTTGTTTGTTTGTTTTTTCTTCATTGTTCCATATTATATGCTGTTATATGTTTTTATAAATATTATGTTGCTTTAAAATCAATAAATAAAGTTTTTTAAGAAAAGCTAATTATTGGCACTAATTGGCTTGTTATCCTATTAAATTGCTTGTGCAAGTCAGGACTGTGCCTAAATTTGTGTCTGCAATTTTCAGCAACCTTTATAGAATCAGGCAGGTAGCATGTACAGTGCTGCATACATCTAGTAGCACTATAGAAATGATTGGTAGTAGCAAGAGTTACACCTACAGCGTAGATTGTAAGCTCTTTTGAGCAGCGACTGTCTTTCTTCATGTTCAATTGTAAAGCGCTGCGTACGACTGGTAGCGCTATAGAAGTGATTTATAGTAGTAGTAGTAGTAGCGTAGTAGTAGATAATGGCAGGGAAAGACCAGTTGGCCCATCCAGTCTTTCCCGTTATTGCTGTCCATCTTGTGTAGGGCATAACTCAAGCTGTCAACCATAGATTGAGACTGCTGGTCGATATCAGTCCTTAACATTTGGTTTTGCCATCATCTTCCTTTCTACTCCACTCTTAGGGAGAAGACCCCCCACTGTTTATTTTATAACTGTAAAAAATTTCTATTCCACGTCCCCACAACAACCATCGGAAGCGGTATAAAACAAGATCAAACAAATGAAAACATAACAAACAAGAAGCGATCAAGTAATGGACATCATCACAACTCAATCGGCAGTAGCAAGCAAAAACAGAAACAGGCTCCCTCCCAGCACCTAGTGATTCCAAAGAGCCGAGTACTCCTAAGCCAGAACCCAAGTGCCATCCCAGTTCATACATCATACCACCCTGTATCCCATCCACCAGCTCATACCTATACACCCTACATAACTTTTGTAACCCATTCATTATCCACACCCATCTATTCCTAGCACGAATCAGTTTAACAAAAGGAATATTGAGTTTAAATGCAAAGAATCAGGAGAAGAACTATTTTTTAATGACTTTCTAAATATTAGATAATGAAGGTTGGAAGCCTATTCCACAATCATGTACATGCAACTGAGATCGCCCTGGTCCTTAACCTTTTTTCAAAGCCTGTCTTACGGAAATCTACAAATAAGCACACTTTCACTCCACTTTATAGTTCTTTCAGGAACATGCCGTTCCAATTTGTTGTGCAGACAGGATGATTGATTAACCCACATGGAAAATCAAAGTGGAAGCCAGTGAAAACTGCACAGTACAAGCTCTCATTGGACTCCCGCCCCTAGATCCTAGATTGGCACCCAAAATAATTAGTTGTTCGGCGCCAATGATTTAATTGGCATGTGTACTTAATTGGCATTAATTATGATTTGGCTGCTAATCTGGCTATGCGCCATTCTTTAACGGTGGGCACCTAAATTGGAATGCACGCAACTCATAAAGGGGTGTGGCCATGGGAGGGGTATGGCGGGTCAGGGGCATTCACAAAAAGTGCACACAGCGTTACAGAATAGCAGGGATCTGTGCCCAATTTGCATGCCAGGATTTACACCGTGTTTCAGGTGGCATAAGTCCTCACGCCCAAAGTTGAGCACTGTTACCTAAAAAAACACGAGTTACCCCCAAGCGCATCTTCTTACTCTCAAAATTCACCAACTGCATTCAACTACTGTTCTGATTGGCTGCAGTGGATTGGCGTCTTGTTTTAATATGATCGCCATTTTGTTTCAGTTTGAAGACAGGTGGGTGTAGAATGCAGTTGGCAAATTTTGAGAGTAAGAACATGCACTTAGGAAGATAAACATTGTATTTTTTGGTTCACTACTTTTTTGAATGAGGTGACTCATTGTGGGGTTTTTTAGGTAACAATGCACAGAAATCCCCTGATGAAGCCACTGGTGAAACGGGTGCCTATGGAGGCCCAAATGAAAGGTAAGTGTTACTCCACTTCGCTATTCTTGTTTATTAAATTCAAAGACTGATTGAAAGTTATTCCTGCCGTGGTGATGTAATTTAAGGACTTTGAAATTTGCATTAAATAACATATACACATCATTTTTGTATGTAGGTTTTTGACCAGTGATTGAATTTGTTAAAACACGGTAACCAGTTATTCCGATTGTAATTTGGGACATGTGGCATCTGAAGACTTTTTCTCCATTTTTCTTGTATCGTTTTTGACTGGTGTATTGCCACTGTCCATTTTGTTGTTTGGTTTCCATTACATTTTTCTGGATGATTATTTTGCCACCGATTGGTGTATTAAATGTTTCCATGTCTTACCTGTTATATAAATATTCTACAAAGGAAAGTAGACACTTATTTTCCAATATAGAATAGGCACTTTCTAGGCACCTAACTATCAGCACACTGGTATAGAAATGCCCTCAGCCCTCATTCCGTCTACATATACACCTGTCTTTAAAAATCTGTGGTTAGGCACATATTTGGCATGTATACTTGAATGTACACACATAGGTATGTACCAGTACTAAAGCCATTTATGCTTGTAATGGGTACAGGACAGAGGCGCAGCCAGACCTCAATTTGGGGAGGTCTGAGTCAAAAGTGTGTGGGGGGGGGGTGCACATTTTGCCCCACCTTCCCACTGCTCTCAACCCCCGCCGTAACCCCACATACCTGGGCTGGCGGGAGTCCCAAAGCCCCGCCAGCAGAATCTTTCCTGCAGCGATATTTGATGCTGTGCTGCCTGTCCCACTTTTTAAACTTGGATGTTTTGTACCCTAGACGTGATTGAAACAGGTCTAGTTTATGACATCCTTTTTAGACTTGGATGTTCACTGCTGCACATCCTGATTTTGGGCCCTTCCTTGTCCAGCCCACAACACGTCCAGGCCCTTGCTATTTGGGCATAATTTAGTGTTGGATGTCCCTTTTGTGCCTTTGCAAAATGCAGATTTAAACATCTCAAGCACATGGACGTCCATTTGGACATATTGACCCTGGGAGAAGGACGCCCATCTCCCAATTTGTGTCGAAAGATGGGCGCCCTTCTCTTTCGAAAATAAGCCTGTCAGTTACATACACACCTTCCCATTTTTTGCCAATGGCAAGCAATGCCGTTAGCTGCCAGCACTGGCACTGACCCTGGCCAGCATTGAATATCTAGTGTCAGGTTTGGCCATGGCAACTTAACTAGCTAAAGGCATATTCAGCGCTAGCCAGTTAATAACGGTTAAAGATAGGCCACTTCAATAGCAGGCCTATCTTAAACGCTCAACTTAGCCGGTTTAGCACTGAATATTCATGACATAGCCAGTTAGCAGGGAGGGGTAATTTGCATTATGTTTGGTACCTCCAATCATTTTGAAATGTTGGCACCTATGTCACAGGGTAGATGAAATATAAAGGAAGGTGATGAAGAGTATAGCCTCTCCCACCATATACCATGTTGTTCCCGTGTTTCACAAGTAAGTGAGAAGCTACGTGAGCTTTCAATTAGTACACAAACCTGTAGATCCCCAAAGGGAGAGGGGTGCATTAGGTTAAAGAGCGATGAGCCTATTAACTGAATCCCAACACACTTGATCCTCATTATCGTCTTCAGATTCTAATTGAGGCTGGCCTACAGAAGGCATATGACAGATGATAACCTGAATTTTAACTTCCATCGATGGACGCCTCATTGATAAAGCCCTCTGTGGCTGGGAGACTGATACACCTTAGAAACCAGATTAAGAAACTATCGCGCATCAGGGCATGGGGTCTGCAATGTCACAGAAGGTGTGGGAAAACGAGCGCTTGGCTCGATTTCTCTGTCTGAACAGGCCTCTTATCTAAGAGCTGTGTAACGGTGAAACAAAGCATGCATAGATCTGCCCAGGCCTTAGAGGCTGCTCAAAGTCCACATACAAACACTGTTGAGATTCAGAATATTTCTTTGGCTCTGGTTTTGTTCTTTACTCTGGATGATCTTTTATTTTCTGAGGTATTCAAATATCCATTATATAATCACCTTCTTTAAGCTGGCAGATAAAAACCCATGACGAATCATATTAAAAAAATAACAGGAGAAAGTGAGCCATCATAAGAGGAAATTTCACAGGGAGGATCACATCGTTTCAGGCCTTGACAACAAACCGCAGAACCTCAACACCGTACACTGGTGTGGGAACGCTGCCACAGGGAAGAAACAAGATCCCTTGATGATCTCTTGATGCCTTGCAAGCCCTGAGCAACTCAGACAAAACGCATTTAAAAGTTACTCTCTCCATTGGAGTGTACATCCCTGTATTGTCACATAACATGGGCCAAATTCTATATATAGCGCCTAAAAAATATCTATGCCGAAGGAAAACACGTTTAGGCATATTCTGAAAACTGCGCATAAAAGTTATGTACGGTTTATAGAATATGCCTAAATTCGTCCTTGCGACTAGAATTTACGCGCCGCCAATTACGCTGATGAAAACCTTGTATAAATGCCGATGCCTAACTTTAGGCGCGGATCAGCTTATTCTAGAACATTGTGCGTAAAATTCTTGGAATGCCCACAACCTGCCCATGCGCCTCCCAAGGCCACGCTCCCTTTTTATAGAATGCCATCCAGTTATCAGCACTGATTGGCTCGTTACTAAATGAAGTTACACGCGAAAATTGGCTACATGTGCCGATTTGCGTTTCTAACTCAAGGCGCCATATATAGAATCCGAGGGTTTATGTGTAGAAGGGAAGAGGATGCATGTTAACTGATCAAAGTTAAGTCAACTATAATGAGGTAAAACAGCCTGATTAAGAAAATAATATTTATTTATTAGAAATTATTTACTGCCTTTTTGAAGGAATTTACTCGAGGCGGTGAACAGCAAGAATAAGTCACACCTAAGCAACAGACAATTACAGCAGTAAAAATATTCAAACAATAGTACAAAATAATGTCAACACAATACGCAATAAAACATTTTAATAGAGAGCATAAGTTGTAAGCAAAGATGGAACATCTAGGTAGATAAGATAGAGTAACAGGAGTACGAAAATAATAAGGGACTAGTTTAAAGACCATCTTATTTGGAAAGGCCTACCCCAAGGACTCAGCCTGTGTCTCCACTACTTGATACACATCAATTATATGACAACTTTGGGCACATCCAACATTCCCCCCTCTCCCCTGGTTTCCTTGTTCCTTTCGTTCCTTCCCCATCCTCTCCTTTATTTCTTATGTAGGTTTTATTTTGCATTAGCTTAAATTACTGGATTGGCGTTTGCCTTTGCGGTGTGATGTAAGCCACATTGAGCCTGATGCAGTTGGGAAAATGTGGGGTATTTATTTATTGCATTTGTATCCCACATTTTCCCACCTATTTGCAGGCTCAATGTGGCTTACAGAGTCCTGTTATGGCATTGTCATTTCAGGATATCACATACAATTGGTGATGTAAAAAGATTAAGTAAGGGAAAAAAGAAAAGATTTAGGCAGGTAAGTATAGAAGGTAGAATATTGGGGAACAAAAAGACACGAAGGTACCCAAAGTGAAAAGACACCCCCAAATCACTAATGTTGAAACACATACCAAGAAATATAGATGGAAAGCGATGGCCACAAATGCTGGTAGTCTAAGCAATAAAGTTCATGACCTTCAAGCCCTGATGTTGGAGGCAGACTTAGATGTTGTTGCAATCACGGAGACGTGGCTCAACGGTTTCCACGAATGGCATGCAAGCATTCCAGGCTATAATCTATTTAGGAAGGATAGAGAGGGTCGTAAAGGTGGAGGAGTAGCTCTGTATGTGAGGAATGATATCATGGCGACTGAAATGACAGGGACCTGGGGAAAGGAAGAAGCGATATGGATCACCTTAAAAAGAGATGATAGAACCTCTGTCCACGTGGGTGTTGTCTACAGACCCCCGACACAATTAGAGGAACTAGATAAAGATCTGATCGCAGATATTCAAAAATTAGGAAAGAAAAAAGAGGTTCTGTTGATGGGAGATTTCAATCTGCCGGATGTAGATTGGAAGGTTCCGTCTGCCAAATCAGAAAGAAGTAGAGAGATTGTGGATGCTTTCCAAAGTGCTCTGCTCAGACAAATGGTGACGGAACCCACGAGGGAGGGAGCGACGCTGGATCTGGTACATGACCTGAACATGTATACCCTGGAGGAAAGGAGGAACAGGGGTGATATGATACAGACGTTCAAATACTTGAAAGGTATTAATCCGCAAACAAATCTTTTCCGAAGATGGGAAGGCGGTAGAACGAGAGGACATGAAATGAGATTGAAGGGGGGCAGACTCAGGAGTAATGTCAGGAAGTATTTTTTCATGGAGAGGGTGGTGGATGCTTGGAATGCCCTCCCGCGGGAGGTGGTGGAGATGAAAACGGTAACGGAATTCAAACATGCGTGGGATATGCATAAAGGAATCCTGTGCAGTAGGAATGGATCCTCAGAAACTTAGCCGAAATTGGGTGGCAGCGCAGGTGGGGGAAGAGGGGTTGGTGGTTGGGAGGCGAGGATAGTGGAGGGCAGACTTATACGGTCTGTGCCAGAGCCAGTGATGGGAGGCGGGACTGATGGTTGGGAGGCGGGGAATCCTGTTGGGCAGACTTGTACAGTCTGTGCCCTGAAAAAGGCAGGTACAAATCAAGGTAAGGTATACACATATGAGTTTATCTTGTTGGGCAGACTGGATGGACCATGCAGGTCTTTTTCTGCCGTCATCTACTATGTTACTATGTTCATAACTGGGGTGGGTGGGCTAAGTGATTTAGTAAGGCTATGGGTTCTCTTTGTAGGCCTTGTTGAAGAGATATGTCTTCAGAGATTTACGAAAGTCGGTTATTTCATCAATAGTTTTCAAGGCAATAGGTATAAATGTGATAAGAAAGAAAGAAAGAAGGTTGCAAATGAGGTCAAAAAGGTGCTTGAACATTATCTTAGCTAGGGTAGGAGTGGCTAAGCATGTCCTGCTTTAGTGAATGTCACCTGAAACGTCAATGGTTACAAAACTGCCAACACGGATCTGAAGTCCACAGTTCCTGTCTCTCAGCCAGAAAAATTCACTTTACCTCCTGGATTCTATAAAGGTTGGGCATGGATCCCAGATGTGTGTACAAACTAATTAGTCAGTTAGGTGCCAACAATCAATTATTGGAGTTTACTGGCATTTAATTGCCATTAAATTATGAGTTATGAGCACATCTGCTCTACGCCCTGGTCTATAACATGCGTGCGTAAATTTCATGGCACATACCTCGAAAGGGGGCATGAGCAGGTCAGGGGCATTCCCAGAAATTTGGCGGTATGTTATAGAATGCTTGGATGTGGGCGTGAGGATTTACAGACAAAAAAAGCAACGCTGGGCCTTCAAGACTGAGACAACAGGAGTAATTTATTGATAACTGACCCGACATGGGCCGTGTTTCAGCGTGAAACAGCGCCTGCCTCAGGGGTCTAACAGCAAAACATATAAAACATATAAATCACCATAGGAAATGATCAAATAATTAAAAAACATTTATAAAATATATTGAAAATTATAATTAAAAGTATAATGAGGAAACCACTATAAATTGTATATTCATATTTGCATGTTTTCCTTTGAACATGTTTTGATATACATGTATTTGTTTTCTTTTCTACATAGTATTTATTATTTAGAATGCTTTTTATAATATAAATTTTTTATATACGGAAGTGTCTTCTCTATTGTTAATTGTTTAGATAAAGTCACTACGATAGTCTATATATATATATACAATGTATAGTGATGTTTCCTCATTATACTTTTAATTATAATTTTCAATATATATTATATATTTTATAAATGTTTTTTAATTATTTGATCATTTCCTATGGTGATTTATATGTTTTGTTGTTAGACCCCTGAGGCAGGCGTTGTTTCACGCCGAAACACGGCCCGTGTCGGGTCACTTATCAATAAATTACTCCTGTTGTCTCAGTCTTGAAGGCCCAGTGTTGCTTTTTTTTGTCTGTATACTTTCTATGTATGCTGTTTACCCTCTCTATTCGGCCTGGCGTGAGGATTTATTCCAGGTTTCAGCAGTCCTAAGTCCTCATGTCCGAAGTTGGGTGCAAGAATCCGCCCTGAACACTACTCTATAAAGGTTGCTTAGCAACCTTTATAGAATTGTCCCCCAATATTCAGCCGGTGGCGGTCAGCATCGGGCCTTGTCCGGGCACCAGCAATGAATATTGGGGGACAATTTGGGGCGGGCAGGCTGGCAGAGGTTACGTGGGCCTGGCCAATATTCTGCTGGGGCCTTATCGGGTCTCTCCGGCATGAATAACTTTTTTTTGTTGTTTAAAAAAAAAAGCCCCTGAGCCCTTTCTCGCTCCAACGACCCCTTTTTCCCTCCTTCCCTCCCTTCCCCCATGCATTACAACACCCCCACAAGACCCCCCACCCCCCACCTCCCCATGGAGTACTGCGAGCTGCTGCAAGAGGTCATAGCAGCCATTTTACAGAGGTGCTGCAAGGGGCAGGAGCGAGGGAACTGCAAACCTCCTCCCCCCAATGACCCCGCTGAACCACCAGGGATGTAGATAAGCCTTTCACAGTTGGGGGGAGGCGGGAGATGGAGGGGTCTTTCAGGGGAGAGGGAAGGAGAGAAAAACGGGACAATGGAGCGGGAGGGGGCTCAGGAGCTTTTTTTTTTTTTTTTAATTAATGCAGGTGTTGGCCTGATATTCAGAGCCGGCACCCGCACAGCTAAGTGGTCGGCACTGAATATTGCCGGCACCTGCATAAACTGGGGCTCCTCTCCAGTGCCACCCCCAGCGTCGTCTCTGATCTGGATGGTCTCAGGGGATATTCAGCAGCACTGAACAAAATGAACGTTCCTGGAAATTTCACAGAAAATGATATAGGGCCAAGTTCAGTAAATGGTGCCCGTGCTTAGGCGACTTTAAGGTCCGCGCTAAGCTCCAAGAGGCTGATATTCAAAGCGATTTAAGCAGACAGTAACCCTCCTAGAGATTTCTGCTGCTTTCTCAGCAACCACTTAGAATTTCAAAGTGAAATTTTACAGCTTTATTTGTTGTTACTATCTACTTTAATGTGCCACATGGAATGAGATTATCTTTAAACACAGCGAAGTTACAGACTTTTTAGTGTGACCACCCAGCGATTTTCATGCACTCAAAAATGTTTGCACTGTAAAACTACCATTATTTGAAAAAAAAAAAAAAAAAAAGCAAACCAGGGTACCAGCTTGCTGTTAATGACGTCACAATGACATAGACTTTTGTCTGGGGAGCAACATTGGATGTTTATCACAAGCTCCACCCAAAGTCTCAATCGCCACACTCAAAGAAGCACTGCAGATGATCTGGGACAACCCGCCACAGGGACCGATCGACAAGGCTAAGAACTTCCCAAAGCGACTGAAAGCCTGTGTTAAAGCTAGGGGTGGACACATTGAGCATTCACAGTGACTGTGAAATTATGACACATTGTTAATTGTATCATTTGAATGACGTTATTTTACTGTGTTTTAGCTCAAACATTTTTAATGCTCAAAAATTACTAGCTGGTAATGCTAAAATGTCAGTAACACCAACATAGCTTAACATAATTAAATGTTTAATAGTAACATGTAAGTATGATGACTAAAGAAGTACGTAAAGAGGGGCATTTTCAATATGACGTCTAAATCCAAGACCGACCAAATTTCACTTTCGGATTTGACACCAAAACTAACCTGTAATTCGGGTTTGGGTTTCAGCCAAAAATGCCTATGCATTTTCATCAGAAACTGAACCTCTCTTCCTCTCCCCTCCCCCCCCCGGACTGTCCTCCCGCCCCCCCCCCCCCCCTTCCTCCTGCCCAACCACCCGTAGGCCCTTCCCTGGCCTACTTAGTGAAGCCCTGGTAGTTTAATGGCCTTTTCAGGGGGAGGAATGAACCTCATATGTTCCTGCCCTGTGCTGCTGCAATCCAAATGGCTTCTGAGACTTCCCATGACGGCCTCGTGAGACCTCTGTGGGAGGTCCCAGCAGCCATTTTCCAATTGGAACCAGCACTGCCAGAGGACTTTGCTCCTGCTCGTGTTGGTTCCAATTGCAAAGTGGCTACTGAGACTTCCCATGGAAGCCTCACAAGACTGCTACGGGACCACCAGATCTAATGTAGGTACAAGGAGGGCCTACTGGTGGTTGAGTGTGAAGATTTAGTCGGACTCTATCTATCAAGTATCTGCACACGTAGAGCTTTTATGCTCAGGGGATGGAGTGGAGAGGCAGTTTCGATTACAGTTTCAGCAGAAACCGAAGATTCTGGGTTCAGTTGGGTTCTACCTATCAGAGATATGCACATAGTTTTAAAATACTGCTTAGGCGCTTATCTGACATGTATACACGTCTGTGCACACATACACACATAAATACTAGTATTCTAAACACTTGTATGTATAACTGGTACTCCGTCCTGGTTCTTGCTGGATTTATAGTTCCCCTGAAGACACCATTTTTAGGCGAAACATGGCCCATGTTGGGAACTTTGGAGACTGCCTGTAAAGATGATATATCAACTATGCATCACAATTTTTAAAGAAATGATATTGCAATGACCGGGACTCCACTTTATTCTTGAACTTGACTGCAAGATTGAGATTGTGGCATGACTCCGCCTCCTGAAACCCACCAAAGCTAAGTAGTTTTGATTTTTCTTTTTCATTATTTTGATATTTAAATTCACAATAACACGATACTGCTTTGTTTAGGTTGGAGGCGGGGAGTGCGATGATGTCAGGAAGGTGGTTTTACATATCCTAAGTCTTTGGGTCATTGTAATACACCAAAAACTGAGCAAAATATAATTATTTATACACTGCATATATAAAAAATTAAAAAAAATTGTATTTCATTTTTCATATGTTTAGTTTCTGTAGTTTCTCTATCGATTGAATTCTAGAAACTGATTTTATAGAAAACCCGGAATTTGGAATAGTATATACATAAATTTTAGTGTCTACTTTACAGAATTCTCCCCATAATGCTAGAAGCAGCTCTTTTCATATGGAAAACTTTCCTACAATAAACTCCACAATGACTTGCCCAACATCGCAAGGTTTAATGAGAGAAGTGGAATCTGAACCTTGATTTGCCTGGCTCCTGGTCGACTGTTCTAACTTAGTAAGTGCGCAAGTTCAGTCCTCAAGGGCCAAAAACAGTTCAGGTTTTCAGAATATCCCCTAATGATCATGCGTATCCTGAAAATCTGACTTGTCTATGGACCTTGAGGACTGGATGTGTGCATCCTTGTTCTAACCACTACCCTGTTTCTCCTCTTGCAGAAAGAGACAATGCATTCATTCACTTTGTTGGGGGTTTAAAGCACTTGTGGGAGCATAATTAGGTTGCAAGACGCCCTTCTGACTGGCCAAGAAAGACTTTTTATTGCAAGAGGGGCTGTCTGCTCCTCCTAAGCAATGAAGGCAATGCAAACATATGAAAGGAGGCTGCTAGATTAACCCCCGGAATACAGCCAGATAATAAAAGAATGCACAAAAAGCCTTGGAAACTTGTTCAAGCCTGCAATTCATTGTTCCCCATCCAGGCCAACTGTTCATTTAGGTAGGGCCTGTTCTATCGCAGTGAAAACCCACTGGGATGGTAACGCAGAGGTCTTAGGATGTAAACATCATCAGCAGAGCAGATGGTAGGCGTTTGGACAAATGGATTGAAAGTGCAAATTTTCAAGTCCTACTAATATCATGTGATTTTTAATTTCCTTCGGATATGGTCAAGATGCAAGAAAAAATACTTAACATTTTTGTCACTCGAATTTCTGATAGTAGTTTTCATTTTGCTAGAGCTAGGATAGTCATCGAGTTTAATGTTTTCAACAGGGGCGTATCTGGACTCGGGCGGTAGGGGGGGCCAGAGCCAGAGGGAGGGGGCACATTTTAGCCCCCCCCCCCCGCCATTTCCGGACCCCCCCCCTCGCCACCAATGACACCCTCCCCCGCTGCTGTCACTTACCTTTGCTGGCGGGGGACCCCAACCCCCCGCAAGCCGAGGTCCTCTCTTCCATGCAGGCTGCGCCGCTGCAAGTTGCAACGCTTCCTGTTCTTCTGAGTCTGATGTCCTGCACGTACAACACGCAGGACGTCAGACTGAATTCCAAATTCTGAGTCTGACGTTCTGCACGTTGTACGTGCAGGACGTCAGACTCAGAAGAACAGGAAGCGTTGAAACTTGCATCCTGCACGGAAGAGAGGACTTCGGCTGGCGGGGGCGCCAGCAAAGATCGGCGACGGGTTGGTGGCGTGCGGGAGGGAGGGGGAGGTGGAGAGGGTCTGTGGTAGGGGGGTCCAGGGCGAAATCTGCGGGGGCCCAGGCCCCTATGGCCCCACGCAGATACGCCCCTGGTTTTCAAGCCCGAATACATTCACAAACTGTCATCCTTGAAGTAGTTAAGGCAGAGTAAAAGACAAGCAGTGATATTAAGTTATTTGTCCAGGAGCTAAATACTGTTTTCTTTTCTAAGCAATAAATGTACTGTACAAACCCACCAATGTTAAAGGCCATATGAAACCTGCTCTAAACTGCTGTCGGAGATAGAGATGCGGAAATCAGTTTTCTCCTGAAACCAAATCATTAACTAAGCCTTATCTGACTCATCAGGTAAAGTCACGTCAAGCTATTCAGCTAAAATAATCACCAAGCACTATCCTGCTATTAAACTGTAACCTTTTTATAGATTAGTTATTGTACATACCAGAGTTGGCATCTCTTGGGCATATTTTAGTTTTATAAGGTAGTCATTTGGGATATTTCCAACCTAGAATAGATAACAGAAGAAAACGTGAGGTGGATTTTCTGCTAGAAAGTGATTTATCTTGACAACACAAGGTTAACAGAATAAAAGATTCGACTGCATAATTTTACACATCGATGGAAAAGGAATTATAGCTTTGGATGTAGCAGACTGTCCTATGTTTTCAGAGGATAATAATTCTCATTAGTCACTCATCCAAGTTTGAGATGTTTCAGCTTCAATAAATAGTGCCCTTGAGTCCGTTCCAAGGTTGAACATTGCAGTACCACAGACATTTTCCCTACCTGAGCATTACCACGCTTCCCAGGAGAGGAGAAAATTTATTTGCAGAAATGTATTGTGTTGTTTTGTTTTTTACGATTTTATGTGTATGTTCTTGTAACCTGCTTTGAATTAAAGTGGGATATAAATATGAAAAATGAATACAATTATGCAAACGTCATATGCAGCTCTTTACACGAACAGGTTGCATGATACTAACATTATCCTCTCTTCACTTAATGGCTGATGCATTTGAAGCTTGCTCTAGTTGTGCTCTTATAAATATTTAAATATTTCCTACTTCCCTTGGATAATCAATTGATTTCCAGAACTTGTTTTTTTTGTTATTAAACTAGCGACTGGTGGTTCTCAATCTAATTACTACTACTACTACTTATCATTTCTATAGACGTATGCAGCACTGTACACTGAACATAAAGAGAAAGTCCCTGCTTGACAGAGCTTACAATCTAATTAGGACAGACAAACAGGATAAATAAGAGATAAGGGAATTACTAAAGTGGTAAAACATGGGTACTGAACAAGTGAGTAAGGGTTATGAGTTAAAAGCAGCATCAAAAAGGTGGGCTTTTAGCTTAGATTTGAAGACGGGCAGAGATGGAGCTTGACGTACCGGCTCAGGAAGTCTATTCCAGGCATATGGTGCAGCAAGATAAAAGGAACGGAGTCTGGAGTTAGCGGTGGAGGAGAAGGGTGCAGATAAGAGAGATTTACCCAGTGAACAGAGTTCCAGGGGAGGAATGTAGGGAGAGATGAGAGTGGAGAGGTACTGAGGAGCTGCAGAGTGAATGCACTTATAGGTCAATAAGAGGAGTTTGAACTGTATGCGGAAACGGATAGGAAGCCAGTGAAGTGAGTTGAGGAGAGGGCTAATATGAGCATAACGACACTGGCAGAATATTAATTGTGCAGCAGAATTTTGAACAGATTGAAGAGGAGAGAGATGGCTAAGTGGGAGACCTGTGAGAAGCAAGTTGCAGGGTACTGTCTCTTCATGTTCAAACGTACAACACTGCGTATGTCTAGCAGCACTATAGAAATGATAAGTAGTAGTAGTAGCAGTAGAAATGGAGCTTGACATACCTGTTCTCAGGGATCCCATTAGCCAGTGGGATTTCAGGACACTCACAAACTCTATGTAGGAAATTTGAAGAGCAATTCTATGAAGTCTGTGTCTACACATATGTGCCACGTACATGCATCAGAGGGTGCCAAAATTGACAGTTATGTGCATAGGTTCATTAACTCCTGGATTCTATATAGCGCGCCTAGAGATCCACACCAAAATCAAAATTAACAAGCTAATGAGTGCTGATAATAGCACTTAACAAGCAATAATGAGCACTAATTGGCACTGATTAGAATTCAGGTGCACAAGTCACTAAGCGTATTCTGTAACAATGCGCGCCAAACTTCTAATGCGTGCAAGGCAAAAAGTGGTTATAGGCAGGGAAATAGGCATTTCAGGGGCAATCCAAAATTTACGTGCCCATATATATAGAATATGGTCCAGTGTGCCTAAATCTATGTGCCGAGATTTACTCCACATTTTCACTGGTGTAAATGGATGCGCATAGAGCTGAAATATCAACTAAGTGTATTCTATAAATCGGCGCCTAAACCTAGACACCCGATTATAGAATACGTTTAGTCGGCACTGGTTTTGGTGCCATAAATAGAATCTCCCCCAAATGCAATTCTATAAATTTGCGACAGTGTCGAAAAATCAGCGCCCCAAAAAAGCATTGAGCGCTATTCTGTAAACGGTGCACAAAGTTAGGTGTCATTTATAGAATAGCGCTAAGCGCCAGGAACTGCAACTATATTTAGGCACAACCATTTACACTGATGAAACCTTGGTGTAAATTCCCATGCCTAAATTAAGCGCAGAACCCCTTATTCTATAACAATGCGCCTAAATTGCAGGAACGCCCCTGAGCCGCCCATGACCCTCCCATGGCCACACCTCCTTTTTTATCTCCATATAAAAGTTACATGCAGGCATATAAATTTAAGTACATAAGTAATGCCACACTGGGAAAAGACCATCGAGCCCAATATCCTGACCACGACAGTAGCCAATCCAGGCCAAGGGCACCTGGCAAGCTTCCCAAACGTACAAACATTCTATACATGTTATTCCCGGAATTGTGGATTTTTCCCAAGTCCATTTAGTAGCGGTTTATGGACTTGTCCTTTAGGAAACCGTCTAACCCCCTTTTTAAACTCTGCTAAGCTAACCGCCTTCACCACGTTCTCCGGCAACGAATTCCAGAGTTTAATTACGCGTTGGGTGAAGAAACATTTTCTCTGATTTGTTTTAAATTTACTACACTGTAGTTTCATCGCATGCCTCCTAGTCCTAGTATTTTTGGAAAGCGTGAACTGACGCTTCACATCCACCTGTTCCACTCCACTCAATATTTTATATACCTCTATCATGTCTCCCCTAAGCCGTCTCTTCTCCAAGCTGAAAAGCCCTAGCCTCTTAGTCTTTCTTCATAGGGAAGTCGTCCCATCCCCGCTATCATTTTAGTCGCCCTTCGCTGCACCTTTTCCAATTCTACTATATCTTTCTTGAGATGCAGCAACCAAAATTGAACACAATACTCAAGGTGCGGTCGCACCATGGAGCGATAGAACGGCATTATAACATCCTCACACCTGTTTTCCATACCTTTCCTAATAATACCCAACATTCTATTCGCTTTCCTAGCCGCAGCAGCACACTGAGCAGAAGGTTTTCAGTATGTTATCAACGACGACACCCAATAGATTTTAATTAATACCAATTAGCTCCAATAATTGATTGTTAGGGCCCAATTATTGGCACTAATTGGCTCTTTAGTCAAATAAATTGCAGTGGCGTTCCTAGGGGGGGGCGGTGGGTGCGGTCTGCCCCGGGTGCATGCCGCTGGGGGGGGGGGGGGTGCCGCGCACCTCTACGTTCGTTCTGTGCTTCCTCTGCCCCAGAACAGGTTACTTCCTAGATGACCCACCCATATCTTTGTTTTACTATCATATGCCTTGGTGAGATTAAAGTAACAACCTACAGTAAGATGTGAATGTTTTGGGAATGATTCATAAGCAGGGCATAATTTGTAGACAAGAAAAAAATTGAAACTGAGGCGTAGTCGATGGGTCATGTAAAAGAGCAATGGGATTTGGAGACTGTCCTCTGCTTTGCTCTCAGGAGCTTCCCGAGCTGGAAACGTGCCCTGTGCAACGCGCCCCCTAGTGTTCCCACTCTGCCCACAATGATGCAGCAGAGCAGGGGAGGCAATGGACAGGGCACAATTTTGGCACCTTCCACCTCTCTTGCATCCTGTATAGTCACACCGGCTGCACGTAGCTCCCTATAGCCCTGTCTACTCTGCTCCAACCTCTCTCTCCCTCTCCCCTATTTATTCCTGTAGGATAATGGAGCAGTGGAAGTATGTTCCAGGCCCCTCCCCCAGAAATTAAGCTTCCATCATAAGGACATGCATTCTGGTTTTCACACTTTTCCCTTTGGCACCTCTCCAGCTTCAGAACAAACGTTGCTTACTTATAGGGCAAACCGCTCATTGCTTCTTTCAGAATTATTATTGCTGTGGTGTTAATTAAAGTAAACAGTTATTCCAAAGTCATGAGAGAAACCTCAGGGAATTCTGCTACCTGCTCAATTAGCCACATCATGTTCCTTGTAAGATGATGTAAAATAAATCCTTTTCCCAATTAACATGCATCAGAAGGACCCAGATGTGAATAACATCCTCCAGCTGCTACTATTAAGCCAGAAGCCTGCGGATATTCTTTCATAAACGGGACAGATCACCACTAGGGAGACTGGAAGCTCCTGGATAAGATCAGTCGTAAAATGACGCATGTTAAAAATTGACCACTTAATTATGGATCAATTGCTGTGCCAAAATTGTTTACTGAAACGGCTATTCCAGAAATTCAAAAGAAGATAGAAGCACTGATCCCTCTAAATTGAGCCAGAGTCCTCCAGCTGCATTGCTGCCAGTGGGAGGTGGTGCTTCAATATTGTGTTTTCAATCACTAGGGAGAGGCAGAGCTTGCCTGTTCCTAACTAGCACCCCCTACTGGCAGGACTGTAGGTGGAGGACTTCCGCCCCGGATTATATGATTGATTTACTAGATCTTCCGGCGAGGAACAGAAACAGATCATCTCATAATTATATGAATCTTCATTATCCCAGTTGCATTGGTCTTAAATACAAAGCCACCTACGCATCTAATTTCTCCTACTTAGGAACGCATATGTGGAATGCATTACCGAATTGTGTGAAAACGGTGCATGACCATCAAGACTTTAGGCGCTCTTTAAAGACCTATCTGTTTTGTAAGGCCTATCCTACTGATGCTACTCAATAGACTCTACATTATATTGCCTCAAAGGACCATTTTATTCCTTATTATTTTGTACCTTATTTTACACATGTATCCCCTCCCTTACCTGTCCCTATTTCTTATTAACTTGTAAGCCACATTGAGCCTGTTTATGTGTGGGAAAATGTGGGATACAAATGCTATAAATAAATAAATAAATTTACCACTACACTTTGTCGCCTCCCACTGAACCAGTTTCTAGCCCAGTCTGTCACTTTAGGGCCCATACTAAGGGCACTGTTTATTTGTAAATCACTGTGCAACCACCACGTCAAAGGCATTGCTGAAATCTACATACAACACATTTAGCAGTCTCTCTCAATCCAATCCTCTGCTCACCCAACCAAAGAAATTAATCAGATTCATTTGACAAGATCTACCTGGGATTCTACAATCTACTGGATTTCCTGAAACTGCCCGATCCTCTATTTCAGCAGCATTTCCATTAATTTATTTACCACAGAGATCTCTCTAACTGGCCTGTAGTTTCTAACCCCTTTCTTACTTTTGCTTTTGTGCACACAGACCACATCCACCCATTTCCAGTCCTACAGGGCAACTTCCAACTCAAAGAAGCATTGAGAAGGTCAGACAGTGGAAATGCCAGAACTTAAGTTCAAAACTCTTAGATATATCACATCCAGCCCCACTGCCTTGTCTACTTTTAGTTTAGCTAGCTTCTCATGAACACAGTCTTATGAAAATTGAAGTCAGCCTTCCTTCCATTCCTACATGTGTTTGTTCTCTGTGGTCCTACCCTTGGTCCTTAACACAATGCAACAATGATTTAGCTACTGAGAGAAAAACATGTGATTTATGCTAAATTGAACCCGCCAATTCCAAATATGAACTCCGAATTTGCCTGACACATCTAGATTTTAAGTTATACATGCAAAGCCTATTCATTTATAATATTAATGCTAGTAGTGCAGAACTTCCTTGGGAACAGACGAGCTGAAAACTATGCTGAACTAGTAGACAACATGCTTAAAGCATATGAACAACTTGGCTGCCGAATGTCATTGAAAATGCATTTCTTACATTCCCGTCTTGACTTTTTCCCACCCAATTTGGGACACATAAGTGACGAACATGGAGAGAGGTTCCATAAAGACATTTCTACAATGGAGAACAGATATCAAGGCCGCTGGAATCCCAACATGATGGGGGGACTACTGCTGGTTTTTGCAACGGGAAAATATGACCAGTCACAAACGCAAAAGTAGATGCCGGAAGCACTTTTAACAGTACTGCGCCTTGCTGAAGTAAGACTTTTAAACTGGAATACGAGACTTTTTTGAAATTTTGTTATTCCATTACATTTTCATATACTGTTTACTACAAAAACTTTGATGTAGATCAGGTAATTGTTGGAGTAAAACTCGTTCTGTAAACAATTGTTCAATGCTTTCCAAGTGCTTAATTCATTTGGGCAAACTTATGCATAACAAAATTTCCTGACGCGTTACAACAATTCTGACTTCGGATTTGGAATACGCACACTGAATTTAGTATAAGTACATAAGTACATAAGTAGTGCCATACTGGGAAAGACCAAAGGTCCATCTAGCCCAGCATCCTGTCACCGACAGTGGCCAATCCAGGTCAAGGGCACCTGGCACGCTCCCCAAACGTAAAAACATTCCAGACAAGTTGTACCTAAAAATGAGGAATTTTTCCAGTCCATTTAATAGCGGTCTATGGACTTGTCCTTTAGGAATCTATCTAACCCCTTTTTAAACTCCGTCAAGCTAACCGCCCGTACCACGTTCTCCGGCAATGAATTCCAGAGTCTAATTACACGTTGGGTGAAGAAAAATTTTCTCCGATTCGTTTTAAATTTACCACACTGTAGCTTCAACTCATGCCCTCTAGTCCTAGTATTTTTGGATAGCGTGAACAGTCGCTTCACATCCACCCGATCCATTCCACTCATTATTTATACACTTCTATCATATCTCCCCTCAGCCGTCTCTTCTCCAAGCTGAAAAGCCCTAGCCTTCTCAGCCTCTCTTCATAGGAAAGTCGTCCCATCCCCACTATCATTTTCGTCGCCCTTCGCTGTACCTTTTCCAATTCTACTATATCTTTTTTGAGATACGGAGACCAGTACTGAACACAATACTCCAGGTGCGGTCGCACCATGGAGCGATACAACGGCATTATAACATCCGCACACCTGGACTCCATACCCTTCTTAATAACACCCAACATTCTATTCGCTTTCCTAGCCGCAGCAGCACACTGAGCAGAAGGTTTCAGCGTATCATCGACGACGACACCCAGATCCCTTTCTTGATCCGTAACTCCTAACGCGGAACCTTGCAAGACGTAGCTATAATTCGGGTTCCTCTTACCCACATGCATCACTTTGCACTTGTCAACATTGAACTTCATCTGCCACTTGCACGCCCATTCTCCCAGTCTCGCAAGGTCCTCCTGTAATCGTTCACATTCCTCCTGCGACTTGACGACCCTGAATAATTTTGTGTCATCGGCGAATTTAATTACCTCACTAGTTATTCCCATCTCTAGGTCATTTATAAATACATTAAAAAGCAACGGACCCAGCACAGACCCCTGCGGGACCCCACTAACTACCCTCCTCCACTGAGAATACTGGCCACGCAATCCTACTCTCTGCTTCCTATCTTTCAACCAGTTCTTAATCCATAATAATACCCTACCTCCGATTCCATGACTCTGCAATTTCTTCAGGAGTCTTTCGTGCGGCACTTTGTCAAACGCCTTCTGAAAATCCAGATATACAATATCAACCGGCTCCCCATTGTCCACATGTTTGCTTACCCCCTCAAAAAAATGCATTAGATTGGTGAGGCAAGACTTCCCTTCACTAAATCCGTGCTGACTTTGTCTCATCAGTCCATGTTTTTGTATATGCTCTGCAATTTTATTCTTAATAATAGCCTCCACCATCTTGCCCATATAGGACAAATGTTTTTTGCCCAGTAGCACACGGAAAAATATTTTTTTGTTGTGCTGTGTAATCAGTGAACACAGAACAGAAATATTTGTTACGGAACTCCGCTTTATCCTCATCAGCTTCTACATATTTCTCCCATGAAATCTTGAGTCTGACAATACCACTTTTCCACTTCCTCCTATCATAAATATATCTGAAAAAGTGTTGTCCTCCAATTTTACTGTATTGGCTCTTTTTCACCCTCTATTTGCACATTTGCTTTCCAGACTACTTTACCTGTTTCCTTTAGCTTTTCCAGATATTGTCGTGTAACCCTTGTTTGCCCAATGAGCATCAGGATGATTTAACTTTTAGCAATTCTAGAGTTTGCTTGTGAGGTCATGGCTGGGACCAGCCAGAGCTGAGAGGCCAAAAGCACTGTACATTCCCTCACTCAGCACTTTTCTTTCACCAACAACTCAGTCCAGGCCAAAAATTGCAGTTCTTAATCAAAGGGTCTACTGAAATTTGAATGATGCAGGCAAAAACATGGGATAACTCCTCAGCTTGAACTATATACAAGCAGTATTTGCATACATTAGTTTTAAACACTTACAGTCTTTAGTAGGTTTCCTTATGAACACTCTGCCTTGGTAGAGGTTCTGGGTAAATATCCTTTACTGCAGTACTCTCTCTGGATCTCTTCTCCAGAGGACAGCTGCTTATAATGTCTTTCTCCTGTAACTGGGTTCTCTTAGTCTTCAGGTACAAAGTCTCTTTAGGTGGTGGTCCCTTCCCCACTGGAGTCATAGCCACTGAGGTTCTCCAGCCTGTTGTTTGTCCTGGGACCCTCTTCTGATCCCATTTTCTTTCTCCAGGCTTAATGTTGTTATTCTGTGTCAGTAGTGGAGGTCTGGTTCCCCATTCCTGCGTTCTCCTGATAAAGACTCAGCAGCCTTTTTTGTGGGCTCTGTTAAGTACACCTAGGGTTACCATATTTTGTCCCCCGAAAAGGAGGACACATGCCCGCCCCTTTCACACCCCGTCCCTTTCACACCCTCGCTCCGTCCCCTGTTACATTTTTTCCCTCCCCCCTGTCACACACCTCGTAATGCCCCCTCCCCATCACCCCCCTCCCCTTACCTTACTACTGCCCTGGTGGTCTAGTGACCTCTTCAGGGCAGGAAAGAGCCCCCTCTTTCCTGCCCGGAGCGCTGCCCTGCATGCATCCTTCCTGTTGTTGATCTGAGTGCCGATTCAAAATGGCCGCTAAGAGTTAAAGTCTCGTGAGGTCACGTCAACTCTCGGCGGCCATTTTGAATCACTGCCGGGATCAGCAACGGGAAGGATGCATGCAGGGCAGCACTCCGGGCAGGAAAGAGGGGGCTCTTTCCTGCCCCGAAGGTGGAAGAGGTCACTAGACCACCAGGGCAGTAGTAAGTAAGGGGAGGGGAGGCTAGCAATCTGCCCGTTTGTCCGGATTTCTGGACAAGTGGGCAGGCTGGCGGGCAAAACCCGCCCGGTTGCCCAGACATGTCCTCAAAAAGAGGATATGTCCGGGTAAATCCGGACATATGGTAACCCTAAGTACACCCTACTCCTGCAGTGGCTGTACTAGCCAGAGGTCCTCTTCCCTATTAGTAAATGTATTTAGAAGAGGGAGTCAAGAGCCAAGGCTCTCCTCCTGCATCAGTGGTTACTGGTCGGGGAGCCTGAGCCAAACACAAGGCTACCCCAAGTAGGCCTGGCATTTATACCAAAACGGTTTCCCTTCAAAGGGTGCCTCCTTCTACCACTGTCGATCACAGACAGGAAAGCCAACTCATGATCTGGAATCTGTGAGAATATTCCAAAGTCAAAATTTACATTATTCCTGGTAGAATCACTAGGTGGCACCTACTGAGCTGTTTTTATAATATTTATTATTATTATTTTGCAAGCAGAACCTTAGTACACTCTATAGATGTTTGTCTTAATCTTTCTGCAATCTCTTGTTGTTTATGAAGGCTAATCTCTTTTCCTTGCTACTTCTTTCATGAATCATAGCAACCGCCTTTCAATTTGATATATCATTCTAAAATTACTATCCTGTGGTGGTTTACAATAATGAAACTTTTTTTATACTGTAAAATGAACAGGACAGAATCAGAAACTGAATTAACTAGGACTAGGGGGCACACAATGAAGCTACTAAATAGTAAATTTAAAACAAACCAGAGAAAATATTTCTTCATTCAATAGGTAATTAAATTCTGGAATTCATTGCAGAGAGTGTGGTAAAAGCAGTTAGTTTGGCAGGGTTTAAAAAAAGGTTTGGATAATTTCATAACCTGTTATTAACATAGTAACATAGTAAATGACGGCAGATAAAGACATGTACGATTAAGATGGACTTGGGAATATCAACTGCTTATTTCTAGGATAAGCAGCATAAAGTCTGAGCTTTTGCCAGGTACATGTGACCTGGGTTGGCCACTGTTTGAAACAGGACACTGGGCTTGATGGACCTTTGGTCTGCCCCAGTATAATAACTCTTCCCAGACCAGGTCTTCCATTCCCTGTATGGGATGGAGTTACCATGGAGATAAACCCTTGGTGGGAAGATGGGAAGATAGAGAAAAGGACTCTCAATGCATAAAATCAATGCTCAGTGTTTGGACTACAAGTCCACATCCACTAAGTTCTAGAAATAGATGTGATTTGTAGACTCCAGCTGAGGACTATAACAGGTGGGCTGAGGTGGGAGGATCATTTAGAACAATGGTTCTCAACCTGGACCTAGAATACACACAACGAATGTATACGAGACAGATTACTACTACTACTACTACTATTTAGCATTTCTATAGCGCTACAAGGCATACGCAGCGCTGCACAAACATAGACGAAAGACAGTCCCTGCTCAAAGAGCTTACAATCTAATAGACAAAAAATAAATAAAGTAAGCAAATCAAATCAATTAATGTGAACGGGAAGGAAGAGAGGAGGGTAGGTGGAGGTGAGTGGTTACAAGTGGTTACGAGTCAAAAGCAATGTTAAAGAGGTGGGCTTTCAGTCTAGATTTAAAGGTGGCCAAGGATGGGGCAAGACGTAGGGGCTCAGGAAGTTTATTCCAGGCGTAGGGTGCAGCGAGACAGAAGGCGCGAAGTCTGGAGTTGGCAGTAGTGGAGAAGGGAACAGATAAGAAGGATTTATCCATGGAGCGGAGTGCACGGGAAGGGGTGTAGGGAAGGACGAGTGTGGAGAGATACTGGGGAGCAGCAGAGTGAATACATTTATAGGTTAGTAGAAGAAGTTTGAACAGGATGCGAAAACGGATAGGGAGCCAGTGAAGGGTCTTGAGGAGAGGGGTAGTATGAGTAAAGCGACCCTGGCGGAAGATGAGACGGGCAGCAGAGTTTTGAACCGACTGGAGAGGGGAGAGGTGACTAAGTGGGAGGCCAGCAAGAAGCAGATTGCAGTAGTCTAAACGAGAGGTGACAAGGGTGTGGATGAGGGTTTTGGTAGAGCGCTCGGAAAGAAAGGGGCGGATTTTACATACAATGGAGGCAGAACATACAAATTTATCTCATACATATTCATTGTGGATGTTCTGAAAACCTGCCTGGCTGATGTCCTGAGAACTGCGTTGAGAACCTTTGATCTAGAACAATGAAAATTCTCTGGGCAACAGTAAATAAATGCATAAGGCATTATATAGCTCGACAGTGTCTGGCTCAAATGGATCAGGAAAGCCAAAAGAGTAGAAACACCTGCCAGGCCACAGTGATTTAAATGACTGAATACAGTGCCTGGATTAATTTTATATCTTCCTTTCACTAATTTATGTTGCACTTGGTGGAGCAATACTTGCAAACATGATACTACCTGGAAGCAGAAACACACATTCGATTCAAAATAAACATAAACTGTAAAAAATTAGTCCAGAGGGGTTCATTTATGCTAGCTATTAGGTGTGAAAACAGCTGGTTATTATTAACGGCTTGTATAATTCTCAGGACTGTACTCAGTCCTTTAAACAGAAAGGCTGATCCATCTGTCAAACTCACTTCTTTAACCTAGGCTGTCCAGTTTCACTTGGACAGCAATATGGTTCCTCTTACTACAGGGAGGGACAAGAAGATTGTGAAGGCAGTGCAGCCGGATGAAGTGGTGGCTTGTCAGATTCCTGCTGTGCCACAGGGCCGTAGCGAGGGCGGCTGACACCCAGGGCGAGTCGCCGCTGCGCAACCCCCCCCCGGGTGCAGCACAGCGCGCACCCCCCCCTCCGCGGCGCCCCCCCCCCCCCCCCCCCGGAGTGAATTCTTACTTGCGGGGGACGGGCGGGAGGGCCGATCCGCCCCGAGTGCACGTCGCTCGGAGCTGCGTCGGCTCCGCTGGTTCACTCCTCTCTCTGCCCCGGAACAGGAAGTAACCTGTTCCGGGGCAGAGGGAGCAGGGAACCAGCGGGGCTGACACCCCCCGGGGCGGACCGCCCCTCCCGCCCCCCTTCCTATGCCACTGCTGTGCCAAAACTATTGCTACAATAAGATGCTGGGAAGAAGTGAGTAAGCCTGAGATACTGGGGAGAAATGTGAGATTCTAGGTCAAGTGGAAGACTTCTAAAATAGAAACATGGTCAAGGCAATGTTGAAAGTTATTTACCTGGGTAAAGAGCTTGGATGAAACCTGTCATCTTCCAGAGCGATGACCCAGACCTTATTATTATTTATTGCATTTGTAACCCACATTTTCCCACCTATTTGCAGGCTCAATGTGGCTTCCATAGTTTAGTAATGATATTGTCATTCCAGGATATCAGATACAATTAGTAATATGTAGAGATTGAGTAAGGGGAAGAAGAAGGAAGTGATTGGGCGGATAAGTTTAGAAGTTTATGGGCGGTCAGATGTACAAACTGGCGGTGGTCTGGCATGACCAGGAAATGAGGTCCTGGAAGAGAAGGAGGGCTGAGGGGGGTGGGGCTGGGGGGGGGGGGTCAGAGAATGGATTGTAGGCAGTGGAAGCAAGTTTAGGGAGGTAGTAAGAAGGGGGTGGGGGTAGTCAAGTGGCATGAGGGAAAGTCCTGGAGGTGGGGAAAAGGGGATGGCCATTGGAGGCAGTATGAGCGGCGTTTGCCAAGGTGCAATCACCGTTTTTGCATGCTGCTCCAACAGTTCACCCATCGCACTCATCCCATGATACAGTCTCATTGCAGCATTTGGCAGGTAGTGGGTCCTAGCCTGATAGAGTACACAGCAGTAGGTCTTAAGCCAAATCAACGTTAAATGTGACCTGGTTTTGTCCCATGTTAGCAGTGGCATGGATGATGTCTAAGACCAGGAGCAGTCTCCCTCTTGTATGAATGGGGGGCTTGTGCCAGAGTAACAGATGATCAGTGGTGCCTACCTCAGACTTTGACGGGATGGGGAGACTGAAGGCTTCAAGATATAGAGTCAATAGTTGAGAAGGGAAAGATGCTTTTACTGCAATCTCCCGATCAAAGCAGTGATATCAACGCCTAGGCATTTCTACGTTATATGCCCCAGGCGGAGCAGAGAATTTACTTCGTAAGTAAGGCCGAAGTAGAGGGAGCTGTGCGACTCAAAAGGCTAGTCTCCTTGTCCTAGAATGCTCTAGATAGACGATTGAGTCAGGTATTTAATTGCTTGTAACTGCAAACCATATCCATGTACAGTATGTAATTCTTCGTTATTGTGAATGTCTTCTCATATGTTTCAGCAGGCGCAAGTCTGACGCCCAAAGTTAGGCACCAGATGTGAGCTTAAGTTACTATTCTATAAAAGATGTGCACTCTTTACAGAATAGTGCTCAGTGCCAAATTTTTCTGGTGCCTAATTTTTTGAGTGTCATTTATAGAATCCAGTGCACTAAAGGGCCTGTGTATTTTCCTATAAGAAGCCCAAAACTACAGTCACTGGATAAAGGGGCGTAGCTACTATGGGGCCACGGGGGCCTGGGTCCCCGTAAATTTGGCCCTGGACCCCCCTGCCACAACCCTCTTGACCCCCCCTTCCCACCGCCAACCCTCCCCCGCCGCATCGCGTACCTTTGCTGGCGGGTGACCCCAACCCCCACCAGTCGAAGTTCTCTCCTCTCCCGCGCGGCATTGCTTGCTGAATGATCTGATCAAGTTTCTATGCGCGCATCTGATGTCCTGCATGTTGTATGTGCAGGATGTCAGACGCATTCACAGAAACAGATTCAAACTTGATCAGATCATTTGGCAACGCTGCGCAGCCAAGAACAGGACTTCGGCTGGCGGGGGTTGGGGTCCCCCGCCAGCAAAGGTATGCAGCGGGGGAGGGTTGGCGATGGGAAGGGGGGTCGAGAGGGTTGCGGCGGCAGGGGGTGGGGTCAGCAACGCCGCGCTGCTGAGAACAGGACCTCGGCTGTCGGGCGTTGGGGACCCCGCCAGCAAAGGTACGCGGCGGGAGAGGGTTGGCAGCAGGAAGTGGGGTCAAGAGGGTTGCGGCGGCAGGGTGAAAGTTGGCGGCGCCGGGGAGGGGCCTAAAATGTGCTCCCTCACCTCGGGCTCTGGACCCCCCCTCCCGTCGAAGTCTGGCTACGCCCCTGCTGGATACTTTTTGCAATCCTTAACTACACTTAATGGGCCAGATTCTATATAAAGCACCTGTAAAATCCATGCGGTAAATATTTCCAGCTATGTGAATTCTATAAACGGTGCCTAGATTTAGGCACAGTATATAGAATACGCTTAGTTGATATCCCAGCGACTAAAACTATGTGCCTCCATTTACACCAATAAAAACATGACATAAATCCCTGCACGTAGATTTATGTGCACTGGGTCATAATCTATAACTCTGCATGTAAATTTTGGAATGCCCATTAAACACCCATTTCCCCACCCATAAACACGCCCCTTTTGAACTGCACGCATTAGAATTTAGGTGCAGTTCTTTACAGAATATGCTTAGTGAGTTGTGCATGTAAAGTCTAATTATCGCCAATTAGTGCTCATTATTGCTTGTTTGGTGCTGTTATCGACGCCAATGAGCTTGTTACACCAATTAAGTTACGTGTGTTGTTATGGAATACGCTTAGATTTCCACACAGAATGCTAGGTGCACTATATAGAATCCGACAGAACAGGGGCGTAGCCAGACTTCGTTGGGAGGGGGGTCCAGAGCCCGAGGCGAGGGGGCACATTTTAGCCCCCCCCCCCCGGCGCCGCCATTGCTGACTTTGCCCCTCCCCCGGCGCCGACCCTCTCGACCCCTCCTCCTGCCGTCACTGTCGCCTACCTTTGCTGGCGGGGGACCCCAACCCCCGCCAGCCGAGGTCCTCTTCTTTTCGCAAAAGACTTCCTTCTGTTTCTGACGTCCTGCACATTGTACATTCTGTCAGAAACAGAAGGAAGAGGACCTCGGCTGGCGGGGGTTGGGGTCCCCCACCAGCAAAAGCAGGCAACAGCGGGAGGGGGGTCAGGCGGGTCTTCGGCAGGGGGGTCCAGGGCCCCCAGGCCCCACATAGCTACGCCACTGCGACAGAATGGGAGGAATTGTATAAATGGCACCTAATAAAAAAGCAGGTAGCATTTTTCTATAAACCGCGCCTAAAGTTAGGCACAGTTTATAGAATAGCGCTTAAGCCCAAAGATCGCAACTACAATTAGATGTGGAGCCCCTTTATTCTATAATTAAGTGCTTAACTAAAAGTCATGCCCCCGTTCTGCCCGTGGCCCTCCCATTTCTACGCCCCGTTTCCCAACTCGTAAGTAACAAAGGGGCCCTTTTACTAAGCCGCACAGATGCCTATGCGCGCCCAACCCGTGTCAATTTTGAGTTACCACCCGGCTACTGTGTGGCCCTTGTGGTAATTTCATTTCTGACACGTGTCTGCTACGCTCGCCGGAAAATATTTTTATTTTCTGGCACGTGGGTGGTAATCGGCATTTTACGTGTGTAGACCATTACCGCCCGGTCACCACGTGAGACCTTACCGCTAGGTCAATGGCTGGCGGTAAGATCTGAAACCCAAAATGCACGTGCAGCAATTTTCATTTTGCCGCACGTCGATTTTCATCAAACATTTTTTAAAGGCATTTTTTTACAGGTGCGCTGAAAAATGATGCTGCGCGCGCCCAAATCACGCATCTACACTAGCGCAGCCCAATTTTTCAGCACACCTTAGTAAAAGGACCCCATAATAATATAGTAAGTGATGGCAGATAAAGCCCAACAGTCAAAGCCAGTATCAATTCGTGATTAAATCAACAATGAATGTGATATTATAGGCATGCATCCTGCACCTAAATTTACATGTGTACATGTTAATTGAATTTAATGAGTGCCAATAATTACTTGTTAAAAAGGCAAGTATTGGTGTTAAATTAGTTTGTTATTCAATTAAGTTGGGTGCCTGCAATTGTGCGCATTTTTTAGCACTTTTCATACAATTAGGGGGGACTATCCAGCTGCAAGAAGTCACTTCAGAACAAAAATGCATGCAGCTGATTGCCTGGCTACTGGACAAACGACAAGTTTTTATGATTTACACAGTAGTACAGACTGGCCCTAGAATATCTAAACAGCTGTCGTTTTTGGCACAGTAAAGCAAAAGCTGAATGAGAATAATGGGACAGATAGACAGGAGAGAACGGGAACTCAATAGCAGGCTTAATAGAATCTATTTTGGAAGCACTGAAGATTCCACCCTCAGAAACAGTGACTTTGGATTTGGTTTGGGAAGTCCTATCTTTATTTATTTTATTTATTTATTTATTTATTGTATTTGTATCCCACATTTTCCCACCTTTTTGCAGGCTCAATGTGGCTTACAATATATCATGGATACTGGAAAAGGAAAAAGATATACATTTGGTTTTACAGAAGGAATTTGGATTACATGGTCACGAAGTACAAGATAGTGGCATTACAGAAGATATTATCAGACATTAAAATACAAGATACAGGTGTGGTAGAAACATTAAAAACAATAGACGTATGACGACGTTACTAGGTGTATTTGGGGATTTTACGTAATTATTCTTTGTGGTATATCTTTTCAAAGAGATGAGTCTTCAGTAGTTTACGGAAGTTGGTCAGTTCATAGGTCGTTTTCAGATAGATCTTCCTTGCGTGTAGCAATTTCCTCCTTAACAAAGGCTGTGACAGTGTTCAGTACTGTACTGATTAAAAAAAAAAAATGAGGCTGCACTGTTGACTATTTAATCTTCAATTAAAAAATTGGACCAAGAGAGCAGTGAGACCCAGAGATTGAATACTGCTCTGGTAAAAGATAAGACTATTACAAATAGACATATAGAGAATTTGGAGAATGAGGTCCACTTTGATAAAGCTACGTGAAATGGTAGCGCTCGGTTGAGCACATCAATTGTATCCATGATGTATTGTAAGCCACATTGAGCCTGCAAAGAGGTGGGAAAATGTGGGATACAAATGCAATAAATAAAAAAAAATAAATAAATAAGTGACTTTTCACATCTTCTGAAACGGAGTTATGAAAAAAATCAAACATATAAACGGCGAGTGACCGACTCACTCGCAAATGCGCAGTAGAGACTTCCCTCTCTGTCCCGCCCCCGTGTCAATACGTGATGATGAGGGCGGGACAGAGAGGGAAATTGCGCCGCTGAGGTTGATATCGCTCCCCCCCAGCCCGAGGTCGCCGCTACCGTTACCCCCCCGGCCCGGGCCCTCTCTCCGCTACTAAACTTACACATCCATTCGCCGGAACGCAGCAAGCACATCAGCTGAGCTGCCGTCGGCCTTCCTTCCCTGCCTGTGTCCCGCCCTCGCTGATGTTACGTCACAGGAGGGCGGGACACAGGCAGAGAAGGAAGGGCCGACGACGGCAGCTCAGCTGATGTGCTTGCTGCGTTCCGGCGAATGGATGTGTAAGTTTAGTAGCGGAGAGAGGGCCCGGGCCGGGTGGAGGGATGGTGGCGACTCCGGGGGTGGGGTGGGGGGGGGGGGGGAAGGTAGAGGTGGCGAACTCGCGGGGAGGGGGAAGGAAAACCCCAATACCAGCCCGTTTTTACGGGCTCAACGGCTAGTATATATATAAAATAATCAAAAATGAATCACTATTGAACCAAACTTAGAGGGGTTTTTTTTAGACTGATGAAGACGCTTCTCAGTGATAAATTGTGCATCTACGTCTTTTTCCTCCTGTTTTAAAGCATTACTCAGTCAAATTTAATTAAGTTGATGTTTTTGGACATATTTAGCAAGTATAATGCCTATTGTTTCTAAGTTTTCGCTCAAAGTCTGGTGCCATTTACTAAATAGTGCTTAACGCCAGGATCCACACCCAATTTTGGGTGTGAGGATTTACACCAACTGAAACCTGGTGTAAATCTTTATGCCTAAATTAGGCAGATCTGCCATATTTATTTATTTATTTATTTGCTGCATTTGTATCCCACATTTTCCCACCTATTTGCAGGCTCAATGTGGCTTACAATAATGCCGCAATGGCGATCACCATTAACGGAATGATAAGTACAGAGAGGTGTTACAGCTAAGGTGTATGGAAATATCAAGTAAATTACATGTGAGAAATAAAATATCAAATGAATTAGGAATGAATAAATGAATAAATAATTCATAGCAGGTAGGTAATAACAGGACAAGGTAAAACGTTCAATAATATCAATGTGATTAAAGAAACTAGATTAAAGGAATCAATGTTGGTTTGTTCAGGTGCATTTTGAAGTCAAGTCTTTTATGAAGGATTCTTGCTATAAGTCTCTTTGAATAAGTTTGTCTTCAGTAACTTCCGGAAGGTTATCAGATCGTGTGTTATCTTTATGGCCTTTGGTAGTGCCCGATAACGATTAATTTTAAAATGCATGCAGGCTTTCCCCCTTTTTTTTAATCATCCCAAATGCCCACACTTTTTTTTTTGCTTTATTTCTTTTTTTGGAGGAGAAAACTACCTCAGAGACCCTTAGCTGATCAAGGCTACAAACTTCTTAGCAACACACTCAATCAAGCTCTTCTTTGTTAAGAACTTTTAATTCTTTCAATAGCTCATTAAACGGATATCATGCAGCAATTTTAAAACACCACGACAGAAAAGCACTTATCTTTATCAAACAAGCCCGGCGGGGCCACCATTTCACTCCAGTAAAGCTTCCTCAGGGGCGAAGTGCTATATTACCATGTCATGAATTATAGCCAAACATTCGTTCTCATTGTACAGCGCTGCGTAACCCTAGTAGCGCTCTAGAAATGTTAAGTAGTAGTAGTAGTAGTAGTAATTTCAAAATGTGTCAAAAGCTGAACATATGTCAAGAAGCACCAGTACCTAAGAGGACCCCTTGTCAAAGCCCCATCGCATAACATCAAATGACAAAAGGAAGGTTTCAGTACCATGACATAGACAAAACCCCAGTCTTGCAACTAATGCAATATTGTCTTCTCAATCACTTTTGCTAAAAATGAAATTGAAGAAATTGGCCAATAATTAATAAGCATATACTTGTCTTTCTTAAATTAACTGGTAACATTCCTTCAGGTAGTGCCTTGTTAATCACCGCAGATAATGATTTGGCTCATTTAAGACATTTTTTGGGGTGCAAAATTTATACCCTGCACCATACTCTATAACAGATCTAGGCAAAGTAACAAAGTCAAAAAATATATTGAGAGTAATAAAATAATCACCAATAAATATGTCAGTTAAAAAGCAGCATAAGAACATAAGAATAGCCATACTGGATCAGATCAATGGTCCATCTAGCCCATTATCCTGTTTCCAACAGTGGCCAATCCAGGTCACAAGTACCTGGCAGAAACCCAAATAATAATAACATACCATGCTACCAATCTCTGGGCAAGTAGTTGCTTCCCCATGTCTATCTCAATAATAGTCTACGGACTTTTCCTCTAGCAACTTGTGCAAACTTTTTTTTAACCCAGATATGCTAACCGCTGTTACCACATCCTCATACTTTTTATGATATCAATAACATTAAAGCAAACATTAGTAGCAAAACATAATAGACTCAATTGTATTATAAAAATGTGCACTAAGGGGCCCTTTATACAAAAGCACAGGAGGGCTAATGCTTGGGTTACATGCGCCAACTCAGCACTACCGCCGGGCTAGCGTGTGCACCTGGCAGTAATTCCGAGTTTGGCACATGCCGAATCCTAATAATTTTCTATTTTCTACCGCAGGGGGCATTCCCGGCAGTACTTGGCAGTTGGTGCAGCACACTGCACGGTTACCGCTCAGGTAGCGTGTGAGCCCTTACTGCTAAGTTGATGGGTGGCGTTAAGGATTCAGTCCATAAATAGGCATGCGCTGGTTTTAATTTTGCTGCATGTGCATTTCCCGGCCCATAAAACCCCCCCTTTTTTTCCAGACACGGTAAAGAAATGGCCCAGTGCACGTCAAAACACGCATCCGCACTACCCCAGGCCACTTTTGACTGCACCTTTGTAAAAGGACCTCTCAGTGTTATTCTATAAAGGATGTTCCAAGTTGGATGTCATTTTTAGAATAGCACTTAGCACCAGGATCTGCACCCACTTTTCTGTGTGAGGATTTACACCAAGAGGGGCATAATCGAACGGGGCGCCCAAGTTTTCCTGAGGGGGTCCTCGCAGGACGTCCCCGCGAAGGGGCGGGGAAACCCGTATTATCAAAACAAGATGGGCGGCCATCATTCGTTTCGGTAATACGGATGGGGACACCCAAATCACCACATTTAGGTCGACCTTAGAGATGGTCGTCCCTAGAAATAGTCGTCCCTGATTTTCGGCGATAATGGAAACCGAGGACGCCCATCTCAGAAACAACCAAATCCAAGCCCTTTGGTCATGGGAGGACCCAGCATTCGTAGTACACTGGGCTCCCTCACATGCCAGGACACCAACCGGACACCCTAGGGGGCACTGCAGTGGACTTCCCAGGTGCATAGCTCCCTTACCTTGTGTGCTGAGCCCCGCAACCCCACTCCCCACAACTGTACACCACTACCATAGCCCTTAGAGATGAAGGGGAGCACCTACATGTGGGTACAGTGGGTTTCTGGTGGGTTTTGGAGAGCTCACATTTACCACTACAAGTTTAACAGGTAGGGGGGGATGGGCCTGGGTCCGCCTGCCTGAAGTGCACTGCAGTACCCACTAAAACTGCTCCAGGGACCTGCACACTGCTGTCATGGAGCTGGGTATGATATTTGAGGATGGCATAGAGGCTGGAAAAATATTAAAAAATTTTATTTTTTAGGGTGGGAGGGGGTTAGTGACCACTGGGGAAATAGGGGGAGGTCATCCCTGATTCCCTCTGGTGGTCATCTGGTCATTTAGGGCACATTTTTGTGGCTTGGTCGTAAAAAAAAAAGGACCAAGTAAAGTCGGCCAAGTGTTCGTCAGGGACGCCCTTCTTTTTTCCATTATCGGCCGAGGACGCCCATGTGTTAAGCACGCCTCAGTCCCACTATGCTTCCGACACGCCCCCGGGAACTTTGGTCGTCCCCGCGACGGAAAGCAGTCGAGGGCACCCAAATTCGACTTTTGATTATGCCGATTTGGGCGACCCTGGGAGAAGAATGCCCATCTCCCGATTTGTGTCCAAAGATGGGCGCCCTTCTCTTTCGAAAAAGAGCCCATATGTGAACCCTGGTGTAAATCCCTGCGCCTAAATTCTATAACACAGTGCGCAAATCCTAGAAATGCCCCTCACCTACCCATCTCCTTCTTTTCGGATTCGCATGGAAAAATTTATGTACACATAAATTTTTATGTACACAATAGAACAGTGACTATAAAGATGTGCATGCAAATTCCAATTATTGCCAATAATTGATTGTTAACGCATAATTATCTGTGCTAATTGGCTCATTAAGCAATTAAATTGCATGCACAATTTGGGCATGCGCACAATTTTGAGTGCTAAATTTAGCATCAGGGGGAATACCCACACCTCCCACACCTAACAGGAAGAGCATGACCATCACAATCTTTGTAGCAATTGCTCAACCAACCATGTTTTTAACTTCCTTCTAAATATAGGATAACTGAACTCAGCTTTAATTTCCAATAGAAGTCCATCCATACCCTGGTAGATGCCAAACTCAACTCCTTTACAGATTAATCAGTTACCAACTGATAAATGAAGAGGCCTCACCAGATACCTAACCATGAATTTAGAAAGATGCTTTGGACCAATTCTATGAAGAATTTGATTAACTTAAAAATTATCCTATCCAGAGATAAACAGTATAGGGAGATCAAAATGATTTTTTTTTTCTCTCTCTCTCTCTCTCTCTCTTACCTTTTACCTCTACAAATCAACTTGGTAGCTGTATTGTGTAGCAATGTAACCAGGCAAAGTTTTTTTTAGGTAAAGATAAAGGAGAGTGGAATAATCAATATGTGAGATCATGCCATATGAAATACTTGCATCAAATCTTCCTCCTTAAAAAAGGTTACAAATCCGACTCATTATATGAAAAAGGAAAAAAGACATTAAAAATATTCAACACCTGTGTTTCTAATGATACTGCTGAGTACATAATGGCTCCCAAGCTTTTTTTGGGTGTCTAATTACATGCTCCTCCCTCCTATGTTCATTCTTTCATCAAGAATAGAATTAAGATGTTTCCTTACCGATAGGACAGAGTTTTATCTAAATTTAACTCCAACTGATTTTGTAACATCCACTCCAGACATATTGAGACACCACAGCCATCAAAGCGTGATTCATAAAATCCTAAGAAAATCCATGCTTTGTCAAACCGGGGTCTCTGGCAATGGCCAATCCAGGTGACCAAAACCTGGCAGATCGCAAAAGTAGATCTCTTTCCTATAGTTCATTTCCAATGATGGGTAATGGTTCTTCCAAGTCTGCCTAATAATGTTTAATGGACTTTTCCTCCAAGAACTTGTCCAAACCTCTTTTGAGTCCTGCTATATTTTTCACCTCAACCACATCCTCCAGCAACAGATTCAGCAACTTCGTTATACACAACATGAAAAAAATTGGGTTGTTTTTAATCTGCTGGAAATTAGTTTCATGGAGTGTCTGTGTTGTTTGACACATTAAGGGGTTGATTTTCAAAAGAAAAAAAAAGTCCAAAAAACATCATAAGGTGGCAGAAGGACACTTTTCTCTCAAAAATGTCCAAGTTGTCAACGCCCCTATTTTAGACTCTTTAGCTCCACAGTTCATCCAAATTTCAAGGGGGTGTTTTTTTTTTGGGGGGGGTGGGGTTGGGCGGGAAATGGGCAGCACCTAAAGATAAGATGTTTTTCTGCAATAATGGAGCAAATTAAAATATCCAGGGCCAAAATTAAGATGTTTTTGGCTAGACTTGTTTCAATCAAACTAAGTGACCAAAAGCTGCCCTAAATGACCAAATGACCACTGGAAGGATTAAGGCATAACCCCCTCTTACTCACCCAGTGGTCACTGACACCTTCCCACCCTCCAAAGTTGTGAAAGAAATACAGTGAAACCTCGGTTTTCGTTGACTTCGGTTATTATCGGTTTCGGTTTTCGTTGATTTTTTCAGTGAAAATTTTGTCTCGGATTTCATCGGTAGCCTTGGTTTTCATTGGCGTGCCCATGTGACCTCGCTACTAATTTTGCGAAAACAAAGGGAGACACACGCATTCTCCTGCTCATTGTGGCGTTGTTTCTTGTTGTGTGAGCATCACCCCGCGCGTCTAACGCAACGCACACAAGATAAAATCACATGTGCTCAAATCTCATTTTCCCTGTTAAGTGTTTCCCTTGCTAATAAGTTAACCCTTTCCCTTTAGCTCCATCATGGGACTATATTTATTCTCTATAAAATGTGTTTTTGGTATGTATTTTGGAGTGTCTAGAATGAATTAATTGGATTTACATTGATTCATATGGAAATAATTGCCTCGGTTTTCATCTATTTCGGTTTTCGTTGATTGTTTTTGGACGGATTATCAACGAAAACCGAGGTATCACTGTAGTACATACCAGACTCTACGACAGCTTCAGACAGCCAGTTCTATTAGAGCAGCAGGCAGGACCCTTGAGTAGCCTAGTGGTTGGTGCAGTGGACTGTAGAGAAGACGACCCAGGTCCACATCCCACTCCAATTGTTACACTTGTGGTGGAAAGTGTGAGTCCCCCAAAACCCACCAAAAACCTTCTGTACCTACATATAGGTGACACCTGCAGGTATAAGGGCTATTGTAGTGGTGTATACTTGGTTATAATAGGTTTTTGGTGGGTTTTGGAGAACTCACCATACAATATAAGGGGGTAATGGTGAGATGTGCACCTGGGACTCTTTATGTGAAGTTCTCTGCAGTGCCCCCTATGGTGCCCCACTACTCTGCGGAGATGTTTGTGTGGCCAATCTATTAAGAATACTGGGCACACACACCCCTCCCAAATGTCCCAATGGCTTGTTTTTGTGTGTTTTTCTTTTGGAAAATTTTTTTCCCCAAAAATGAGCCTAAAAATAGACGTACTGAGCACAAAAACATCTAGCAAATGGCCATTTTTGAAACAAAAAGTTGGACATTTTTCTGGTTTGAAAATGGTCTTGTCTGCTACCAGTTTGAAAATAGTCATGTTTGCCAAACATCCAAAATCGGATTTAGACCTCATATCGAAATTGCCCTTCTATACTACTGTTTCCTAATTAACATTTTTGTCCCATTCATGATTTTATGAACTTCTGTCATATCCCCTCTCAGTCATCTTTTCGCTAAGCTGCAATGGTTCACCCTTGGTCTCCAAGCCTACATCCAAGCAATTCTTAAGAAAAACCAAGCAAAGAAAAATTATAAATACATCATTCTTGACACAAGCCCACCATATCTGAGCAGAAGGAACTTTCCAAAGAAAAACTAAGGAAATCAAAAGAATAAACAAATCCTTCGGAGCCCATTACTCAGATCTTTTAATAGCATAAAGACTATCAATTGTAAAGCCTTCTCACCCTCTCCTAGTCTGACCAACTTCGTCAGTAATGTTGAGTAATTATGTAAGTCAAAAGGTGCCGTTTGAGTTAGTTGCAGCACCAGCCTTTCTAGTCCTTTATAAGCCATAATCAGAGCTGCTGTAATAGTGTTACCAACATAATTTCTGTGCTATATGATTTCCTGAATCTGGATTGGCACTTATGCAAGCATCGGCACTAAACACACAGATTTTCAGCTGTGCTGGTACCAATCTCTACCCCCAACAATTTGGCCAAAACTAGTAAGTTATCTATTGGTCCATATTACCACATAAGGACTCATCCAAAGCCATGCGTTAATAGACTCAACACATATTAATTCATAGATTAATGTGCATTAAAATAAATTAGTGTGCACAGGGCCGCCGAGAGACTAGGCCAGGCCCGGGGCAAGGCTGCCCTGCCTCCGCACCCCCTGCCGCTGCTGCCCCCCGTTGCTCCCCCCGCCACTGTAGTCTGCGGTCTCACCTGCCTGCCTCCTCAGCTCCGGGCCCCCTTCATTCAAAGCAGCAGTCGCAGATCGCGTCTCTTCTGGCCTTCCCTCCCTGTGTCCCGCCCTCGTCTGATGCAACTTCCGGTTTCCGCGAAGTTACATCAGTGCTGGCTGGCTAAGTTTAAACCAGCCAAAGAAAGGCCTGCTATTTCAGAGGCCCAATTTGGCTGCCACAATTAGCCAGCAATGCATTGAATATTAACGGTAGCCGGTTATATCGCAAGAAATAACCGGTTAGCTGCTAAGGGGAAGATTCTACACATGGCACCTAAAAAATTGGCAATGATAAGTACTAGATTTAGGCGTGGTATATAGAATACGCTTAGTCAATACTTCAGCACCTAAATCTAAGGCATCCATTTAGACTAATTAAAACTTGGTATAAATCCTGGTGTGTAGATTTATGCTCACTGTGCCATATTCTATAACCACACGTGTAAATTTGGGAGCGCCCATGAAATGCCCATTTCCCTGCCTATAACCACCGAGGACCTGCAGTGGGAATTGAACCTAGTTCCCCAGGATCAAAGTCCACTGTAGTAACCATCAGGCTACTGCTCCACCGTCAGAAATTAGGGAACCCATGGATAATGGACTGAAATATTGGTAGTGAATCCTTAATGAGCTTGTGTTCATTAAGAGGTCCTTCCAATAAAGGATGTTAAGCAATTAACACGTGGTTATTGTTCTGAAATAAGCTACTACTTCTTAATGCAACTTCATTAAGAGTTTTTGCAATGCCTTGCCTGTTCTTGCATGTTATCGCTGAATCTTTCTGTTGGTGTAGTGGCGTGGGCACAGAGTGGGTGTGAAAGCACTAGCCGGCTAGTCCATTACATTTACTGTGCACTAACCCCCAAATTCACATTGTGCAAACAACTTAATTGATTAACAAGCCAATCAGCGCTGATAATCGGTACTTAACAACCAATTATCGCACTAAAGGGCTCATTTTCAAAGCACTTAGACTTACCAAGTTCCATAGTGACCCGCAGTACTTTGTGAGTCTGAGTGCTTTGAAAATGAGCCTCTAATTGGCTTTAATTTGAATTTATGTGCATAACTTTCTAGGGATATTCTATAATGCAGTGCATGTAAATTCTAATGCATGCAGTTGAAACAGGGGCTTGGCCTTGGGCATGGAATGGACAGGTTATGGGCATTTCAAAAAAAACTATGCAACACTATTATGGAATACACTCGATCCGAGCCTAACTTAGGTGCAGGTATTTTGGCCTAGTTTTAGGTGGCTTAAATGGCTGCACCTAAGTTTTAGTCGCAAGAACGGCACATGAGCACATTCAATAAACTAGACATAACCTTTAGGCATAGTTTATAGAATTACATTAATCACATCGTTTTTTGGCACCAATTTTTAACGCACAATTTATAGAATTACCACCTCCTATATAGAAGGCAATAAGTGCTTCCGCATGAACTGGGAACATGTACCACGCATTGTGGAGTCAACAGAGCGGAGGAAAATTTTGTCCAGAGGATGAACAGAGTGGAGGAGAATTTGTCCAGAAGATGAAAGTATGGATGTGGATGTTGTTAAAGGTCTGATTAATGGGCTCTGAAGGATTTGTTTATTCTTTTGCTGTAATTAGCTCTTCTTTGGAAATGTCCTTCTCCTCCTCAGAAATGGTGGGCTTGGATCAAGAATGTTGTATTTATAATTTTTCTTGTCTTGGTTTTTCTTAAGAATTGCTTGGATGTGAGACCAAGGGTGAACCTTTGCATCTTTGGACTGTGAGCTATAGGGAAACTGGCAAGAGGCAGGATAAAGTATGAGGGGAAGGTTCTGCCATATAAAGGGTCAGAATAGCCTACAGTTGTATCTTAGATTGCCTGTTTAAATGTCCTTCTGTATTAAACCATGAATGGGGTACATAAGTACATAAGTACATAAGTAGTGCCATACTGGGAAAGACCAAAGGTCCATCTAGCCCAGCATCCTGTCACCGACAGTGGCCAATCCAGGTCAAGGGCACCTGGCACGCTCCCCAAAAGTAAAAACATTCCAGACAAGTTATACCTAAAAATGCGGAATTTTTCCAAGTCCATTTAATAGCGGTCTATGGACTTGTCCTTTAGGAATCTATCTAACCCCTTTTTAAACTCTGTCAAGCTAACCGCCCGTACCACGTTCTCCGGCAACGAATTCCAGAGTCTAATTACACGTTGGGTGAAGAAAAATTTTCTCCGATTCGTTTTAAATTTACCACACTGTAGCTTCAACTCATGCCCTCTAGTCCTAGTATTTTTGGATAGCGTGAACAGTCGCTTCACATCCACCCGATCCATTCCACTCATTATTTTATACACTTCTATCATATCTCCCCTCAGCCGTCTCTTCTCCAAGCTGAAAAGCCCTAGCCTTCTCAGCCTCTCTTCATAGGAAAGTCGTCCCATCCCCACTATCATTTTCGTCGCCCTTCGCTGTACCTTTTCCAATTCTACTATATCTTTTTTGAGATACGGAGACCAGTACTGTAACTTGCAAGCAGAGTCTCTGGAAACAAGTAATGAACTGTGAACTTAAGGTTGAAAATAAACCATTTAAAATGATGTGAGCATTCTGCCTCGCCTTTAGGAGGGACAGCTGAAACAGGGAGACTATTCGATGACAGCGATTCAGTAGGTAAATATTTTAATATATGACCGATGGCAGAAATTTAGGGGTCCTTTTACTGAGGTGCGCTGAAAAATGGCATGCGCTATTGTAGGTGCATATTTTGGGCATGTGCATATCCATTTTTCAGCACGCCTGCAAAAAATGCCTTTCGTTTGGCCGAAAATGGACGTACGTCAAAATAAAAAATGGCGCGCTTGCATTTTGGGTCTGAGACCTTACCGCCACCCATTCACTTAGCGGTAAGGTCTCATGCGTTAACCAGGCGGTAATCGTCTACTCGCGTACAATGCCGATTACAGCCTGGTTAGCGCCGTGCGCTGGAAAATAAAATATATTTTTCCAGCACGCATAGCAGACGTGGAGAAAAGGCAGCTGAGGGGTGATATGATAGAAGTCTACAAGATAATGAGCGGAGTAGAGCGGACAGATGTGAAGCATTTGTTTACACTTTCAAACAACAATAGAACCAGGGGACACAAGATGAAGCTAGAATATGGTAGATTTAAAACAAATAGGAGAAAGTTTTTCTTTACTCAGCGTGTAGTTGGAACTCGTTGACGGAGAATGTGGTGGCAGCGGCTGGCCGTACGGAGTTTAAGGGGGGTTTGGACAAATTCCTGAAGGAAAAGTCCATTGAACATTATTAAAAATTAAATTTGGGGGAGGGGGGGGTTTGCCGGGTTCTTGAAGCCTGGATTGGCTGCTGTCGGACACAGGATGCTGGGCTTGATGGACCCTTGGTCTTTTCCCAGTATGGGAAATCCGGACATATGGTAACCCTAGTGCTGGGAGCTTCAGAAGCACAAAGAAGGCAGATTCAGAAGTTATCCACCGATATTCCACCCTGGTGGCCTGACTGCTATCTGGTGCCGGTCTAGCTAAACAGATACCGGTGCTGCATATCTGGTTCTTTGGCAGCTGACAGAAGTTCTCAGTACTGCACATATTCAGCACTGGAGAAAACAATGTCCTAACTTGCCCAGATAGCCACCTGAGTACCAGCTCTGAATATTGGTGGGACTGAGATATCTTCCAGCAGCCTCCACAGAACGGACATCGCACACCAGGGTCTAGATACAGCTCAGCGCTGAATATTCCATCCTAGACACATCTGCAGTGGACAGCATTTAAACAAATGCTGACAGTCGTGGGGTGAATATCTGGCAGGAAATTTCCCATGAAGTACCTTTGAACTATGAATTCACTTCCTGTTTATCTACAGTACACTGTCTCTTCCTCCACCTAGAAGGAAACTATTGTTAATCCAATGACTAGCTCATTAGTCTACCACAATCACTTTAATCTATTGTTTCTAGACATAAATATTTTTATGTGTATTCTTTTTATAGTACAGGCATGCATTTAGGCATAAGCAACATAGGAAATGGCCTCCGACACCACATTTCGATAGGCGCTGGAACACTGCTGCTAAGCCTCCATCCAGACCTGCCCTTTGCTTTCCTGCTGCTGCCCTGAAAAGTTACAGTTAATGCTTCAAGTACCAAAAATATAGATCAATGTGGCTCATAAATCACTGGAACAGAGGGACAATTCCCTGAACTTCAATTACTTTACAAGAAATTCCTGAAAAAGCCACGTTTTAAGTAATTTTCTAAACATCAAATAATTAAGATTGTTGGCGAATCCTAGAAGGAAGCACTTTCCACCATTTAACTACTTGACAAGTAAGAGTCAGTTCCAGTTCAGATTTGTAAACCACCCTATAAGGGGAAGGGAATTGGAGCACAGTAACTTACCAAGGGCGGGGTGGTAGGGGTGGTCCGCCCCAGGTACAGACAGCAAGGGGGTGCATGGAGCAGGCGCTGCCATCCCCTGCCCCCTCTGATGTTACTTCCTGTTCCGGGACAGGGGACTGGCAGAGCCCACAGCCAAGCTCCTGCTCCATGCACCCCCCTGCTAGGAGGAAAGGTGGTGGAGTGATGCATTTCAGGGGAGGGTGTGGCACACCTTGGGGGAAGTGATGCTCGGGGGGGGGGGGGGGGTTCAACAGCGATCCGCCCTGGATGGTGAAGAAGCTAGATATGCCACTGTTGGAACATCAAGTAATATCTAGACTCCTTTACATAATAAGTGTAGTAGAGAGTTCAGTCAAAAGAAAACTTGAGTGCAGGGCCATGCCTAGGGTCTCTGGCGCCCCCCTGCAGACTATCAGTTGGCGCGCGCCCCCTCCCCCCCGGGCCTGCCTGGCTCCAAGGCGCGTGGAACAGCTGGGCGGTGCCAAAGAGCCGAGCGCTGCTCCCCCAAGCTGCCGTCTGGGGTGCGATGGAGGAAATGGCTGAGTTTGGCCTGCAGAGGAGGCTCTGAGCATACTTTTCATTCAGCCTGAGCCTCCTCCGCTCCATCCCCGATTCCCCGGCGCTTTAAATTTACCTCTCTCCGGCTCCGACGTCTGCGCAGCGTTAGTGAAAGCACTGCCTGTCTGACGTCTCTCCACCAGCCTTCCCTTCGTTCGTTCGTTCCCTCCCTGTGCCCCGCCCTCGTCTGACATAACTTTCAATGCAGAGGGCCCGGCCTGGTGGCGGACGGAGGGGAGCGGCGGCCTCAGGGGGGGCGGGAGTGGCGGCGGTGGCGACCTCGGGGGGTGGCCTCAGCGAGGGGAGTGGCGGTGGTGATGACCTCGGGGGGGGGGGGGGGCGGCGGGGGCAGGACCCTTGGGGCGGCCTTGCCCCGGGCCTGGCCCAGTCTCTCGGCGGCCCTGGCTTTCTGCTACATCCACCTGGAAAATAGTGGGAAAGCCAAGGCGAGGGTAAGGAATTAGGGATCCAAGAGGAGAACTTTGACAGCAGCAACAGCGGCAGGGTGGGGCACATTCCTTCCTTCCCCTTGTCCCACCCTCGTCTGACGTAACTTCCACGAGGGCAGGACACAGGGAAGGAAGGAGGCCCAAAGGGAGGTGATCTGCTGCTGCCTACAGTGCTTTCACATGGAGGTGAAAGGCGCTGTGATTTCAATGCAGGCGGCCTCGGGGGGGGGGGGGGGGGGGGGGGAGTGGCAGTGGTGGCAACCTCGGGGGGGCGGTGGCCTCAGGGGGAAGTGGCAGCGGCGGTGACCTCGGGGGTAGCGGTGGCGGCGACCTCGGGAGCGGTGGGGGCAGGGCCCTGGGGGGCAGCCTTGCCCCTGGCCTGGCCCAGTCTCTCTGCGGCCCTGGCTCTGTAGATTTAGGCACCGATTACAGAATATGCTTAGTTGATATTTCAGCGCCTAAATCTACACACATCCATTTACACTAATGAAAATTTGGCGTAAATCCCAGTGCATAAATTTAGGCACACTGGGCCATATTCTATAACAAGGCACGTAAATTTCAGAATGCCCACGAAACGCCCATTTCTCCCGCCCCTTTTTGCCCGCATGTGTTAGAAGTCCGGTGCACATTGTTACAGAACACACTTAGAGGCATATTTTCAAAGCACTTTGGGAGGCTAAGTTCCATAGGTTTCTATGGAACTTTGGGAGGCTAAGTGCTTTGAAAATATGCCTCCTAGCGAGTTGTGGTCCTAAATTGTAATCAGTGCCAATTATTGCTTGTTAAGTGCTGTTATCAGCGCTCATTAGATTGTTAAACTTGTTAAACTACATGCATTGTTATAGAATCCGCGTCGATTTCGGCACCAATCTCCAGGCGCACTATATAGAAATCAGGAGTAAATGCACAGGAATAAGCAATTCACATACTAGAAAAAAAAACCTCAAGATATCCTATAAACGTATGCTTCTGTCATTGAATTATCAAATGATCAAAAACAGCCAATCATAACTTATCTAAGTCTTTAGGCCATACAGCACAATCAAATTTTCCATTGCATTGTTCATTTTCATTACAAAATAGAAATACTCTTACCAATTTGTCAATATCATTCACTGCATTAGTGACTGGATTCCCACATGGATTCCCAAAGTGAACAAACAGAAGAAGCTGAAGATAAATGGATATGAAAATCCAAGTCTGCAAAAAAATAAGATTCTGTATGAGAAATGTCAGGAAAAAGGTTTTATACCATCTGAAATATTTATTGTAAAAGTGATCATTTACCAGCAACCTACAACAGCCCAGTTACATTATATGCTAATCACAAACTTATGTTTTTCTGTTTCCACTTTCTGTACCAATTTTTTGATTTAGGATAACATATCCAATTTTCTAAACATTCCCCATGACATGGAAAATATCTATATATGTTCATGTAAATAGGTGTGTAATGTCGCCATATATTTTATGTTTGGGATATATTATTTTGATATGTTCTTTGCATTCATAGCCATTATGATTATTATTATTTTTATGTCTTCATTATCAATGTTATTCATATTGTATGAGTACGATGGTCAATATTACTTAATACATATGATCACATTATATATATAATATGTTCTTTATGACATTGTTTCTCTTCTTCATTGATATTCTTTTTTATTGATGTATTGGTTATTGTTTTTATTTATAGACTCCTGATGTAGGCCACCAGGCCGAAACACAACGTTGTGTCGAGTCAATTTTTTAAAAATTATATTAATGAGTAGGGAGGAGTGGCCTAGTGGTTAGGGTGGTGGACTTTGGTCCTGGGGAACTGAGGAACTGAGTTTGATTCCCACTTCAGGCACAGGCAGCTCCTTGTGCCTCTGGGCAAGTCACTTAACCCTCCATTGCCCCATGTAAACCGCATTGAGCCTGCCATGAGTGGGAAAGCGCAGGGTACAAATGTAACAAAAATAAAATAGATACTATTGGAGATTCTACATGGAATGTTGCTACTATTGGAGATTCTACATGGAATGTTGCTATTCCACTAGCAACATTCCATGTAGAAGGCTGCGCAGGCTTCTGTTTCTGTGAGTCTGACGTCCTGCACGTACGTGCAGGACGTCAGACTCACAGAAGCAGAAGCCTGCGCGGCCACATTGGTGATCTGCAAGGGCTGACTTCTACATGGAATGTTGGAATAACAACATTCCATGTAGAATCTCAAATAGTAGCAACAGTGGAGGAGTGGCCTAATGGTTGGTCCTGGGGAACTGAGGAACTGAGTTCAATTCCCACTTCAGGCACAGGCAGCTCCTTGTGACTCTGGCCAAGTCACTTAACCCTCCATTGCCCCATGTAAGCCACATTGAGCCTGCCATGAGTGGGAAAGCACAGGGTACAAATGTAATAAAAAATAAAAATTAAGAAAATATTAATAAATATTGTTTGTTTGATTTTTAATACTATTTTTGTCTGTTCCAGTTTTTTGGATAAGCCTGGTTTATATTCCCACTCCTTTTTGCTTCTAGTAACTACATGCGTAACTCGAAGCCACACCCCCATTCCACCCAGAATTCCCCAGAAACCTCCCATTTCCCTGTCCCCTCTTTTGGAACGCTTGTAAATTTTAGGCACAGATCCCATGCCTAACTTTACAGGTATTGCTCCCAATTAAATCTAATTAGTGATGATAATTGCTTGTTAAAAAGCCAATTGTTGGCACTAATTGGCTTGTTATTCAATTAAATTGCGCATGCAAATTGGGAACGTGCCCAAATTTGCGCACACAAGTTTTGGCGACCTTTACAGAATCAGAAGGGTAATGTTTAATGTTTATTAGATTTCATATACCGCCCTTCGTGAATTACAGCAAGGCAGTGCACAATAAAATCATAATTAGAAAAAGGAAAGAACTAGAAAACAGACAGAATGATTAAAAGAACAAAAAAAAACCTTAGAGGCCCTTTTACTAAATCGCATTTTGTTAACGGCAACAGCTAACCCACAAATGCGCTAACCTCTTTTGTAGTATTTTTAAGGTTATGGCACACTAACCCCCTGTCTACTAAACCATGCTAGTGGCTGCTAGTGGAGGAGTGGCCTAGTGGTTAGGGTGGTGGACTTTGGTCCTGAGGAACTGAGTTCGATTCCCACTTCAGGCACAAGCAGCTCCTTGTGACTCTGGGCAAGTCACTTAACCCTCCATTGCCCCATGTAAGCCGCATTGAGCCTGCCATGAGTGGGAAAGCGCAGGGTACAAATGTAACAAAAATAAAATAGATACTATTGGAGATTCTACATGGAATGTTGCTACTATTAGAGATTCTACGTGGAATGTTGCTACTATTGGAGATTCTACATGGAATGTTGCTATTCCACTAGCAACATTCCATGTAGAAGGCTGCGCAGGCTTCTGTTTCTGTGAGTCTGACGTCCTGCACATACGTGCAGGACATCAGACTCACAGAAGCAGAAGCCTGCGCGGCCACATTGGTGATCTGCAAGGGCCGACTTCTACATGGAGTGTTGCTAGTGGAATAGCAACATTCCATGTAAAATCTCAAATAGTAGCAACAGTGGAACAGTGGCCTAGTGGTTAGGGTGGCGGACTTTGGTCCTGGGGAACTGAGGAACTGAGTTCAATTCCCACTTCAGGCACAGGCAGCTCCTTGTGACTCTGGGCAAGTCACTTAACCCTCCATTGCCCCATGTAAGCCGCATTGAGCCTGCCATGAGTGGGAAAGCGCAGGGTACAAATGTAACAAAAATAAAATAGATACTATTGGAGATTCTACATGGAATGTTGCTACTATTAGAGATTCTACGTGGAATGTTGCTACTATTGGAGATTCTACATGGAATGTTGCTATTCCACTAGCAACATTCCATGTAGAAGGCTGCGCAGGCTTCTGTTTCTGTGAGTCTGACGTCCTGCACATACGTGCAGGACGTCAGACTCACAGAAGCAGAAGCCTGCGCGGCCACATTGGTGATCTGCAAGGGCCGACTTCTACATGGAATGTTGCTAGTGGAATAGCAACATTCCATGTAAAATCTCAAATAGTAGCAACAGTGGAACAGTGGCCTAGTGGTTAGGGTGGCGGACTTTGGTCCTGGGGAACTGAGGAACTGAGTTCAATTCCCACTTCAGGCACAGGCAGCTCCTTGTGACTCTGGGCAAGTCACTTAACCCTCCATTGCCCCATGTAAGCCGCATTGAGCCTGCCATGAGTGGGAAAGCGCGGGGTACAAATGTAACAAAAATAAATACCGACACAGCCCATTCAAAGTGAATGGGCTGTGTCAGCATTAGCGCACCTTAGTAAACAGGGGGATAAGTCACACCTTAAGGGAATTTTGTATTAGGGGTTGCAGTGCATTTAGCGCAGGACCTCAATTGGACCTGACTACCACAAGCTAATGCCACTGTTAACACGTGACCTGTAAAAGGGAAAAGCTGGGCGTGCCAAAATGCAACGTTCGATCTGCAGAGGTGGGATGTGAGACCATGAGCAAATGCGGAGCCTAAACGCAGGGCTATGGGAAACAAGTATAGATGCTGATGCTGCACACAACATCTGGCCCTGTGATCTGAATTCTAAAAGGAAGGCCAGTTTCAAAGATTGTCCTCAGATAAATCATTTTAATGCTTCGATCCCAATCATATGTAATAAACATATCGATTTTAATAGCACATCTCTGACATAATTCACATTTGGAAAGCACAAATCTTGTCTAGGTCTGCTGTACAATACTATACAAAATATCAAAGGTCTAACCGTTATAGAACCCAAGGTGCATGTATTCTTCTAACACAGTTTCTCTGCAGAAATCTCTAACAGTTCCATTTCTGTTTTTTTCCTTGTTGTAGGGCCCAGTGTAAAATTAACAAACCTGTCTTTTCACGGATAAGGTTTTTGCACTGTGAGTCTTGGGAGTTAATGCTGTTGTGGTACAATAAGATTCTGAGGTTGTTTTTGCACGAGTTTGTGTATAGTGTTTTCCAGTGGAGGGATTGTGAGTTGGCCTTATTGAGGGGACATCAAAACTTTAATACAATTTTAATCTATCATAACTTCCGACAGGGTTTGTCAAATAATCATAAATTATCCTTCAAACTATTCCCTCCTCCCGCCAATCCCACCCCCTTATCCTTTGCTCATTTCAACCTTCCCCCTCCTGCCTCTCCTACCCCCTTCTTACTTGCCCATTCCACCTATCTGCATATCTCCATCATTATTCTGTTATACCACAGCTTGTAATCTCTCTGCTATACCTTGTAACCCCTATTACTATGTAAGCTGCACTGACCCTGCCTCGAGAGGAAAAGCGCAGGGTACAAATGTAACAAATAAATAAATAAAATAAGAGATTTGAATCAATTGGGTTAGTAACACTGTTCCCGTTAATCTCAGCGGGAGTCCTCCACCTATGCTCCTGCCAGTGGGGGGAGCTGTTTCACTATCACATTTTCAATAGTGAGGGACAATCAAGCTCTGGAGAACTCCAGGGAATCTGCCTGTCCCTAGCGATTGAAAACACAATATTGAAGCACCACCTCCCACTGGCAGCAATGCAGTTGGACGACTCCTGCTCAGCTTAGAGCAGGGTCCTTGGGACACATCTAGCCAGTCAAGTTTTCAGGATACCCACAATGAATATGCGGAATTAATAAATTAAAGATACTGTAACAGCCATGCATACTATTCGATTCGGCTTCACACTCGAGATGGGTTTTCAAGGTATTTAACTCCTATTAATAAGCAGTATATAAATTAATGCTAAGAATACTAACTTTCAATTCATATCTTTACACTCTTCCCCTTTAATCTGTACCCTTGAATATAGTAGAAACACAAAAGATATTTGCTTTTACTTTTTTGCCTTGTTCATCAAAAAACCTGTGAAACATAAACGTTTGTTTGTTCACATGGAACACTTTGAACCAAATTACAGGATGCCACATAACAGAATGTGGGTCCTACGACATACTATAACTCAAAGACTGACACAAGTAAGAAAAGGCTGAAAAACACTGATGCATATACACTTTTAAAACAGGAGCGAGGAGAGTCATGCCCTCACTAAACAGATACAATAAAAACCTAGGATAGGCCATGCTAACAGTGCTGGGAACGCAGAACCAAGAGGACAGTTGCCAACCACCTTCTCTTACATGAGCACGCAGTTGTGGAATGCACTAACTACAGACCTGAAAACTATTGATGAAATAACTAACTTCCGCAAATCTTTGAAGACATCTCTTCAACAAGGCATACAAAGAGAACCCATAGCCTGACAAAACCACCTTAATAACCCACCCAGCTACGAAAGTCCAACTCTATACTATCCCGCCTAATACCTTTCCTTTTCGATTCCTTTACTCAACTTTAGCACACTATCTTATATTGTATCTTATATCCTGTAATGAATATGTCATAACAACTCTCTGTAAGCCTGTGATGATTATGTCATGACAAATCTCTGTAAGCCACATTGAGCCTGCAAATAGGTGGGAAAATGTGGGATACAAATGCAATAAATAAAATAAAAAACCCAACATTACTGAAAGGTAGAACCAGGAGGCAGTCGCCAACCTAACAGTCTTGGGAAGAGAGAACCAAGAGGGTAACGGCCAAACCAATAGTGCTGAGAAGGCAGAACCAGGAGGAGAATGGCCAATCCAATAGTCCTACGATGAGAGAAGGAGGAAGACAGTGGCCAACCCAACAGTGCTGGGAAGGCAGAACCAAGAGGAAAGCAAATCTCTCATATGCATATTCATTATGGATATCTTGAAAACCAGACTGGCTTGCTGTGTCCCAAGGGCTGGGTTCATAACCCCTGATCTTATTTATTTATTTGTAGCATTTATACCCCGCTCTTTCCCGCTCCATAGCAGGTTCAGTGCGGCTTACAGAGTATGGTACAAAGTATCACAGAGATAGTGCAAAGTATGTTACAATGTATCACAGAGGTAATACAAAGTATGGTACAATGTATCACAGAGATAACATAGCTATATAGAGTGGGACAATAGCAAAAGATGTGGGGAAAGAATTAGAGTGTGGGTAGTACTGGTGGTGTGGTCTAGTTTCGAGGATTAAGTCGGGTCGTTTGGGTAGGCTTGTTTGAAGAGGTAAGTCTAATTTATTAAAGCTATATAATAAGAGATTAAAGCAAAGAGCCTGCATCTTTGCTGTTTGTCAAGCTTCTCCGGATTATATGCTCTGTAGAAGGAATTTAATGGAAGGTCTATCCCCAGAATGAGACTGCTTATCAGGCCCATGGCCAGTCGGAGAAAACGAGCTGTCAAATACTCATTCAGAGAATAAGAACAGCTGAACAGAAGAAAAAGAAATGCATATTTTAATGGAAGCCAGTACACAAGAGATCAATATTACCATAAAGTCAGGCAGCACAGCATACAGTAAAAAAAAAAAAAATCACAGGCCAGTCGTTTAAAAACCTATACTAGGGAAGCAACAACCAGTCAAGTTTTCAGGATATCCACAATAAAGATGCATGCGAGATTTGTATGCCTATTACCTCTAGAATATGCAGATCTCTCTCATAAATATTCATTAAGGGTATCCTGAAAATCAACTGGCTATTGTCACTCAGGACAGCTTGGCAAACTACTGACCATGTTGAAGATGTGAGGCTCTTGGAGGCAGCCGCTGCTGAGGTGACTGCCAACAGCCCCTCCTTCACTACCGGCTAGAGTGATGCTGAAGGCTACTCTAAGGAGACTTCTGATCCAGCCCGGAGCGCTGTCCTGCATTCTGTTCCCCTTGCAATGCTGAGTGCTGACGGTCCTGGCGCCGATTCTGCAGAAGTCTCGCAAGGCCGCTTCAACTCTTGACGGCCATTTTGAATCGGCGCCGGGACCGTCAGCACTCAGCATTGCAAGGGGAACAGAATGCAGGGCCGCGGCGCTCCGGGCAGGAAACAGGGGGCTCTTTCCTGCCCTGAAGAGGTCACTAGACCACCAGGGCAGTATAAGGTAAGGGGAGGGGAGGCTAGGATAGGACATCATTAGGCCCACCCGCCAGCCTGCCTGTTTGTCCGGATATCCGGACAAAAGGGCAGGCTGGCAAAACCCGCCTGGTTGCCCGGCCATGTCCTCAAAAACAGGACATGTCCGGGTAAAAACGGACATATGGTAACCCTACCTGAGACCAGAGTCAGTGTTCTAAAAGAAAAAGGGTGTCCAGGGTAACACCCTGGTTCAGACCCTTGCAATTGTTGTAAGAGATTCAAAATGCAGTAAATAAACATTCTTAATAATAAAGTCTGCTAAGAACGTTGCTCTACTTAACAGTATCAAGAAGCAAAACACGGAACAGCAAACCTCCATTGCAATGCACAAGCCGAAAAGAAGTGTCAGAGTGGAGGACACAAGAAGAACCATTCATCAGTCCACCTAGTAGAGAAATTTTATTAATCGCAAACTCCCAACAGGAAATGGAGAGCCAAAATTTGTCTCCTTGATGGACTGATGAACGGGTGTCTTCCTGTGTCCTCCATTCTGTCCGTCTCGGCTTCTTCTTTGGCTTACTTAACAGCATCAGCAGGTCCAAATACACAAAAAGAGCCGAGTTATGAAGGTAAAGGTTCAGTATCCAGCTCCATCGTTAAACCTGGATAAGCACTGTGACGAGTAGAAAGAACGAGAATCTACCAGTACGTATAGAGAAGGAAACAGTTGACTTTGTGAAACAAGAGAAAAGACTCTTGAAAGAATGAGAGGTATACACATATGAGTTTATCTTCTTGGGCAGACTGGATGGACCGTGCAGGTCTTTTTCTGCCGTCATCTACTATGTTACTATGAGATCAGCAAATCAGGAAAAACAAGTGGAAGATGTACAAATCCAATGAGAAGAACAAAGCATTACTCCAGGAACCATATATGGATCAAACCGCAAGACGTGAGTGGCTAAAGGGAAGTGAACTGATGAGAGTTTGATAGTTGCAGTCCACGACTCTGGATTACAGACAAGAGTCGTCACATCAAGCATAAATGATGGTAAAACAGACATGTATATTCTGTAAGAGTAACTGAAAACTAGCCAGCAGCGGTCAGCATTTTTTTAAAACACTGTGTCACTGGTTAAATTAGCTCCAGATATTCAAAGCTGGGCCATGTGCAGGCATTGGTACTGATTATTTGGAGCTTACCAGCCAAGAGTTTGCTGTCCAGATTTATTCAGGTCTGGCCAATATTCAACCAGGGCCCGCATAATTATGTGAGTCCCAGCTGAATATTGGCTGGAACCCACATACAGGGATCAATCTCTCCCTCCCCCCTTCAATTCCAAACCTCAATGAACCCCAACAGCATTACACAAAGTCCTCCCCCTCGATCTCAAATCCTCCCCCCTCCCATGTGTAAGTAAGCCCCTCCCCCAAAATCTACCTTAAGGTTCCTGGTGGTTGAGTGGGCCATCGGGGCAGGAGTAAACCCCACTCGTTCCTGCCCCTAGCAGCTGCTATTTTAAAATGGCAGCCACAACTTTAGTGGTAGTCTCGCAGGCCTACCACTAGAGGGCAACCAGTAGATTACTTATTCAGTTACTATGGGGCCCTTTTACTAAGCCGCATGGGCGCCTACGCGTGCCCAACGCGTATCAAATTGGAGTTACCGCCCGGTTACTGCATGGCTTTTGCGGTAATTTCAATTTTGGCATGTGTCCGCCAAGCGCGTCTGAAAAATATTTTTTATTTTCTGAGGCGTGGCAGCTAAGCGCGTCAAGTGGAATTTGACACGCATAGACCATTTATCGCCCGGTTACCATGTAAGACCTTACCACTAGATCAATGGCTTGTGGTAAGGTGTCAGACCCAAAATGGACGCGCGGCAATGTTCATTTTGCCGCACGTCCATTTTCGGCAAAAAGTTTTAAAAGGGCATTTTTTTTGTAGGTGTGCTAAAAACTAATTCTGCGCGTGCCCAAAACACACGCCTACACTACCGCGGGCCATTTTTCAGCGCACCTTAGTAAATGGATTTCTTATGAATTTTGCTTGTTCAGGCCCCATTATTGTACTAGTGTTTTTACCTTAAGAGAATTATGGAAAACTAGTAAAAAAGGTCTGTTTCTGAGGCCAATGAAACGGGCACTAGCAAGGCGCTTTCGTTACTATCCCCCTCCCCTTGTTGCTGGACTTACCCTCCGAGCTTGAGGGTGGTCGTGGTCGCCTCGCCCTGCCCCGCAATGTACAGAGCGGCTGGCTGGCTCCCTCGCTGCGTGTGACCTACAGCCTGCCTACCTCACACTCCCTCCGTTCTTCGTCACGTAGTAGATCGATGTACGCCCCGCCCTCGCGTCAAACGTGATGACGTCGAGGGCGGAGCGATGCGATTGGTCAAGTGTAATTGCTCCGCCCTCGACGTCATCACGTTTGATGCGAGGGCGGGGCAAACAGTAATGGGGATAAATTCCGATCTATGCCGCCTCACAAACCGGAAGTTGCAGCTTCATTAGAACGTTCAGGTAGGGAATTATGTGCGGAAGGGGCGTGGCTGAGGGCAGGGCTATCAGTGAGAGTGAGCGGTGCCTGACTGACAGTGAGTGGTGACAGCCTAAGTGCAGGGCTCCAGTGTTTCCCTGCCACAGACTGAGCTTCAGAATGTTTGAGGTGAGAATTATTTATATAGATGAAAAAGTTGCATTCTGACTCAGGATATTCCTATTCCAACCAATAAGAAACCTCCTGCAAGAAAACTGGCCGTAGTAGTAAAGGAGAAAAACATGGAAATGGCAATGATAATACCGGGGTCAATGCAGAGTGATTATTCTGTATGCTGTGTGGCAAGAGAGACCCTCAAGTATCAAGCAATACAGCCAAAGATCAAGAAAATGTGGCAGAAAGATTCAGAAATATGGGTGCCACAGGCCCGACTGAAAGCAACTCCTAAGTACACCTTGATAGGTTGCCCATATGTATTCAGGGCCGCCGCATCTCAAGAAAGATATAGTAGAATTGGAAAAGGTGCAGCGAAGGGCGACTAAAATGATAGAGGGGATGGGACGACTTCCCTATGAAGAAAGACTAAGGAGGCTAGGGCTATTCAGCTTGGAGAAGAGACAGCTGAGGGGAGACATGATAGAGGTATATAAAATAATGAGTGGAGTGGAACAGGTGGATGTGAAGCGTCTGTTCACGCTTTCCAAAAATACTAGGACTAGGGGGCATGCGATGAAACTACAGTGTAGTAAATTTAAAACAAATCGGAGAAAATTTTTCTTCACCCAACGTATAATTAAACTCTGGAATTCATTGCCGGAGAAAGTGGTGAAGGCGGTTAGCTTAGCAGAGTTTAAAAAGGGGTTGGACGGTTTCCTAAAGGACAAGTCCATAAACCGCTACTAAATGGACTTGGGAAAAATCCACAATTCCAGGAATAACATGTATAGAATGTTTGTACATTTGGGAAGCTTGCCAGGTGCCCTTGGCCTGGATTGGCCGCTGTCGTGGACAAGATGCTGGGCTCGATGGACCCTTGGTTTTTTCCCAGTATGGCATTACTTATGTACCCCACCCGAGGTCGCCGCCCACCCAAGATCACCGGGGCCCCCGCCGGCCGCCCACCCGAGGTCGCCGGGCCCCCCCCGCTGCCGCCTGCTATTGGGCCGGGCCCTCGGAACTAACCTTAAGCCTTCTTTCACTTTGCAGCAAGCAGCGGCAGGACACACCTCTCCTCCTTCCTTCCGTGCCCCGCCCTCGCGGACGTTACGTCAGGTGAGGGTGGGACACGGAAGGAAGGAGTGGCCTGCCCTGTTGCTGCTTGCTGCGAAGTGAAAGGAGGCTTAAGGTTAGTTCCGGGAGCGACGGAGAGCAGGCCAGGCGGCAGTGACGGAGGGCGGGCCAGGTGGCGGCGGCGCCGGGCCCCCCCGGAGGCCCGGGCCCCGGGACTTTTGTCCCCCCCTGCCCCCACTCTCGGCGGCCCTGTATGCATTACATCCTATGACCTCTAGAAAGAAGCTCTCTCTGACAAGATGCAAGTACCACGGTGAGCCTTAGCAATTGATCTGAGAGACAGATAAATTCCACACACCACGGCTTGGGAACGAGGTTCATTATAGTCATGATTATGCACAAAACTAACTGCTTAGGAGGAGATAGTGAACTTGGAAACATTTTCCCTAGATATAACCGAATAAAAGCCACGTAAAGACATCAAAGTGCTCTGCTTACTAGAAAAGACACTGATGGCTAAACACAGATCAGATGTTGAACTTCTGATAAAGCATTTGAGTTATGCTGGCACATCAATAGTTCCTTTACCCTTTTCATTGAAATAAAACAGAGAACAAGACGGTAGTCAAAGACCCAGACACAAGTTTATTTGGCTCCCCAGTCTTTTCTGCAACCCCGTTGCTGTACTACAGACCCCGCTTGATCCTCGTCTACCCTAATTATCCACATTCAATTTATTTTATTTGTTACATTTGTATCCCACATTTTCCCACCTATTTGCAGGCCATTCTAAAATCCGGCATGATCTGAGCGCTCTACTTGGAATATATGGAAAAGATTAGGGGCCCTTTTACTAAGCCACATAGGCACCTACGTGCGCCCAACGCACGTCAATTTGGAGTTACTACCCGGCTACCGCGAGATCCTACTACTACTTATCATTTCTAAAGCGCTACTAGATGTACGCAGCGCTGTACACTTGAACATGAAGAGACAGTGCCTGCTCGATAGAGCTTACAATCTAATTAGGACAGACAAACAGGACAAATAAGGGATAAGGACAAAGAGAAGCAAGATTCCAGAATTCCAAAGAGTAGCAAGATTCTGGAATCCCAACGTCTGCTGTTACTACTACTTATCAATTCTATAGCACTACTAGACGTACGCAGCGCTGTACACTTGAACATGAAGAGACAGTCCCTGCTCGACAGAGCTTACAATCTAATTAGGACAGACAAACAGGACAAACAAGAGATAAGGGTGCTAATTTCATTTTTTTATGCGCGTCTGCTATGCGTACCGGAAAATAATAATTGTTTTCCTGCGTGCGGCGGAAACCGGGCGGTAATCGCCATTCTACATGCATAGATGATTACCACACAGTTACCACGTGAGAACTTACCACTAAGTCAGTGGCTGGCGGAAAGGTCTTAGACCCAAAATGGACGCGCACCAATTTTTATTTTCTCGCACGTCCATTTTCGGCAAAACTTTTAAAAAGGCCTTTTTGACAGGTGTGCTGAAAAATGGATCTGTGCGCGCCCAAAATGCACCTACACTAGCACAGCCCATTTTTCAGCGCACCTTAGTAAAAGGACCCCGAATATATTAAGATGAGATGGCTTTAAATTTGTAGAAAGCCTTAAGCGCTGAAAGAAAAATCTTAAAAGAAATTCTACATTTAATAGGTAACCAATGATAAAGAATAAATAAAGTGGTAACATGATTATATTTATGCTCGTTTCCTATTAATTTAATTGCAACATTTTGCAGGGTTTGTAATCTTTTTAAATTACTACCAATTAGTCCTATATAAATCACACCGGCATAATCTAACCTTGAAATCAATAATGCATGCAAAAGGGTGTGTAAAGCTTCTTCACTAAACAAATATTTCACAGCTCGTAATCTCTGTAGAATCACAAAGCCCTAATGCATAAACTTGTATAACGTCTCTTTCCCTTCTCTCTACGTATGCAAGGCTGCACATCCTACAGTGGTCTTTAATAACTATAAAAGTGGATCGCCCCAAGTACTGCAAATTGACAGAATTCAAATTCACTAGATTCAAATGAGATAAGGTCACCATATTAGGTGTAGCACTTAGATATAGGTGGTATAAAAGTTTTGAAGATAAATAAATATTTCTGATCTCATATCTCCCAGGGAACTTTATTTGATGAAATTTTCACTTAAATGTAATGGGCCAGATAGTGAGCCATTTAAAAACAAAACAGAGAAAATATGTCTTCACTCAAATTAAACTCTGGAATTCATTGCCAGTTAGCTTAGCGGGGTTTAAAAAAGGTCTGGATAGCTTCCTAAAGGAAAAGTTCATAGACCATTATTAAAATGGACTTGGGGAAAAATCCACTGCTGATTTCTAGAATAAGCAGCATAAAATGCATTGCACTGTTTTGGGATCTTGCCAGGTACTTGTGACCTGGATTGGCCACTGTTGGAAACAGGATGCTGGGCTTGATGAACCTTCGGTCTGTCCCGGTATGGCAACACTTATGTACTTATGGGTGCAGGGGCGTAGCCAGACACCCAATTTTGGGTGGGCCTGGGCCCAAGATGGGTGGGCAGAAGAACTCTGCCTTGTCCCACAAGTGATTATCAGAGGGAAGGCTGTGGGGCTGGTGCGAGCAGTATGTATGTCGCTGCAGGCGAAGATCTGCTATTGACAATTGTTGGGAGTTTTCAGCTGATGTGGCTTGGGGATATCTGCCAGCCACATCATAGGTATGTTGCTACTGGGTGGGCCTGAGCACAAAGTGGGTGGGCCTCGGCCCACCCGGGCCCACCCTTGGCTACGCCACTGTATGGGTGAGAAGGAGGTAGTAAGGTAGATAGACTGCAGAAAAGAGGAGGCCTAGAAATTCAGACAGGGGAAACAGGCAGAGTGTTGGGTCAGGATGCAGCTTGGGTAGAAAGGTTCTCAGGGCAGATCAAGGATAGGGAAGATAGCAGGCCGCCTCTTCCTTTGACGACTCTATGGGTTTACGTAGTTGAGGGGGAGAAGAAGGGAAAGTAAACTTTAGCCCTTCAGGACTAAGGAGCCCTTTTACTAAGCTGCTAAACTAATGGCAGGGGCCGTTTTTGCCACGCACCAAGGCCCTTTTTTGCACAGCGGGTAAAAAGGCCGAAAAAAAATGGCCATGCGGTAAGATTTCACTTACTGCGTGGCCATGTGGGAAGGAACACTTACTGCTACCCACTGAGGTGGCGGTAAGGGCTCCCACGCTAACCCGGTGGTAAACGGGCAGCTGCTGCGGTAAAAAATAGGAATCTATTTTCCCTAATGCCGGAAGTGCCGTGTGCTATTGGTGGAACTACCGCCAGTGCCCGCATTGGGCTGGTGGTAGTTGCGGATTGCTGTTACCGCCGCTTAGTAAAAGGGCCCCTCAATTCTATAAATGGCTCCTAAAAAAAAAATTGGCGCAGAAAAAAACAGCACTTAGCGTTATTCTATAAATGGTGCTTAAAGTTAAGCGCTGTTTATAGAACAGAGCTTAGCGTCGGGATCCATGACTACATTTAGGTGCGACCATTTACACCAATGAAACCTTGGTGTACATCCCTACACCTACATTAGGTGCGGATCCCCTTTGTTCTATAACAAACATGTGTAAATGAAAAGAACGCCCCCGATCCTCCCACACCCTCCCACAGCCATGCCCTCCCCCCTTTTGGACCCACTTGTATAATTAGCACACAGATCCAAGTGCATAAAAATGCACAAATACTTTTTAATTAATTTGAATTAACATCGCTAATTAATTGTTAGGACCCAATTATTGGTGCTAATTGGTGTATTATTCAATTAAGATGTGTGTGCAACTCATAGCACCAAATATAGAATTCGGGGGGGGGGGTCAGTTTTTTTTTTTTTTTTTGTCAAAACGATCTAATTGATTGTGCTTGGTTTCATCTGGCAATTATCGTCACCACAAACGTGCGGTATAAACCACTACAGAAAAGGAATGTGTTTCTTGGTTACACGTTAGTTTATAAATCCCTGGGATGAAAATACATGTGGCAACAGACTCTGACACTGAGACTGAACATGCAGCCCTGCCTATCCTATAAATCTCACGCTGTGCTTGAGAAACACCAGTTTGACTCTCACATTTTCAGTGCCTGAGTTTCACGCATGATAAAGCAATCCTGTACAACTAACTATTTTAGGCTGTATGTGATCGTCTCTGGGAAAATGGTAGTGAATCCAAAATGTTGAGAATGGCTGGCTGATTTCTCATGTCATGGGTCCATAAGCAGTCTGCAAAAGTTACATGTTTGAACTTCCATAAAAAGGTTGGACTTTGGACTGTTGCATTACAAATCGTTTTCTCTAACAGAATTCATTAAAGCTTCATTTTGTTGTTTCTGGTGACTTTAATCACTTTTTTCCCAGAGACGGTCATATATTATTTATGATTATGTACATTATGATATAGTCCACCTAGAATTTGCAAGATAGCGCGGACTATAAACATCGAGAAATAAATATTGAAAGGGGCCTCTCTGGGTACGCAGTGCCACTAAGAGGGTGATTTTTATAACATGGCTCATAGCCTAATAAAGCACATATGCACACATATCGTGCCTATTCCATAAGGGCAATATATGCACCTATGTGCCTTTATACAAACATAAGAACATAAAAATAGCCATACTGGGGCAGACTGACGGTCCATCTAGTCCTTAATCCTGCTTCTAGCAGTGGCCAATCCAGGTCATAAGTACCTGGCAGAATTCCAAAGTGTAGCAAGATTCCGGAATCCCAAAGAGTAACAAGATTCCAGAACCCCAAAGAGTAGCAAGATTCCAAAATCCCAAAGAGTAACAAGATTCCGGAACCCCAAAGAGTAGAAAGATTCTGGAACCCCAACGAGTAGCACGATTCCAGAATCCCAAAGAGTAGTAAGATTCCATGCTACCAATCCTAGGGACAGCA